>NC_089840.1:182159648-182471148 GCF_035609145.1 Eleutherodactylus coqui | reverse complement strand
TGCTGACCACATGAGCAATGCTGACCATTCAAATCAGCATGTAATGTCTTAAGCTACCAATGCATACTACTATACAGTGTGCACTAGGTATTCAGAGAAGCGGTGTGGCCATCTTTATTTGCCCAGGACTGGAGGGTCACTTTAATACTGCAGCCTCTTTATTCTCAGGATTGGTGAGCTTTTAGCAATCAGACTATCCATAGTTGAGCAAGAAACAGCATATCCTAGCACTATGCCATCACTACCTGTAACAATACGGGATATGGTGTTCCATTAAAAACTCTCTAAATGGGATTCACCAGTACTCCTTCAGGCCAGACTCACACGGAGTAGTTTGGTGCCATCTAGCTTGTTGGTATCTCTCAGCGCCTGGGGCACATGCCCTTTCAAATCAATCCCTTCCCCCAAGTTACATGGGAACCAAACTTCATTCCTTGCATTGTGAAGTAGCCAAAAAAAACCATTTGAACAGTTTTACTTTCTTCCATGGAAAGATGTAGAAAGATGGAATGTAGAAAAAGATCATTGTAGATATTGGAATCATCTACTTGTAACTACAGACAAATAAAAGATTTTGAACAAGGAAGTTTTTAGCACATTGGCAGGAATGAGAAAAGATAAAATTTGGCAAGGCAGAAACCTGCGGTATCTTGCCAAACCCATTAAATACTTCTCTCTTATCTACAAATGTTACAGGTTGGATGTCTTTTTCAAGACAACGGAGTCAACGGCCTTCACTTCTAGTTCATTCACTTTCCATAGAAGAAGAATGAACGTGAAAAGTCCTTACCCTCTTAATTCTAATTTTCCACTTTGTTGTGAATTGTTAATAAAATTATTGATTCACTTGTCCTTAAACAGGAATAAAAAAAGAACACCAAAGAAAAACCTAAACCTGAGGCTCCATTCACATGAGCGTATATCAGCCCCATTTTCACAGCTGGCCGATATATGCTAACCATCTGATGCATTGGTTTCCAATGCCTCAGTTCAGATGGAAATTTTGGCGGTGCATAAAAATGGCCGATCGGAAAAGATAGCACATACGGTGCGCATTCCAGTTGGCCGTTTTCACGCCCGCCCGAAAAAATAGTTCTGGAAATATCTTCCGGCCGGAATACGGCAGCTGGTCCCATAGACTCCTATGGGAATATATGGGAGCTTCTGAAAAAGGGAGGTGGGAGGGAGTTTAGCAGCATCTCTGATAAACTCCCTCCTCCTCTCCGCCCCTTGATGGCTGTTGGCAAAAGGAGGGGTCGGGACTCGGCTGTCTGAACGGGGGCATAAACGGGGAGATACAGCCTCTTGTGTAGCGGCCCAGCGGATACTACAGAACACTAGCAGCACATTCGCCCTGTGTCACCTGTCTGTATGCCGTCCCTTGATACAGAAAGTGCCATCTCTGGGAGAGACCCTGTGTCTCCCTTTCTGCTCTAAGATGGCCTCTCATTGGTTGAAAGTCAGATTTAATCTCACTGGTGCAGAGCCCCAAGGGTGGGCAACAAACATACAAGTCCCTATTCAAGTGGGCGGGTAGGGAGAGAAATAATAAAAGGAAGTGACGCAGAGCAGTTAGCTGACTCAGCCAGGAGAGTGTAAGGAGAAGGTTGCAGTTCACGTGGTCGGAGAGGAAGAGTATTTAGCAAGTGATTCCTAGCCAAGGTAAAGTGTGGTGTACAACCCACTCCCTTGCTATTCTACAGCAGAGTTCCAGAAGACCCTTTTCGAGGTGCCTTTTCATCAAACAGTGAGTTAAAGCTACCCAGTGAAATCAAAGCCAGGATCAACACATAGTCACTTGTCTCTCTGCTTCACAAATATACCTTCAGTTAAAACAAACTTAAATCTGTGTATCTAACTTCACAAGTTGGGAAAATTGTATAGTAATTCAGTCTTCAGCTAAATATTAGAGAGAGCATTTCAAACCAGTGAATCATCAAATCAATCTTGCTGTATCTTGCATCCTTGTTCACCTGAGATAAAGTCCTCCACAGAAAGTTGTAAAGTTAACTTGTTGTTTACCATTACCAAAGTTAGTAAAACTGCTCACTCCAAGTTTAATAAACTATACTGGACTCGTCTCCGTTATTTCTGCAGCATACCATCCGGAATGTCCAAATAGAGTGTGGCGTCACCGTGACAACAAAAGGCCTCCAGCCATACCAATCCTAAGTGTATTGGGGTGTTACACTTGTTCATGTGATTTTCAGTCCTGCTGTGGTCATGACATGGCCGGCCGAACATCGCAGAGCCCGTGTGAAAGTATCCTCAGCCTCAGGGTTCATGCAGACGAGTGTAGTTGTCAGCGCTGCTAGCAGCAAGAAAAGCCTGCTGCTAACAGCACTGTAAAGATCACATAAACGAGCTGCTTCAAACTCCGTGAAGGACCCCGTTCACATGCTCCGAGATTTAGGCAGCATGCTTTCAACACTCCCACAGGAGCCTATGGAAAGCATGCAGAAAAGATAGAACATGTCCTATCTGTGTCCGCACCTCGGAGCCGACATGCATATCCTATCTTTTGTTAGGTGTGCGAAACTCCATCTGCACCTAACAACCTTCATGTGAACACTTCTATAGGAACCTATTGGTTCCTATTAGAAGCGTGTGCTGTGCACTGCTAGCAGCGCAGAAAACTATGCTCGTCTGCATGAGCCCTCAATGCAAGGTCTGTAACTGGGCCTTCTTATCTGAAAGAGGGGCTTTAGGGGCACCTTAGGCACCAACAGATGCGCCTGTCCCTCTTGCACCAGCTATAGCTACAACCTGCATTTACATGCAGACATTCATACACAGTAGAACATAAGAATTTTGTGTGAAAGAAATCTTCATTGCATTAATAGATTATGTAACACATTAAAAATGAATATAAAATGCAAGTTTAATTAAAACTGCTGAAACGGAGACCAATGGCATTTTGTGCAGGAAGAATAATGGAGACCACCAAATTGTTTTTCCTGGAACAAAATGCCGGAAATGAACAGAAATCTGCCGAAATGGAAACCCATTAGACATACTAGTCTCCTTTCCATTCAAGACCTATCCAGGTATGCCATTTTCTGGATTTTAAACTGAAAGTCCAACAGGAACCCCGGAAAGACCACCTTCACACATCGCGAAATCACTGTGGACATTCCACAATAGAATACCCACAACAATTCCACAGGAATTCTAAAGTGGTAAAATCCGCACCTAATTATTTAAATGTGGAAGAAGAGCCTCAAGTGGCGCAGAGTGTTAAGGCAGCAGAAATGCAGTCCTAAGCTCCTGCTCACGACCTGAAGGCTGCTGGTTTAGGTAGCCGGCTCAAGATTGACTCAGCCTTCCATCCTTCTGAGGTCAGTAAAATGAGTACCTAGCTTGCGGGGTATGGTAAAAAGATGACTGGGGAAGGCAATGGCAAACCATCCCGCAAAAACAGTCTGCCAAGAAAACATCATGATGTGACGCCACCGAAGAGTCAGTCATGACTTGATGCTTGCACCAGGGGACTTTACCCTTTACCTAAATGTGGAAAAGTGAGGATGTCTATTTATGCTGCAGATTTCTGTTGTGGAATTCAACTCTTGGTTGAATTCCACAATAGAAATCTGCAGCATAAATAGACATGTTGTGGATTTAGAATCTGCAGCATTTTTCAAAAACACTAAAAATTTCCGCACCTTGTGAAGTTGATTTCTGAATTCTCCTCCACATGGCTTGTACCGTAAATACCAAAGAATTTCCACAGTAATTGTGTAAATGTGGCCAGATGGGTCAGCGAGTTGTGTATGGCCCAAACCCTTCATTTAGGATACACCTCTACTGTTGCTGCTAGAGACACCCCCCTATGACTCCAGTTTTAAAGGCGGTCATGTGAGGCTTTAAAGTAAAAACAACAAAAAAAAAAGTATATTTCTCGTCTTTGCTGTTCGCCCTGGTCCTTCCTGACTTCCTTCGAGTTGCGCAATCATGTGGTATGTGACCATGCAGCGACCGAGGACTGGGCCCTAGCTTTAGGAGGCAGCAAGGATGAGCCGCAGGCCTTGTCACATTGGCACTACTGCCTCCCACCCAGAGACGCATCCAAGACACCTGAGGGGGAGGCTTAAGAAAGGGGAAACTTGGAGGATAACCCACAGAAAAAATTACCTCTTAGTCCTTGAGTCATGGGTGACGCCACCGTTCCTTCCTCTGTGGTGAAGCTGTATGGTGAAATGACAGTCCACACGCACAGAGTACAGTAGAAAACAATGCCGGGAACGGTCGGCAATGTTGCTTTACTTGTAAACTCCAACAATAACAGTTTAGTGGTACATACGGCAGTATACAGCACGGGTGCAAGTAAAACGGGTAGTGAGACAGGGAGGCAGAACACAGGATAAATACCGGGCCCACACGCCTAATTATCTGTGCAGCTCCGCTCATGGAAATGACACATTTCTTTTCTCTCCAGACTCTCAACCTGTGCACGCTCACTCGTTCAAGCATCTCTTAATGCTGCATGGTGATTTCCTGCTTCTCTCTCTCACACACACTTTAGTTTGCACACTCCTGAGAGTAGTAGCCCTCCAGCAGCCATAAGGCCATCCTCTCGGTCTCCTCCATTTCTGAGCCTCAGTAGGACAAGGCACGGTTTCTCCTACAGTGTGGTAGGCTCCAGACAGACTCTCCTTGCAGACTAGACAAGGTTTACTAGCTAGACTCTCTGCTGAGTGAGAGTTGTTGCATACACTAATATAT
This sequence comes from Eleutherodactylus coqui, assembly GCF_035609145.1. Classification (NCBI taxonomy): domain Eukaryota; kingdom Metazoa; phylum Chordata; class Amphibia; order Anura; family Eleutherodactylidae; genus Eleutherodactylus; species Eleutherodactylus coqui. Next base: position 182,466,426 of record NC_089840.1, on the reverse strand, counting down.
AGCATGGTCAGGTGACCACATACTCACAACACAAAAGGATACATTGCTAGATATAGACAGCTCACTTGCAGACATTAACTCTTTCATTCCTGCAGAGGTGCAACACATACTTCATGCACACAGAAGTTGCAGACAATACAAAAGGCACGAGACAATCATGAAAGACATTCTGAAGTGGCCTATAGGTCTGGGCCACTACAACCATATGAATATGCAACCCAGAAGTCAGGAAGAACTGAAGTGGAAGGACCGCTAAAGAGGAGCCACTTAGAAAGTGAAGGAGGTAAGTATATTGGTTTTTTTTTAATTATACAGCATAAGAGGGTTCGGGGGAGCACTACTGTTGTTCGGGACCACAAAGGGCAGCATTTTTACTGACAGGGGCAACAAGAGGGATCATTATTACTGGCAGGAGGAACAAAAGGGAGCATTTTAATGACAGGCAACAAGGGCAGCATTTGTAATAATGTGGCAACAATGGATGGCATTATCAATGATGCGTCAACAAATGGAGCATTTTTAATGATTAGCACACTATGACAAAATATTTTTAATGATTGGGCAATAGGGGGGCATTATTCCTGATGACGGCATAAAAGGGGGGCCTAATTACTACTGGGGCCACTGAGAGGGATCACTGTTACTATACATGCCACTGGAACAATGTAGCTAAAATCATGCATCATGATAAGCTAAGTACCTAGCCACACCCGTTGACCACACCCACTTTTTGCTGGTGATGCCCCATGGCAAAAAATATTTTCCAGGGATTTACAAAGACTGAAAAGGTTGGGAAACACTAGCATATAGAAATGGTAATCTGTAATTACGTGTAAATGTCAACACAAACTAAAATATATTGGAATGTACCTGGAATACAAAGTTCTCATCAAACTGCGGGTTCAAGGTTTTACGCCTCGTCTTTGACTGTAGATAACGTTGCTCATCAGGCAGCAGATGCATTTTCACAAATGGGTTGCAAGAGTCTGAGCTGAATTGGAGGTTCCTCACTTTGATAAGTGATACCACAAGCCTTTCTGTCTCATACTCATACTCCACGGCAAACCAAATACGACCAATATTTCCTTCTGGAAAATCTGTTTCTTCATTGTCTTCTGGATATTTATACAAAGCCGGATTAATGGAACCCAGAACATACGCTCCACCTAAATAATAGATTACAGTCATTATTTCTTGGAGGGACTAAGGCCTCTTTCACATGGGCGATAGTGATATCCCCGCTAAAAAATAGCACGATTTTATAGCCCATGTGAAAGCAGCCTGAGGTGTAAAGCAAGTAAACAAGCAAGTTTCATGCAAAACAGCAAGAATGACTACAAGTACAGACTGAGGGTCATCAATGATATTTCTTTATTAAACTAGTACTAATAATATTCTATCTTTAGAAAGTATTACAAGAATATTTTTTTACCCATAGAACAGAATGATGATCGTGGGAGGTAATCTGGAGCAATATAGGGCTCACTGTCCGCCTGAATACGCTCTCCATTCTGCAATCCAAGCCAGTCTCGTCCATGAAACTTTGGTGGAACAATGAAGGGCACACTTTTATTCCTTGAATCATTAGAAAAGCAGATAAAAGTTTAGGATGGAAACTCATTTTGACTATAAAGTTAGTGATCGCTTTATTTACACCATAAATAATCATTGAAGTATCCTGCATTTACTTCATTTATCCTACAACTGGATGTTGTCTGCAATAAAAGTATCAGTATAAAAAGTACACTCCCAAAAACTTGATTGATTTGTCATTATGGAGTATTGTGTGTAGTTTGCTGGATATCAATTTTAGAACAAGACTGTAACAAAGTGTAGGAGAAAATAAATAAATCTGAATACTTTCCGAATGTAATATACTATGTTACAATAAATTAAGTGGACTCAGAGCCCCCAAACTACAACTTACTGTTTTATTTATACATTTTAGAGGGAAAGTGGGGTGAGGGGGGGTGGGAATGGACTTCTTTGTATATTGCCAACTTATTCCGCAGCGCTTTCAGGTAATTTTTATTTATTACCACCCCAACAAGCTGGGTACTCATTTTTCCGACTTCGGAAGGACGGAAGGCTGAGTCAACCTTGAGTCAGCTACCTGAACCATCCAGGGATTGAACCTGCAACCTTCGGGTCGTGAAGTCAGGTTCACACATATATATATATATATATATATATATATATATATTATATATAAAATATACAGTAATGGGAGCCTTATTTATATAAGGCTTGGCAAGACTTGAAATCTAATGACTGAACAAATGAAAAACCTACAAATAACTTACTTTAATACATTTTAAATATCAACAAACAACAAGGCAACTGCAAATCCAATGCACGTGATACTGTACTATAGCAATAAAAACTGGATTTTAAAGACCACATATATCACTTTATACCAATCAGGAAGCCCCTGTGAGAAAACAGTATGGGGTCACAGACTGGTTTGGGATTGGCAAAGGCGTCCGACCGGGCTGCATCATCTCACCCTTCTTGTTTAACCTATATGCGGAAGAGATCATTCGGAAAATGGACCTAGATAGAGATGAGCGAACGTACTCGTCCAAGCTTGATACTCGTTCGAGTATTAGCGTGTTCGAGATGCTCGTTACTCGTGACGAGTACCACGCGATGTTCGAGTTACTTTCACTTTCATCTCTGAGACGTTAGCGCGCTTTTCTGGCCAATAGAAAGAGAGGGAAGGCATTACAACTTCCCCCTGCGACGTTCAAGCCCTATACCACCCCCCTGCAGTGAGTGGCTGGCGAGATCAGGTGTCACCCGAGTATAAAAATCGGCCCCTCCCGCGGCTCGCCACAGATTTGTTCTGACATAGAGGAGGGAAAGTGCTGTTGGTGCCGGAGCTGCTATAGGGGGAGCGTTAGGAGTATTTTAGGCTTCAAGAACCCCAACGGTCCTTCTTAGGGCCACATCTAACCGTGTGCAGTACTGTGGAGGCTGCTTTTTGCAGTGTTGCACATTTTTTTTTTTTGTATATCGGCCGTGCAGAGCATTGCGCCCTGCAGTAATTAGACATAGTGCAGGGCCAGTAGTGGTGAGGCAGGGACAGAAGACATATATTGTATGGCAGGGACAGAACACATATATTGTGAGGCAGGGACAGAACACATATTGATTGAATATAGGCAGTGGGCCTTTGCAAAAACATTTGGGGAAAAAAATCTATTTGGGCTGCCTGTGACTGTACTCAGTGTTCTGGGTCTGTGCTGGGTGTAGTAGTCCTCCTAATTCATACGCAGCCAGCTAAGTGTTACAGCAGGCTTGCGCAAAATTATTTCCTGGCGTTCCGTAAACGAAGTCAGCCTCCAACCACAGGCCAATAAGCGGCACATTTAATTACAGCGTTCTGTTTCTGCACTACTGGTAATACACCATGCTGAGGGGTTGGGGTAGGCCTATAGGACGTGGACGCGGGCGAGGACGCGGAGGCCCAAGTCAGGGTGTGGGCACAGGCTGAGCCAGTGCGGTGGCCAGGGGTAGAGGCAGGGCCAGACCGAATAATCCACCAACTGTTTCCCAAAGCGCCCCCTCGCGCCATGCCACCCTGCAGAGGTCAAGGTGCTCTACGGTGTGGCAGTTTTTCACAGAGACGCCTGACGACCGACGAACAGTGGTGTGCAACCTTTGTCGCGCCAAGATCAGCTGAGGAGCCACCACCACCAGCATGCGCAGGCATATGATGGCCAAGCACCCCACAAGGTGGGACGAAGGCCTTCACCGCCTCCGGTTTGCACCACTGCCTCTCCCCCTGTGCCCCAACCTGCCACTGAGATCCAACCTCCCTCTGAGGACACAGGCACTACCGTCTCCTGGCCTGCACCCACACCCTCACCTCCGCTGTCCTCAGCCCCATCCAGCAATGTCTCTCAGCGCAGCGTCCAGACATCGCTAGCGCCACTGTTTGAGCGCAAGCGCAAGTACGCCGCCACGCACCCGCACGCTCAAGCGTTAAACGTGCACATCGCCAAATTGATCAGCCTGGAGATGCTGCCGTATAGGCTTGTGGAAACGGAGGCTTTCAAAAGCATGATGGCGGCGGCGGCCCCGCGCTACTCGGTTCCCAGTTGCCACTACTTTTCCCGATGTGCCGTCCCAGCCCTGCACGACCACGTCTCCCGCAACATTGTACGCGCCCTCACCAACGCGGTTACTGCCAAGGTCATCTTAACAACAGACACGTGGACAAGCACAGGCGGGCAGGGCCACTATATCTCCCTGACGGCACATTGGGTGAATTTAGTGAAGGCTGGGACAGAGTCAGAGCCAGGGACTGCTCACGTCCTACCCACCCCCCGAATTGCGTGCCCCAGCTCGGTGGGGGTATCTGCGGCGGTGTATGCTTCCTCCACTAAACCACCCTCCTCCTCCTCCTACGCAACCTCTGTCTCGCAATCAAGATGTGTCAGCAGCAGCACATCGCCAGCAGTCGGTGTCGCGCAGCACGGCAGCACAGCGGTGGGCAAGCGTCAGCAGGCCGTGCTGAAACTACTCAGCTTAGGAGAGAAGAGGTACACGGCCCACGAACTGCTGCAGGGTCTGACAGAGCAGACCGACCGCTGGCTTGCGCCGCTGAGCCTCCAACCGGGCATGGTCGTGTGTGAGAACGGCCGTAATCTGGTGGAGACTCTGCAGCTCGGCAGCCTCACGCACGTGCCATGCCTGGCCCATGTCTTTAATTTGGTGGTTCAGCGCTTTCTGAAAAGCTACCCACACTTGTCATACCTGCTCGAAAAGGTGCGCCGGGTCAGCGCACATTTCCGCAACTCCAAGACGGACGCTGCCACCCTGCAACATCGGTTTCATCTGCCAGTGCACCGATTGCTGTGCGACGTGCCCACACAGTGGAACTCTACGCTCCACATGTTGGCCAGGCTCTATGAGCAGCGTAGAGCTATTGCGGAATACCAACTCCAACATCGGCGGCGTAGTGGGAGTCAGCCTCCTCAATTATTTACAGAAGAGTGGGCCTGGTTGGCAGACATCTGCCAGGTCCTTGGAAACTTTGAGGAGTCTACCCAGATGCTGAGCGGGGATGCTGCAATCATTAGCGTCACCATTCCTCTGCTATGCCTCTTGAGAAGTTCCCTGCAAAGCATAAAGGCAGACGCTTTGCACTCGGAAACGGAGGCGGGGGAAGACAGTATGTCGCTGGATAGTCAGAGCACCCTCATGTCTATATCTCAGCGCGTTGAGGAGGAGGAGGAGGAGGGGGAGGAGCATGAGGAGGAGGGGGAAAAGACAGCTTGGCCCACTGCTGAGGGTACACATGCTGCTTGCCTGTCATCCTTTCAGTGTGTATGGCCAGAGGAGGAGGAGGAGGGGGAGGAGCATGAGGAGGAGGGGGAAGAGACAGCTTGGCCCACTGCTGAGGGTACACATGCTGCTTGCCTGTCATCCTTTCAGCGTGTATGGCCAGAGAAGGAGGAGGAGGAGGAGGATCCTGAAAGTGATCTTCCTAGTGAGGACAGCCATGTGTTGCGTACAGGTACCCTGACACACATGGCTGACTTCATGTTAGGATGCCTTTCTCGTGACCCTCGCGTTACACGCATTCTGGCCACTACGGATTACTGGGTGTACACACTGCTCGACCCACGGTATAAGGAGAACCTTTCCACTCTCATTCCCCAAGATGAAAGGGGTTCCAGAATGATGCTATACCACAGGGCGCTGGTGGACAAACTGATGGTAAACTTCCCATCCGACAGCGCTAGTGGCCGAAGGCGCAGTTCCAAGGGCCAGGTAGCAGGGGAGGCGCAGAGATCAGGCAGCATGTACAGCGCAGGCAGGGACCATTATTCAAGGCCTTTGCCAGCTTTCTGGCTCCCCAGCAAGACTGTGTCACCAGTCCCCAGTCAAGGCTGAGTTGGCGGGAGCACTGTAAAAGGATGGTGAGGGAGTACATAGCCGATCGCACGACCGTCCTCGGTGACGCCTCTGCCCCCTACAACTACTGGGTGTCGAAGCTGGACACGTGGCCTGAACTCGCGCTGTATGCCCTGGAGGTGCTTGCTTGTCCTGCGGCTAGCGTCTTGTCAGAGAGTGTGTTTAGTGCGGCTGGGGGAATCATCACGGATAAGCGTACCCACCTGTCAACCGACAGTGCCGACAGGCTTACACTCATCAAGATGAACAAAGCCTGGATTTCCCCAGACTTCTCTTCTTCACCAGCGTACAGCAGCGATACCTAAGCAATACGTAGGCTGCACCCGCGGATGGAAGCATCGTTCTCTATCACCATCAAAAACGGGGACCTTTTTGCTTCATCAATCTGTGTATAATATTCCTCCTCCTCCTCCTCCTGCTCCTCCTCCTGAAACCTGACGTAATCACGCCGAACGGGCAATTTTTCTTAGGCCCACAAGGCTCAGTCATATAATTTTTGTAAACAATTTTTATACGTTTCAATGCTCATTAAAGCGTTGAAACTTTCACCTCAACCAATTTTTATTTTAACTGGGCTGCCTCCAGGCCTAGTTACCAATTAAGCCACATTAACCAAAGCGATTAATGGGTTTCACCTGCCCTCTTGGTTGGGCATGGGCAATTTTTCTGAGGTACATTAGTACTGTTGGTACACCAATTTTTGGGGGCCCTCGCCTACAGTGTAATCAAATTAATTTTTAGCCCACCTGCATTACAGCTGACGTTACATCAGCTGTGTTGGGCACTGCAATGGGATATATTTATGTAACGCCGGTGGCTTCCTGGCACCCACCCATGCTGTCGGTCCACATGGAGTTGTAACTGCATGTGTCCACTTCTAAAGAACCCCAGTCTGACTGGGGCATGCAGTGTGGGCCGAAGCCCACCTGCATTAAGCACGACATTACCTCAGCTGTGATGGGCACTGCAATGGGATATATTTATGTACCGCCGGTGGGTTCCAGGGAGCCACCCATGCTGTCGGTCCACACGGAGTTGTAACTGCATGTGTCCACTTCTAAAGAACCCCAGTCTGACTGGGGCATGCAGTGTGGGCCGAAGCCCACCTGCATTAAGCACGACATTACCTCAGCTGTGATGGGCAATGCAATGGGATATATTTATGTACCGCCGGTGGGTTCCAGGGAGCCACCCATGCTGTGGGTGCACACGGAATTCCCATTGCGGAGTTGTACCTGCCTGTGACTATTTATAAAAAAACGTGGTCTGACTGGAGCATGCAGACACCTTGACAGAATGAATAGTGTGTGGCACATAGGTTCCCCATTGCTATGCCCACGTGTGCAGCTCCTGATGGAGGTGGCACAGGATTGGATTTCTCATTGCTTCTGTACAGCATTGTGGGCTATCGCCCCGCCCCTTTTAAAGAGGGTCGCTGCCTAGCCGTGCCAACCCTCTGCAGTGTGTGCCTGCGGTTCCTCCTCATGGCAGACGCACTTATAAATAGACATGAGTGTGGCGTGGCATGAGGGCAGCTGAAGGCTGCGCAGGGACAGTTTGGTGTGCGCTGTGGACACTGGGTCGTGCGGGGGGGGGAGGTTGGGCAGCATGTAACCCAGGAGAAGTGGCAGCAGAGTGTCATGCAGGCAGTGATTGTGCTTTGTTGGAGGTAGTGTGGTGCTTAGCTAAGGTATGCATTGCTAATGAGGGCTTTTCAGAAGTAAAAATTGTTGGGAGGGGGGGGGGCCCACTCTGCCGCTATTGTGGCTTAATAGTGGGACCTGGGAACTTGAGATGCAGCCCAACATGTAGCCCCTCGCCTGCCCTATCCGTTGCTGTGTCGTTCCCATCACTTTCTTGAATTGCCCAGATTTTCACAAATGAAAACCTTAGCAAGCATCAGCAATATACAAAAATGCTCGGGTCGCCCATTGACTTCAATGGGGTTCGTTACTCAAAACGAACCCTCGAGCATCGCGATAATTTCGTCCCGAGTAACGAGCACCCGAGCATTTTGGTGCTCGCTCATCTCTAGACCTAGACGAATTGAAAACCGGGGTGAGAATAGGTAGCAGAAACATCAACAATCCCAGTTATGTGGATGACACAACTCTGCTTGCAAAAACAGAAGCCGGTCTGAAGCAGCTGATATGCAAGATTAAAACTGAAAGGAAAAAAAATGGGCCTCTACCTGAATGTAAAGAAGACAAAAATTATGACGACTGCAAAAAATGGCCAAATGCAATTAAAAATCAACAACAAAGCCATATAATGCGTGCGAGACTTCATCTTTCTTGGTTCGAAAATTGACCAGGATGGAAAGTCTATGCCAGAAACAATACAATAGGATAGCATTGAGGCGAAGCGCAATGCTAAACATGAACAAAATCTGGAAAAGTAGGGATATCGGCATCGCAACTAAATGCGGGATAGTGCAACCATTGATTTCCCCAGAGCCATGTATGGATGTGAAAGCTGGACTGTGAAAAAAGCTGAGAGAAGGAGGATTGATGCGTTTTAACTGTGGTGCTGGCAAAAGCTGCTGTGTATGCCCTGTGAATGCCCTGGACGGTGTAAGACCCGATATATTACTATGGGACAAGAGGACCAGGCTCAGGCTCATTGTCCAGTTACTGCTGACACTATCAAACTGTGTAGGGACACACCTATTTGTCAAGGAGAATGTAACACTCAGTTGTCAATTTATTCATACTTTTCTTAGAAGAAGAACAGCAGAAATCAGTGGTCTAAGAACAGATGCCCTAGAATTGCTCTTTAGTGGAAAATGCAAGTATTTGCTAACACAGACGTATCAGGAGAGGTGATGGGACCTTTTTAACCACTTAATAAATAGACTATGGTGATAACAAGTGATTGTTTACAAACAGTATTGTCTTAAAGTGCTTTTACGCAGGATCAATCATTGCTCAGTGAATGGTGACGGAGTGGCCTGGGATCATTCCAGCCCAGCCGCATCCATTCACAGTAAGCAGTCAGTTGTTCATAAGTGAAGGACGGTTGGTTTACATGAGCCGATTCATCATTAGAAATTCTGCATGCAGAAACTGAACAATGAACGAGAAGCGAACGACTCTCTCTCCCCCCCGCTCCCCCCTGCTCACTCCCGCAACTCACCGTTCTCCCCCGCCGGCAACCGAATCTTTAGAAACGAGCGGGCACATACTCGCATAAGGCACTACTTGCTCAAGTAGTTTGCCTTAGTGAGTACGCTTGCTCATCTCTATTTATAATCCCATGTAATTTAAAGGGGTTTTCCAGTGAGAAAACTACTAATGACCTATCCTCGGGATAGGTCATCAATAGTTGATCGGCTGAGGTCCGTCGCTCAGGACCCCAACAGATCAGCCGATTCTGTGCCACAATTACACTGAGGTTGGAGCGGAAGCAGCAGAAGCCTCTGCTCTGACCTCTGTCTAGTGGTTGACGCTTGTAACTGCAGGCACAGCTCACATTTATTTCAATAAGAGCCACGCTTGCAGTTACAATCACCGGCTACTACACAGAGGTTAGAGTAGAGACTTCCGCTCTGATCCTTGTGTAATAGTGCACGTGCTGACAGTCCCGGAATCAGCTAATCGGTTGGAGTCCCGAGCAATGAACCCCAGCTGATCAACTATTGATAACTTATCCTGAGGATAGGTCATCAATAGCATTCTCCCTGGAAAACCCCTCTAAGGCATGCATTTCATATGGTGTTTCCATATTTTCGTCCACCCCCAATAAATCAAAGCAATAAAACTAAGGTTTGTGTATGGGATGATAGGGAAAAGGTAATACTAATGACTAACGAGGTTACAGATCTGATGAGCGTAAAGTGAAGTGTCTTCTGTTTTTCTGCCTAACATTATGCCATGTTACTTTTGCTGCACATCGTCTATCCAATACAAAACTTTTGTAGATAGACTTGAATTTAAAAAAACACTACTGTTGTGTATGCAGACTTATGTGCCTCCACAGTCACAGGCGAACATAATCATGTGTTAAACTGGCCATACACATAAAATTATTATCAATCTACCGTATATACTCGAGTATTAGCCGACCCGAGTATAAGCCGAGTCAATAAGTTTCACCACAAAAAACTGGAAAAACTTATTGACGAGTATAAGCCGAGCTTTACTCGAGTATATATTAGGTAAAAAAAAAACCACCATACTCACTTCCCAGCCGGCGTCTGTGTCCGTGCAACAAGCTGCTTGAATTCTCCACACTGTTATCCCCCGCCGTCCTCTCTGCTGTGTTAGTGCTGTGTAAGTAAGCGATGTGATTGGATTGAGCGCCAGCCAATCACAGCTGGCGCTCGATCCAATCACAGTGCTCACTTATACAGCACTGACGGCAGGGGATTTGAAAGCCCAGCACGGAGATGATAGTGGGGAGAATTCTAAAGCAGCTTGATTGGCTGTGAATGATCGAGCACCGGCTGTGATTGGCTGACGCTCGATCCAATCACAGCTCTTACTTCCACAGCGCTGACAGCGAGGGATGACAGAGCCGAGCAAAGAGGACGTCGGGGGATGATAGTGGAGAGAATTCAAGCAGCCTGCCGCACCCCCGCCGGAGACACAGATGCCGGTTGGGAGGTGACTATGGTGGGTTTCTTTTTTTAAGCCTTCCCTGACTCGAGTATAAGCCGAGGGGGGCTTTTTCAGCACAAAAAAAATGTTCTGAAAAACTAGGCTTATACTCGAGTATATACAGTAATCCACCAATTTCGTAGGGATTGGCCAATGATCTAATGTGTATTTTGGATTTCCTTTGTTTTGTACATATCTGGCAGTGGCTTGTTTCCCTTTCCCAAATGAAATAAATATGCATGCCTAGCCAAATTAAATGTGCATGCCTGTAAAAGGGCTAGTAGAGACAGTAGTTGCCAGCCAGAAGCACTCAGCAGACTACTCTCTACTCATGGCATAATCTATGGCGTATGCCGCCCTAGGCACAAAGATTGGATATGCCCGTATTAAGGCTCTGTTCATATGCATTGTGGCTTCCATTCCAAATGGCGCCTAATGGGCATAACATACATGTATACACAATCTTATCCAATGTTCTACATTTTCTGATTATGCCAATATTTCATAAAAACAGTAGTACCAAACAAAGAGAACGGACAACAGAATAGGGGTACGGCATTAGTGCAGGCCTGGGTAAGGCCTGAGGAGAGATAGAATTACCTTTATATGATAGAGGCTTGAGAGAAGTCATCCTTTTCCTGTTGGTCTAGGCCTGTTTAAAGCCTGCCTGTCCTTAATTTATGATTCTGACTTTTTAGGTGATGCGAGGGCTTTCTTTTTGAGTTGGTTTAATTTTTGTTTTAGCAGTTACGAAGTCTTTAATGGCACTTATTGAAGGGGCAAAGGCCACTCAGAGGTATGGAACCCCACTGTCATGAAGGAGGGTTTGGTAATTGGCCGTACTGAAACCAGTCAAGTGGATTGGTTCAAAGGAACCAGTGATGTCTCTACTCAACATATTTGTCAACCGCAAATTGGCAGTGTGCAACTGGGATTGCTCCTGGGGCACCACTAAATAAGGTCTTCCAAGATCTCCATGTATATGATAGCCTTCCTCTTGGGGAATATGTATTTATGATAACTGTTAGGCTGGGTTCACACATGGCGGATTTGCCGTGGAAATTCCGTGCGGAAATTTGCCGCGGCAAATCCGCCTGCGGCCGATAATCCCGAGATTAGCCAGCCATGCGGACGAGATTTCTCAGAAATCTCGTCCACACGGGACGGCCAATCCGCTGCGGTTAATCCGGCAAAAACCGCGGCGGGAATTCGCCCCGTGGGAACCCAGCCTTAGGTTTTAATTTTGTTAAATAAAGAGGCTGATATGGCCAACATATTCCATCGTCATGTAGTGTCCAAATCATCATTTTGGGTTGTGGGTAGGTGACCAGGAGAGGAGTGAAATATAATTTAATAAGGCCCAACACATATACAAAACACTAGTCATGGCAGCAAAATAACACTATAAATACTAATGTTTTTTCAATGTGCAAAGCTACTACAATAGCAAACATATAATATAACAGAACCAAACTTACTACATAGATTCAGTACAAGAACCTAGCTTACTATTTAGATACAACATGAGAGTTAATCTTACTACATACATACAGTACTAGAACCAAGATTTCTACATGGATACTAGAATCAAGCTTACTGCATAGATTCAGTACCAGAATCAAGCTTACGATTTAGATACAACATCAGGATTAATCTTACTAAGTAGATACAATACCAGAACCAAGATTTCTACATGCATACCAGAACCAATCTTACGGCATATATTCAGTACCAGAACAAAGATTAATATTTAGACACAATTCCAGAACCAACTGCATAAATATGGCCCCAAAACAAAAGGGTAACTATTTAGACACAACACGAGAACAAATCTTTCTATTTAGAGACAATTACATAACCAGGCTTACTGTTTAGATAAAACACCAAGACTAACTATGTCTATATGGTTCCAGAACCAAGCTTACTATTCAGATATAATACTTAGTACATAGAGACGATAACAAAACCAAGGCCTGTTAATAAGTACGGTAACAGACTAAGCTTACTGTACAGTATAGATATAACAGAACAAAGCTTACTGTATAGGTACTATAGCAGAACTAAGCTTAGTCCTAAAGGAAAGATCAATACATACTTTGTGTGGGACTCGCAACGATCCCAGTAATTGCCATCTATGCCAACCTTTGCAGTTGCAAGTAGAATGTAAACTGTGTGCAGAGCTGACGAACCCCATTAATAAACTGATTCCGTTAGGTTTGTGTATTAAAGTAACTATTTTATATAAACAATTCCAGCATCTAAATATGAAACCAACACAATGTGTCCACATGACAAACCTCAGCAGGATCGCAGAGAAGTGTCTCACCCAGTGTCCTTGGCATGACTCAATGAAGGCGAAAGACTATGGTCAACTCCATTGATTTCTGTGTGTGTCGGAGAGCTCACATTCAACAATTCTTCATAGGATCGTCCAATGCACCTTTTCCTCCATAAGATGTAGATGCCAATCAGAAGCAACAAAAGTAGAGCCCCTACCACACCACCAGCCAACGCTGCCACCTGTTCTAATAACCAATAAGAAGTAGAGCGTTAATTACATACATCTTCATAAATGTAGTCATTATGATTATGAACTAAATTACATATTCACAAGCACACTAATATACAGTTATAGAGGGTGGACAAAAATATGGAAACACCGTACAAAATACATGGTATTTAATCATTAGCACTGAGCTGCTCTTTTTACCCCTGCTTGGCTGAGAGCTTTCCAGACAAATTTGTGTTCACTTCACCTCTTGCCCTGCTCTGGGTGGTTTTGTTAGCCTGCTGGTAACAGCAGCTGAGTGGCTCAAACCCCTGACCAATAGAACCTCAGACAGATGTTCATTTCTACCGGTAGCATCTGTGTCACATTATCTCAATAAGGCATGTAGAGACCGATTTTAAGGCATGCATTTCGTACTGTATTGCCATATATTTGTCCACTATTTATATAGTGATAATAGGGGATTAGTCTCACTCAGATCGCTGTCTTCTACACTCAAGACAGATGATTGTGACACTTTCAAGAAGACAATTTACAACTGGACTTCTTTAGTGTCTGGCAGTTTTATTGCATCTTAGCATTGTATTCACAGCATTTCATATTGTTCAAAAACCGGTGCAGAAAATAAGCCTCTTTTATCTGGCCTCTTACTATACACCAGTGTTTCCTAAACCCAGTCCTCATTGACCCCCAGCAGGTCATGTTTTCAGGATTTCCTCAGTATTGCACAGGTGATGTAATTATTGTTGGTGCCTCAAACATTACCACAGGTGTTCTTACCATAGGAGATCCTGAAAATATGACCTGTAGGGTTTCATGAGGACTGGAGTTTGGGAAACACTGCTATACACAAACGTCCCTCTCTAAACTTACGGCCTAGTGCAGATAGTTCGTAACTCATCACATCAGTAACATCATATTAAAAGTCCACTATCAGTATGTGGTAGTACAGGGAGTGCCTCTCACATAGTTTGGGTGTTACCTCTGTCCTACCCAGTAGTCTCAAGCTTTCTAAGGGCCCAGCCACACTGTCTTCTGCAACATGTGTTTCACGTACGGTGTGTAGAAGTGTTTCCCAGCCTGACAGTGGGGCTCTCGACCTGAAGCTGAAGCAGCATATGTGCGCATGTACCCATAGCAATCAATGGGAATGCATGCGCACAGCGTGCAGACAGCAGTCTGGCTGCATTGTCCGTGCTGACTTTCAGGGGTTACAGCGCTGGATTGGGGAACTAGGCAAGTAAAAGAAATACTTGGATTCCTGGAATCTGCCTTACGAGCAGCATAACTTAGCTCATGCTGCTCATACCTGGTGACAGATTTGCTTTAAAAACTATTCGAAAAGCAATTGACAATCCAGCCCATCCCAGTGCGGCTTCATTTTCTATCTCATCAGGAGGCCCCTGTAACTCAACTGCAAAGTTGAAGAGTGGCATGTGAGAAGAAGAAATCCGCTTTCCACACCTCTCAAAGTCCTGTAGGGCCCCTGCTATGACTGAAGTAAGGAAAGCGTACTAGAAGTGGCCTCATTCTACTATAATACATGCATAGAGATCTCCCACAATGCAGTCCAGGGCTGACGCTATCATTTCGTGACCGTGTTGGTGAACGGCGAAGCCCCGATTCAGTACAGATGCAAATTACTATTAAGAACACGACCCAATCAGAAGACCATGCAAATTTTTAAGTGAATGTGTAGGTTGGAATTTGGCATTAGCCCCTCAATGGACCTGTGTCCATTCCAAGGACTCTCAACGTGGATTGATACGTGAATATCCTGTAGATGATGGTGAACGTGCCTCTACTGTAGCAGAAGGAGACCACTGCGAGAACGCAATGAAATCCGAACTGAAATCCAGACTCCCAGATTTCCTCTGCAATGTGTGAACATACCCTCCATCCAGTTAGAATATGGTCTACATTGAGAGTCTGATAACGGTAATATGCCCGTGTTATTCCCACCGCCGTGACTTTCCATAATGATGGACACGTTCATTTATTATTAATTTATGTGCATCCACATTTTGGCACCGAGCCAGGTAGCATTAATATGAAGTAACACAACAGAAAAGTTGTTTCCTGGAGCTAAAAAATACAAATGAAAAAAATCTATTAAATCACAGAACAACTTATTTTGTCTGGATACTTAACCCCTTAAGGACCAGGCTGTTTTCAGGGATTTTACCCATGTGGGGGTTTTACTGCCCTATTTTTTTCCATTCAGCTACTAAAATTATTTTTGCTGCGTATTTTGCCCATCACTTATAGGTCTGTTTTTTAAATGTTTTTCACTGACTTTTTTTTTCCGTTTTTTTTTTTGTTTTATTGGGAGCAAAAAGCTAAAAAATTTTTGTTTGTCTTTTAACATTTACAGTTTTTCTTTTTTAAATTAGGATATTTATGCTAAAATAAAGTATGGGAATGGGTCCCTCATTTTGTTTTGGACGTTTTGATGTATAATATGTATGGTTTTGGATTACAGGGCGCATAGGGCAACGGTTTTAGTTGTCGTCGTGTCACTTCCTTTTTTAGGTGTATATTTTTCTTTTAATTCTGTCATTTTTTTAAACTTATTTTTGTAAAAAGATTTTTAACCATCTCTGTCCTCCATGATGTCATATAAGACCTCTGGGGGTCATTCACATTGTATTTCTTTTTTTATTTCACACCTTTCCACTGTAGCTGCAGCATCCATAGAAGCCCAGGTTGCATGGGAAAACATCCCTACTAGTGGCAATAGTCACTGGTAGAATTGATCAGCTCTACTGTGATAGTGGGCACCTGGCGGTCACGTATTTGTGCACATATTTGCATGTGCAATATGCACATTATGCATTTTCTTACGCGCATTCCATGTGCATGAAAAAACATGCTGTGTCTTGGTGCGCATTTGTGCATAGGAGTCTATGGGCGTGCGCAAATGTGCACATATGTATGAGCGGGTATGTGCAGTGTTTTGCGAACATCGCAACCTCATTTGGCTGAATAACCATTTAAATCAGTAGCAGACATGTGCGCACAGAAAAAACTCCTTCACTGCGTAAATGCGTTGCATAGTTGTGAGCGTTTTTGCGCTACGCTCAGGTGAAGAAGCCCTGATTTTTCCCTTTACAATGCTCCTTTATACGGGGTGTTTGCGTGCATAACATTTATGCACGCAATACGCAGAGAATAGAACCAATTGATTTCATTGGGTTTATTCACATTTGCATATTTTGTGCACGTATTTCGGTCATATTTGCGCACCAAAGGCCCCCATAGAAGGCAATTGGGGTGCAAAAATGTGTACAATAAGCAAGGAGATGCGTGAAACACAGCAAAATTCCGCTGGAAAAAGAACAAATCTGGAACTAATTAGCCATTTCAAGCAGTGAGTCTTATATGCCGTGCGCAAATGAACATGCTTGCCTGAAAAAAAGTACAGTAAAATATGCCAATGCACGTGCAAAAAAAGCATTATTCATTCCGCAAAATTGCAGCGCTTAGGCGTGTGCAAATGCAGGAGCACTAAAGCATTTCATTCCAGAGTCCCGTGTAACGAGCAGCTCCAGTAATATTCTGCTCGGACATGATCCGGGCGGTCCGCGCCGTACTTCGCTTTAAGTTGTGAGATAAGCAGTACAGTTAGAGATCTGCTGCTGAACTACGGTTCCTTCGCAGGGGACAGAGTCATTGACTCTCACCGACAGCCAGGCTGCATTCACCTGGCTGAAAATAAGCAATCATAAAATATGGCGCAACATTGTTATGTCCAATTCTCTTCCTGCCAAATGACACATATGAGACTGACATTCAATAACTCCAGCTGTCTACAAGAGCGTTCACCGTCACACCACAGCCAGTTCATATGGAAAACTGAAGCTGTCATTGCTGCCATAGACGTGAGAAATACATCAAGAGGTCCCGCGTCTCCGGTTATACTGAAGAAGTCATTTGTTACGACTTCATGTTGTGGTTAATCCCTTATTGTGCTTATTAACTTTCCTAATTGTTGTGCAACAAATGCATCCTGTCTGCAACTTCCAGCCAAGAAATGCTGAGAGGTAACAGGTAACTCACCTGACATTGCTGCTCGTCCTCAGCTGCTACTTGTGGGGTCTGCAGGTGAAGTTCTTCTTGGGGTCCTCATGTGCTGGTCAGATGTGGACCTTCGTCTGGCACACTCCTGCCATGATCACCTCCGCAATGAGCTGAGAACAGTCCTCCCTCCTCCTGTACACACTGATCTGCAGCCTGCAGGGCGGGAGGTAGCGGCTAATAGCAGACTTTCTTCTCTCACATCACATCTGCAGCTTTATAAGATACTACATAAAAATGATGATCCATATCTGGAAGATACCACGAAGGATGCAGTTACACGGGCGAGTGCGATATGAAAACCTGTGATTTTGCTTGCGAGTGTGATGCGTTTTGCGAGAAAATGCATCAGGGCTCCTTCACACAGGCGATTATTTTCGCGTTTTTGCAAACCACTGACAATAAAATTCATTGCTTTCAGTGGGTTCCTTCACATTCAGCGTTTTTGCACATACATATCCATCAGGGGTAATAAAATGCGCAATGCTCTATGTGCACATTTGCAAACCCAAGGCACTTTAGGAAACTATGGGGGGTGCACAAATGTCTTGCACCGTGTCTGTCTGAATTCGCACACGTAACTGCACGATTTTGCGGTGTTATTCGATAACACATGGCACTAATTAGGCTGCTCAGGCAATTAAAAAATGACGCAGGTGTGTCCCACGCCATTGTGAATGGGCCCAGCAGTGCAAAAAAGTATAAAAGTAGTAACAGATACGCTCGCCAGAACACGTGATAGCGCTCCATTGACAGCGCAATTACATCATGCACAAATGCGCACAAAACTTAAGCATGTTACGTTTTTTTCATGCAAGCAAAATGCGAGCGCAAAAAACAAATGGTGAGAATGAACCCCGTGCAAATACGGTAATCTAAAGCTCCTGCAGACGAGTTTAGACGTGGATTCGCTCACAACAGCTTGATGTAATAGCGCTGTGAAGGGAGTGCTATCGTATGCGTATCCGTGCATTCTACTGTACTTTTCTGCACTGCTGGGCCGTTCACATTAGCATGGGACACACACACGCCATAATAGTCCTCTGTGCAATTGTGCAGGAAAATACACATCTGGAACTCATTAGACTAATTAGCCACATTAATTGTGCATATACACTGGTGTGAAGCTGGCCTGAGGCTTCACATGGGTGAGAAAATAGCACAAGATTTGTACACAAATCTCACATGAATATGAATGCCATTTTTTTGAATGGGATCAGACACCTGAGCGGTTTTTTCCCCCGCATCGCGAAAATATCGTGGCACATCCTATCTGTGGATGGGCTCTTGCATCGCAGCGCCAATTGTTCTTAATGGGGATGGCAGCATTACACCTCATGCTAGGTGCACGTGAGTGAAAATAATGGGAGAAACTCTTTGAAGTGATTCATAGCGGTTTTGTTACAAAAATGTCTTGCATCTGCGGCAAAATCATATGTTGGTTAGCACAATATCGGGCTGTGAATCATGGCCCCATATCGCCCTCGCCCATGTGAATTTAGCCTTATCTGGGTTCACACTGAAACTGGTCCACAGATAACTTGCTTTCTTGCACTCCGGGGTCACATATCTGAGACCAAACAAAAACACACGACCGCATGTGCAGCCATGCTTGCCACTACGGAACATAGTTGTCCATGAACGTTTTTGTTTTTTTTCCCTTTTCGGACTTTTCAAACTCCGTGCTAGTGTGCACAAAGTTGAAAAAAACTGCGGGAATCTAGGTGCTGCTTTATGTAGTTAATACTATATACAGAGCAAGTCATATCTCACTATCTCTGGACTATTAATGGGCGAGAACACGATAGTGAAAACGAAACCACTAGAATGAGTGATTTTCACGGCCACATAACGGGACTAAATCATGCCCATCCGAGGAAGCCCTAAGGCAAGGTAACCAAATTTTCCCAGGGTCAAAACTGGACATAAGGGTGTGGTCAGGGGCGGGGCTTATCACAACATATGATTTTACCTCCTACAGAGGCGGTTAAAAAAAAAAGACTGGTAACAAATTATACTATGCGGTGCTCCGCCTCACCTCCTCCCAAGGCTTTCTGCTGTCAGCGCTCGCAGTGGCCTGTAGCAGCATCACCTGACCAGCGGCGTCACACCTGACCAGGCCACTGGGAAACCCTTGGAGGGAGTGTGGGGGAATGCCTCTGCATATCTCCAGCTGATTTCTAGTCACAATCTGCACCAAGTGTACACATTTTGACTGTTCTTTTAGATGCGAAATTTGCTGCAGAAACTTACGCTGCGGACATTCTGCAGCATTACTGCCATGTGTAAACATAACTTAAGTCAGCTTGAAGTACGCTGCCATGTGCAGAGAGGGCTTAGCAGTAATAATTTCCCCTATAGCAGCCCCAGCAATAATAGTCACCTCCACAGTAGCCACAGTAGTATTATCGCTCCCCTATACCAGCCCCAGCAAAAATAGTGACCTCCCCACAGAAGCCCCAGCAATAATAGTGACCTCTTACAGAAGCCCCAGCAATAATAGTGACCCCCCCCCCCCCACAGTGAACCATAGTATTAGTGCTCCCCTATACTCGCCCCAGCAATGATGGTAACCCCCGCAGTAACCCATAGTATTAGTGCTTCCCTATACCAACCCAGTAACCCATATAAATTTACCCTCCTCCTGGTCTTCATAGTGCCGACGATCCTCTCAGCACTGCTGCCGGTGGGCAGAAGTGTTTGTGCACACTTGAGCGCTTCCTACCCTCTGCTCTTGTCTCCTCTCTAGCGGAACCAAAGAGGAGAGATGCTGGGGAAAGGGTAGGGGGATCCCGGATGCACACACTGCCATCAATGTGTGCATCCAGTCGATGGTGCTACAGAGTGATTACCGGGCAAGGAGCTGCTGCACTTCACCTGGTAATCACTTTAATGGTGACTAGACGTCACCAGGAAGTGGGATAAAAGCGAGACAAATGCCTGCCCCACTGGGGTCCCGGCAGAAGGCGGGACATAAGGTCCCAAAGCGAGACTGTTCCGCCAAATCGGGACGTCTGCTCACCTTACCTAAGGGCAGCTTCACACAGGTGTATGCGCAAAAAGTCTCTTTTGGAACAACGAAGGTCGCACTATCACATGCGTTATAACACATTTTACTGCACTTTTTGTGCTGCCGGGATCGTTCACATCGGTGCGGGACACACTCGTGCCATGATTTTGAAAGGCTGTGTAGCCTAATTAGCCTCTGGTGTTATCTATTTCCCCATGTTTATTGTGAAATTTCGTGCACCCCCATAGACTCCTTTGGTGCCTTAGGTGTGCAAATGTGCACAAAAATAGAACATTTCATTTTTTTTTGTGCACTTGCGAAATGCGTGCGCAAAAGTGTGAATAAACATTAAAACAATGGGTTCTATTCTCTGCCCAATGCGTGTGTATATTTTGCACTCATGTGAAGCCGCCCTCATACAGGCAAGCTGCAAGGGACGCTGTCTCTAACAAAATGTCAAGTCAGAATATATAGTATATCTACGGGTTTGAACCTGTGATGCATGAAGATCAGACATGAATCCAGTGACCCCACAACATAATCTTATCTTCAGTCAATGGAGAAATCACTTTGGCTTTTAACCTCTTAAAATACATTTTTACAGCCAAAACTCAGCAACGCAGCTCCCTCATGTAAATGATTACTGTAAAGTAAACCTTTCTTATTTGCGCCATTCCTGACATTACAGAACACATTAACCTTGTTGAGGAAAAATGTTTCACAGAACAAACTTCCTAGAGCAATATTTGACTTTTCACATCTCTTGAGATTTTTGTGGCGCAATTCTACCTAATTAAAGGGACCTTTCACATGTGCCAAATATTTCTGCAAGATGCACCTCAGGCCTCTTTTCCAAGAGCATATATTGGCCCACCATTTTCACAGTCGACCGATACATGCTGTGATCTGATGCGTTGGATTCCAGTGCACCAGATCACATGACCGTATTCCCGTGACGTAAAAGCACCCAGCTGGCCAATATAGCACCGAGCATTTTTATGTCAGGCCCAAAAGATAGTCCGGGAACTATCTTTTAGGCTGGATTATGTCAGCCGCTGTGAGCCCATAACAGCAGCTGAAGAAGGGAGGTGGGAAGGAATTTAGCAGCATAACTGCTAAACTCCCTCCCTCTTCTCTCCTCCCCTCCGGCTGATTGCAATGGCAGGGGGGGGTTGGAAAAGGGTGGAGCTAAGCATCACCCCATCCTGACTCCTCCCATTTCTGGCTGCAGACAGGGGTGGGATGGGGCAGGGCTAAGTTCCTGCCCCCCTCCCCTTGTCCACAGCGAGCAATGAGAAGAGGAGGGATGGGGCAGTGCTTAGCTCCACCCCCATCCCACCCCCTCCCATTGCAATCAGATGGCGGTGAGGAGACAGGAGGTGAGCTGGCGATGGGGAGGGAAGGGGAAGAGGCAACGGCATGGCTGCCTCAGTGTATATGCGCCAAGTCCCATGCCGTCTGAATGGGCACACAAACATAAGATTTGTGCGCCCATTCACAAGCTTTCACCCCCCAGCTGGTAGCGTATATCAGCCGTCCATGAAAACGGCGGCCGATTATACGCTCGTGGGAATAAAGCCAGAAAATTCCGCAGTAAGATCTGTATGTCTGCATTGTGAGCTATAGAGCTGAAATCCACAGCAGCTGATTAAGCCGTGTCTTTAGGGGCATTTTGGGTGTGCCTTAGGTCTGTTTCACATGGGTGATGCGTTATCGCCGCAAGAAAATCACATCAATAGCGCATCGGTGGTCAGTGATTTTGTGGCGCTACAAAGTCGCAAGTGGTGCTACAAAATCGAACAACTTTGTAGCACCACATGAGAGGATTTTCGAGGGGGGCGGGGGGAGGTTGGCTTGAAATCTAAGCCCTACCCTGAAAATAAGCACTAGCTGCAGAAAAAAAAAAACAAACCCACATACATCATCTGAGAAGCACTGCATCTTCTACCCAGTCGCCGACACTAGTCTTTAGGAATCTCTTCTGGCAAGGGATTGGAAAATCCCCGCCTCCAGGAAGCGCTGCCTCTCATTGGTTCTCGAGAACAGCAGCTCAGCCAATCAGAGGCAGCGCTTCCTGAAGGCGGGATTTTTCAAACCTTGGACCAGGAAGAATTGCCTGAAACTGAAGACAAGTGCCGCGGAGCTGCTGAGAAGTGCGGCAGCGGCTGTTAGGTGTTGCATGTGTTGCTTTTTTTCTGCAGCTAGGGCTTAGTTTAGGACTTTGACAGTAGGATTTCCTATTGTCAAAGTTGCATCGCACTGCACGAGAACCACGTTTTCATATGATGCGATGCAACAGAGAAGAAGGCTCCAGAGGATAACATGGGTTACAAAACTTTACAAGTCGCAGGCATATCGCAAAAGCCACAAGGTTTTTGACTCGCAATGTTGCAGGCTACAAAACATCACAAATGGGAAGGAACCCATAGGAAGGCATGGGCTTCACATAGATGCGATTTGTAAGATTGTCACAATGCAGAAAAATCGCGCGACTTTGACGCCTGTGTAAATCAGGCCTAAAGGGAGGTCGCAGGGAAGTCCACACAGCTGGCCACTTGCATAAAAACCGCTCTATAGGCTCCTTCAGTTGAGCGTGTTTTTTTGTGCATGGGAGAATCCCATCGGCAAAACACAGAGAATAGAACCTATTGATTTTAATGGGTTCATTCTCACTCCTTTTTTTGCAGCCGCTATTTATGTAGGTGCAAAAAAGTAGGACCTGCTCTATTCTGTGCACCAAAGAGCCCCATAGAGGTCTATGGGAGGTGCACAAACTCTCACATCTGCACCTCATTAGGCTAATTATCCATTTAAATAAGGACAGGATAATTCCCTGCCCATGCAAATGAGTAGTGCTTGCGCAAATACGCACAATATTTGTGCAGGCACTTTTGCAAAATACACTCATTCTCTGCACAAAAACATTGCGTAGGAGCCAGTGTATTGTCAAATACACTAGCTCTGGAAGCCATTATGGTTGCCTTTAATGGGCGGATTGTAATTGTATAGTAAGGGCACGTTCACATGAGCCTGTTTGCACAGCGTATTACACACAATGTTTGTGTGCTTTTTTGCATGCGCAAATACTGCATTGGTGCACATAAAACACGCTGAAGTGGCCGAAAAACGCAGGCGATCTGATTTTTTTGGCACGCAAATATGCAGCGCTTACACCCATGTGAACAAGCCCTAATACCAACCACCGTACTCACCGCTGTAGTAAGTGACACCTGTAGTGGCCCCAGTATTAACAGTGACCCCCTATAGAGTCCCCAGCAGTAATAGTGTCCCGCACATTGAACCAATAGTAATTGTGATGCCTGTAGTAGTCTCACTGCCGGACAGGATTTGGCCTGCGAGCCTTACATTTGACATATGTGCTCTAGTGGCAGCTGATGGCAGACGAACTGTATCAGCAACAACTGTGCATGTCCATACACTGGTATGCACACCTTGCTGATCCTGCAGTAACATATTGTACTTAGTAGTGTAGAGAGAGATAGCCAAATTATTTGTGCTACAAGAACAAATTACAAGTGCATTTGTTCTGTAAAACACATTTTTGTGAGGGTTTTGCAAAAAAGATTTCAGAATAGAGACATACCTTGTAAATGCAGTGTGAAAGATTTATTGATTCACTTGTCTTTCCTACAAGAGCTGAAATCCGTAATTAAAACAAACACTTGGCTGCAATTCACCTCTTCTGTGTATCTCCTTGGTAAACGGAATACGTTGGAGCTGTAACAGTCGAGTGATGATGAACACGGATCCTTGGCAGCACATTTAGAATGAAAACATAAACTGGTTAAACAGTGTCCTGTAAACTCAGATGTGTTACATTACAATTCTTCTTCTTCCTGCTACATTGATTCTGGATTCCACAACTGTGTACATATACCGCTTCTTACTTTTTTTTTTTGCCAAATCAAAGCTTGTTCCTTTCCAGTAATCTGATTCAGGTCTTGTATTTGGTTCTCTTCATCTTCTGGATCTGGTGGGAGTGGTTGTAGGTGAGACTTGCTCAGGCACACCTGAGGGTAATTTAAGAGGAATATTTTACCTGGTCTTGCGCTTAGCTCATTGCTATTTAATTCAGTCTTCCTCTAACTGTGCTGGAAGTTGTGACTGTGGTGGAAATTAGAGGTGGGTGCTGGATCTCCTAAGCTAAGTACTGAAGTTACTATTGTTATCTAGTTCTCTGTGGCTTTCTCCTCTCCCACGTAGGATCTGCTAGTGGCCTCGGCACGTGGGTAAGTTCGCCCTTGTTAAGGCAGGTTATCTGCGTATAGGCAGATCCCTTTCCTGTGTTAAGCGTTTATAGAGACAGTGTTTCCCTGGTGTCTGTTTTCTTATTGCTTGCCTGTCAGTATATTATAATGACTGCAGCCCAGGGACAATCACAGATCTGTCTAGTTCCCTGTAAATAGGCTGAAGGTGGAAGCAAGATAGGTTTTAGGCCCTATGCACACGGCTGTGACACGCTCCGCAAGCGGAATACTGCAGTTGAGTCAGTCATGGCGCCCCCCCCCCCTGACCCCATACTTACCTCCGGATCCGCTGCTTGAAGTCCCGCATGACACGCCGGCGCACATGCGCAGTGCAGCGCATGACACACCGGCGGTGTCATATGAGGTGGGCGGGGAGCGTATTCGCGCTATACTTTTGCTGTGCTACAACGGAAGTATAGTGTGACAGGCGACTTCCATTGACTACAATGGAAGCCGTCCGTCTGTATACCTACAGCAAATAGGACATGCTGCTGTTAATTTCTTGCTGCGGAAGTCTGTGGTGGAATTTCGCAGCATGTACATTGAGCTATTAGGTTCAAAGAAAATAATAGCTGCAGTGAAACGCCACAGATTTCCGCCGCGTTCTATGCGGCAGAAATCCGGCCGTGTGCATTAGGCCTTACAAGAGACAAATTGACCATATTGGTTTTGATCAAGTTTAAGGGCAAAACAATTGTTGCTAGCGGTAAGAAGTGGAATATAGTACATTTCTTCAGTAAGTGCAAACAGCAGCCTCTGGTCAATTCCACTAGCTGCAGTGAAACGCCACAGATTTCCGCCGCGTTCTATGCGGCAGAAATCCGGCCGTGTGCATTAGGCCTTACAAGAGACAAATTGACCATATTGGTTTTGATCAAGTTTAAGGGCAAAACAATTGCTGCTAGCGGTAAGAAGTGGAATATAGTACATTTCTTCAGTAAGTGCAAACAGCAGCCTCTGGTCAATTCCACTAGTGGCTATTTTAGCCCCTATAGGTCATTCCAGCGATAATCATTCCTGCGCTTTTAAACACGAACAATCATCACTAGTGAATGGAGATGGAGTAGGCTGGAGACCATTCCGGCCCGCATGCCTTCATTCACAGCAAACAGGCAGTTCATAAATTGACTGCCTGTTTACACGGGCCGCTCCTTCGTTCAGTGTAAATACGTGCAGTAACTGAATGATGAACGAGAAGCCAACAAATTCTAATTCGTCATTCAGCTGGGGCATGCACTTACACTGAAAGATAGTAGTTCAGATTCCCATTGGATGTAGGACTCTGATGATCGATTTATCGGCCCAAGTCGAAGGGCCGTTAGTGACTGCTAATATGCCTTTTTAGAGCAATTACTAAAGTCTTAAATGAGGTACCCAACGAGGTAGGGATCCAGGTTGGACATTGCCAGGTCCCACGCCCCCCTCAAAACTGCTGCATCTTGTTGAGCAGGTTTAAATAACTCCACCCTCTTAAACTTGTCCTGGGCTATGTCAGTCTACAATAGTAGGGAAAGGCTGGGGGGGCGGGGACACTTGTTATTTGTATAGCGCCAACTTATTCCACAGCACTTTCAGGTAATTTGTTTATTACACCCCCCCCCCTCCCCCCCAGCAGGCTGGGTACTCATTTTACTAATCTCGGAGGGATGGAAGGCTGAGTCAAACTTGAGCTGGCTACCTGAATCATGTGGGTCATGAGCAGGAGCTACTAACTGCATTCTGCGGACGTAACACTCTGCGCCACCCAAGGCCCCCTAGTAGTAGATTGTATGGGTATTTTGGGTGGTCATTGGCTCCCCAGGAACCTAGGGAGACTCTCAAACGGCCCACATCATAATCCAACACTGATTTTCATTGTATTTATATGTTATGCCTCAAGCATCTAGAAGTTACGTTTCAGAATACTTAGTCCGTTAGTACCACTTATAGTCATCAGATCACACTGCCAGCCTTCTCCAAGATAAACTGAATACCAGATTTTTGTTTACTTTATCCAAAGTACTTTTTCTAATAAAATATATTGTATTTTCCAACATCCGTTCATATCTGCTGCAGACCTTGTTTTTAAGCTCTTATTATTAATGACTTCCATGTAAATAATTTATGAAACTTTTATTGCTAATTATTCCAAAAGAAATGCCACCATCAATTAAAGCGGCTTCAAATCCCATGAACATGGAGTCTGTGCACTTAAATGAAGACAAAGATGTATAAATGGAGAGGGGCAAGTATCCTACAGAATGTTTACTTAGGGGTTTAACTCCTTAGCTGCCTGATGTTAAAAAGGGAAATCTGAATTTATAGACAATTTTTAGTTTGAATAAGCTTTAAGTTCTATTTACAGAATCAAGGCTGTAGTTCACCTCCCCTCCACCAGGACAAAGAATAGAAAAACTGTAATGACAGAATCTAAAATGTCTTGTAAACCCTTAGTGACACGGGTTATTTTAGCCATATGGACGCAATGTTTTTGGGGGGTTTTCATCTCCACTTTTCAAAAGCCATAACTTTTTCCGTCAACATGGTCATATGAAGTCCTTTTGGTGCGTGGTGAACTGCAGTTTTTATTGCTACTATTTTTGGCGCACATATAATGTATTGTAAAACTTTTATTCATTTTGGGGGGGCCTGGAGATAAACCACATCAATCCTGCCATTGTTTTTTGTTACAGAATTAATTAATAAAATAATTTTTCTCCAGGTTGGTACAACTACAACGATACCAAAATTAAATATTTTTCTAGTGATCATGCGAGATTTTATCTATTCAAATATTTGTTGGGAATCTCTCCCAGGCAAAAGTAATGGCTCAAAAAAAATCTTAGACAAGCTCACTGACAACTTTATCTTCAAAAAGGTAGAAGAGAAAGCAAAGAATCTGCTATATTGGACCTACTTCTTACCAACAGGAAGGGAATAGTTGAGGAACTATGGGTGTCTGGGACCTTAGGAGGCAGTAATCATGCTATCCTTGAATTTTGTATAACAAGAGGAGGAAGACCTGAGAAGACTCAGACCTCAAAGTTGGATTTCAGAAAGTCAGATTTTATTGGACTCAGAAAAGAGGATAGGAAGAATCCAATGGCTGGATGCTCTTCAGGACAGAAATGTCCAAGAAGGTTGGACACAGAACTTGCACATAAGCTAGAAAGGAAGAAAAATATGTTTATCAAATGGAAAGAGGGGGGAATATCTAAAGAACACAATGTAGTCTGCAGTAACTGTAGTGCAAGTGTCAGAAAAGCTAATAATAAATTAAGGCTTTCAAGAGAGACCAAAAGCAATAAAAAAGGATTTGGGGGTGTGCCATAAGCAAAAGAAAAGTCCAAGATGCTATAGGATGTTTGCACGATGAAAATGGTAAATTGGTTAAAAATGATGTTGAGAAGGCCAAACTTGTAAATTCCTATTTGTGTAGGGTGGAAGAAGCAGCTCCCAGCTTCGCGTATGGAAGTTTGGGCTATCCATCTTATTCCTAAAAAGATTAGTGTTATAAAGGCTTCTGGATTTTTAGTGCAACACTATTTACCTTTTTTGCTCTTACTGAGTGAGCGTCTGTGATTTGGTTTCTTATTTATAAGCACAAACTTGGTAATGCAGACTAATGGACCATTTACACAGGATGAACTGTCCGTCAAGCCTAAGAGCATTACACAGTGACAGGACTGGACATAGAATGAGGAACTTCAAACAAGGAATGCTGGATAGTTGTCACAGCTATCAACTACACAGACTGCTGCAGCCAAACATTATTTAAAAGGTAGGGTAGCCAATAGACCCTCCTTCTTAATGAGGTAGGCTTAACAAAGTGATCAGCTCATCCAGCCCAAAAGTTCAGTTTTGGGAACAGCAGCCTGGCAAGTACCCCAACAACAAACTTAGAAGGCAGAAGATAACAATGCTAGAGGAGTTCTCCTGTTAACCTAGCAGTATGAGGAAAGAGACGTGACACAAGAGGTAATAGTATTTTCTCTGTACAATAGGAAAGCGATCTTTTATAAAGCAAGGGAGTGTATACTGTATAAAGCTGCATAAGCCAGTCACTAGCCAGTATCTGTATATACACAGATAAAAAGTACATTTAGGTGTACGTGGTGGGGGGGTGATGCAGAAAGGGAGAAGGGGGTCAGTGGATAGTGTGAAATGGCAAGATTTCATATATACCCGTTTCCCTGAAAATAAGACAGGGTCTTATATCAATTTTTGCTCAAATATTTTACTTTTTACATACTGCAATATTTTATTTTTTATAGTTGCATGGACACTATTTACACTGACATTTTGTATTAACTGTAACTAGTGCTTAATTTTGAAGCAGGGCTTATAGTTCAAGCATCCTCAAAAATCCTGAAAAATCATTCTGCATCCTCAAAAATATTGAAAAACCATGAGACAGGGTGTAAAATATATATATTGCATATGCCATCAATTTATGTTCAGTGGGATCCAACCTTTGGCTTTGAGACCACCAATGTTTCATAGAATATGGTTTTCCTTCAGCAGTAGTGCTGACAGAATTCACTTGAATGAGGCTGCACTACAGTTCCCTGCTCAGCAGGGGGCGCTGTAAGCTTCACTGTGCAGGAAAAAAAACAGTGAAATGACTGCTGCACTAAAGAAAAAATGTAGTCCCTTCATTCTCGGGATTGGTGGAGGTTCTGGAAATTGGAACTTCGGCCTTAGTCAATGATAATACAATATCTTTGTACTCCATTAATAGGTTCATGCACATGGTTGTATTATGGCTCGTTTTTTTCACAAAGCAGTAATGGGGCTCCTGTAGGGGTGCAAGGATTGTCTACTATACCCCTGTGTGCCTCTGATCTCATATAGAAGCATACAGAAGTGTTGTTTTTTACAGACTTCAAACAAACTTTAGAAAATCGACACACTCCATCAGATTCCACGTGTATAGAGGTATTATGTCCTAGAGGCACTGCTCCAAGGAACAAATATTTCTGTATTACCATGCTGAAGGACCTGTATAGGCGGCATGCACTGCCTGCAGGGTGCTGTGTAGTGTGTTATATCAACATAAAACTATAATTGCTGTGTTTTTTTTATATTTAATTGTAATAATACAAGAATGTAAGGAGCGCAAAACTAATGCACAAGATTGTTCTGGTAGATTTTGATTGCCCCTGATTCAATTAGGATATGTTCTGTTTATTCTCTATAAAACAGATCTTGTTTCCATGTATGTAAATCAAGACATTAATTTTAGTTTGAATCATTTCTATGATGCTTAGAACTGCTAGGCTAACAGGAAACAATACATTTAATTATTTCCTGCACTCACTGGCAGATCTAATTATATTCTTCATAGGGTTACTTGCAGCAGCTGACTGTCCCAA
This sequence comes from Eleutherodactylus coqui, assembly GCF_035609145.1. Lineage (NCBI taxonomy): Eukaryota > Metazoa > Chordata > Amphibia > Anura > Eleutherodactylidae > Eleutherodactylus > Eleutherodactylus coqui. The sequence goes on along the minus strand of NC_089840.1, from coordinate 182,436,685 downwards.
TCCTTTTAATAATCGAAAAGTTACATCCTAGCTGTGACTAAGAAGTCTAAAATAACAGACTTTAAAGGGAACCTGTCACATCCGCACAGCACCATTACACTGAATTTTGGACGCATAGGACGACCATGGCCATGCGGAATGTACCGCCGTTAAAATTCATGTCACTCTCCTTGTGACTCTGGTAAGATCATTCCATTTATGGGATTCCAGGTAGGATGTCTTTTATATTTTGCTTATTTTTTGGCACAAATGGTGAAGTTGCTGGATAGGTGAAATGGTGGTTTGCCTCACTAGTGTCCTCCTCAAAAACAAAACATTATAGATATTCCATCTACATTTGTGGGGAAAAAAGTATATTTATCACTTAAAGAAATAAACATAGAATTGAGTGCACAAGATCCGATGCTAATACACTGTTTGTAAAACAATCAGTCCCTAGAGGAAATAGTTTTTCTGCAAAACCCGGCATGTAGTTATATCTAAGGCATATATACTTATGATAATGATAAGAGTTGTGGCATAATTAGATGAACGGTCTTGTCACCTGAGGCACTAAAAGTGCCCCCCCTTGGCCTCTAAATGCGCTCTCAGAGGCTCCTTGTGTGTAGTGATATCCTCTTCCACTTGTGTAGAGCTTGTTGACCACTAGACGCCTCTACGACGCAGAGAAGAGATGTCACCCTGTTACCAGAGTCTGAGAGGGCCGCATTATTGGGATGTGAAAAGCCGGATGGTTATAGCAATGAATTGCCCCCACCGGGGGCGTTCTGACCAGACTGTTAGGAGGTGTTGGAACCAGTGGATGCGTGAGGGCACACAAGGCGACTGGGCTCAGGAAGCCCTCAACAGCCCACCAGTAGAGAGGAGTGTCTGATTGTCCGACAAACACCAACAGCTCCAACTGTTTCGTTGTCTGCCTTACAGAGACAGGGTGCCCATCATTACAGGTCCCATTATAATCTCCTTGGAGGACATTTGGTCTTACAGCACCCATTACATGTACAGCCTTTGACACCCACCGTTGCCTCCATTTGCAGCAGTGTCGTGAACGGTGAAATTGGACGCTACGGAGTGGAACCGGGCTGTCTTCAGCGATGAATCCAGGTTTAGTTTGGGCACTGGTGATGGCTGTATTCATGTCTGAAAACCTAAATCCTCCCTTTGCTGTGGAGTGGCACACTGTCCCCATTGCTGGTATGATGGACTGGGTGGTCATCGCATATCACAGTTGGTCATCCCTAGTAGTGATATGAGGGACAATGACTGAATTATCCAGCAGGAATGCCTACATAACATTTCCACGGCCTCCGGGTTACCAGGTTTATCGCCCATAGAACATGTATGGGACCATCTGGGACCCCTACTTTGACAGCATATGAGTTTGCATGATCTAGAGGCTCAGTTACAGCAAATGTGAAGTGATATGCCGCAGAGAACCTCTATGCCACCATGCCCGCCCGTATCATGTATCCAAGCTGGAAATGGCCCAACATGGTACTGGAGCCTCCATGCCTGCCCATATCACATCTTGTATCCAAGCTAGAGGTGGTACAACAGAGTACTTAGCAGGGTTTGAACTCAGGAGCTCCTCTGCTCCAGGCGGCAGCTCTCCCTGCTGAGCTCCAGGCGGCAGCTCTCCCTGCTGGGACCTTAGCCTTGTTTCTGGACTGCTGATCCATATGAATCCAGCCTAAATAACATGAAAGTCTCTCTCAGACACTTTTTATCACAATTAACACAATATTTTGAATGCCGCAGTAATTGTGGTATAACGCTCCCATTCAAATCAATGGGTCCTTGCAGACATGCGTTTGATCATGGCATTGGATGGCGCTTTAACCCCTTCCCGCTCTAGAACGTACATTCCTCCTGTCAAACCCCCAGTTCCCGAGTGGCTCAAGAATACCACTGCTGTCAGTGTACTGTGTCCCTCACTCGCTTGTTCCCACCTGCTTACCCCGAAGCTCCAGGCTGCTTTGTGTCCCCGCTGTAGTGCTGCCCTCGTTCTGCAGCACAGCGGAAGACGGCGCCGGTGTCACCCTTACGCCGCTGTGTCACTGCTCTGCGGAGCTCTGGCCACTGACTCCTCCGCTGGGGCTTGCGGTGGAGGAGCCCGCAGCAGATGCTCCCTGCCCATTTCTCCCCCCGCTGCTGTGTGACTGCCCGACGGAGCTCAGCTCAGTCACTCCTCTGCTGGGGCTTCTGCTGATGCCGCTCCTAACGCTCCCCGCCAGTGCTGTGTGACTCCTGTGCTGCCCATTCTGTTGCTGATGCTCACCGATGCTGTGTCCCGCAGCTCTTGCTGCGCCACGTCTATGGGGCCAGCTGTCAGTGGGTCTGCAGCTGTGGCTTCACCCCTCTGTGCTCCAGCAATGTCTCCTCTGCCGCCTCCAATTATATGAACAGCGCAAGAGGCGGCAAAGGGAAGAACGGCCAGCGGCAGAAGGGGATTTTAGTGGAGCCTACAGCCAACATTATCGCCATGGCATTGGTGTATCTTGACTCCACCCATTCTGCTGGTGGCGTCAAGATACACTAATACCCTCATGGGCTTAGAGGACATGTCCACTTTTGAACACAATGTTGCAGTTTATACATAGATATAAAGCTACTGTGTAGACTGTAAATACATTACTCATCTTGTACTTATCCTAAGTTACAGCCTGTAATATACTTCAGAGCTGCATTAGCAATTCTGCTGGTTATTGCAAACAGACCACAAGTTTCTCATAATGGCTCACATGGTACCAAACCTTTGTTTTCAGTAGAGAAAAATGTGACTATTCCCAGCAAGAGAAACCATGTAATCCTGTAGATATGATACCTTTTAATTTAGACCTCTGCTTCCATTCTGACTTCTGTATATTGGCAGCACTGACAGTATGCACCCACTCAGCTGATCAGTCGGGGTCCTGAGCGACAGACCCTGGCTGATCAACTATTGATGAACTATCCTGAGGATAGCTCATCAATAGGATTCTCCATGGAAAACCCCTTTAATACTATTTAAAGGGAACCTGTCACCAGATAGCATGAACCTGGGACAAGTGTGTGTGTGTGTGTGTGTGTGTGTGTGTGTGAGAATATATATATATAATTCTAAAACAATGCTACAGTTCACAATAAACATACTTTTAATTTTGATTCTGAATGGTGCTCTGAGGCAAGCGGGCAGCTCCGCGCCAAAATCTTCACCAGCATTATATATAGTGCCAGCTCTCTCTCTGCTTGTGTATAGGGGGAGAGCAGCTACATTAGATGAGGGCATAGAAAGGTTGGCTTGGCGTGGCGCCACCCTCATTATGCAGTTTGGAATCTAACTTTGAAAGTATGTTTAGGCAACTTTTACACAGGACAACGATCAAGTACATAAGTGTCTAATAGACGTCACAGTGATTGCCGCTCCTATGCTTCCACCCAGGAGCGATCACTAACTGAATGGGGGTGGAGTGTGCTGGAGTTCTCTTCCAGCCGCCCACCTCCATGCTGAGAAAACAGTCGTTTGTAAATGAACAATTGCCTTTTTACATGGTCCGAGAGTTGCCCCTTAATTCTTTTTCAGGGAAGAGCTTTAAATATAAGCTCTTCCCTGAAAAACAAACATTTTAGTGTAAAAAAATAAAATAAAAAACATCTGCCACATGCGCCAGATGTTTTCTTCATCCCAGTGGGGAATAAAGAATTCCCTACTGCCCCTTTCACAGATGTCAGCTGCGGTAGCGGATCCAGCTGCCGGCACCCAGTATGTGATTTTCAGGCAAGAGCTTTAAGTATAAGGCAAAGTAGTGTAAAAAATAATAAACACCACATACTCACTTATTATTTTTTTACACTATTTTGCCTTGTCTTTCAGGAAAGGGCTTATACTTAAAGCCCTTCCCTGAAAAACAACTACTGGGTGCTGGCAGCTGGATCTGCTACCGCAGCTGTCATCTGTGACAGGTGCAGCAGAGAATTTTTTCCCCGTAGGGATGAAGAAAACATCTTCCACATGCGGCAGATGTGTTATTAATCCCTGTGGGGCAGCGACGGCCAGGTGGGTATAAATTTTTTTATTTATTTATTTATTTTTTTTTACACTAAAATGTTTGTTTTTCAGGGAAGAGCTTATATTTAAAGCTCTTCCATGAAAAACAATTAAGGGGTGCTGGCAGACCATTGCCATCAATTGAGCTGGGCTCCATTGAAGACAATGCGTGCATTTCCTATTGTGCACACATGTCCTATCTTTACAGGCATGCACCTGTAAAACACGGACATGTGAACACACTATAGGGAATGCATGTGTTGTAATAGACGCGTGTTTTTGTATGCGCGTATGCACGTACAAAAAACACGCTCGTGTAAAGCTACCCTAAGGGTGCATTCACACGAACGTATATCGGCTCAGTTTTCACGCCGAGCCGATATACGTCAACCTTGTGTGCAGGGGGGGGGGGGGGGGTGGAAGAGCCAGGAGCAGGAACTGAGCTCCCGCCCCCCCCTCTCTGCCTCCTCTCCGCCCCTCTGCACTATTTGCAATGGGGAGAGGCGGGACAGGGGCGGGGCCAAGTTCCAAGAATTAGCCCCGCACCCGTCCCGCCTCTCCCTGTTGCAAATAGTGCAGAGGGGCGGAGAGGAGGCAGAGAGGGGGCGGGAGCTCAGTACCTGCTCCTGCCTCTTCCCCCCCCCCCCCCGCAGAGGGAGACAACGTATATCGGCTCGGCATGAAAACCCAGCCGATATACGTTCGTGTGAATGCACCCTTAGGGTGCCTACCCACTTGCGATTTTTTTCCCCCCTGTGATGTTTTGCGTTTTTTCTCAAGAGCAATTAGTATAGAATGTGTTCTTGTCCATCTGGGTTTTTTTTCCGTTTCGTGGGGTTTTTTCACATAGGAACTGTCAGTTGCATATGTGTCCTTATTTTTCTCTTAATGCACCCATGATTGTCAATGGAGGGCTGCAAAACGCGCAAAAAAACGCCACGAAAATCGGCAACGCAAGTGGGTATGTGCCCTAAGTCAGTAATTCTCACTGACTTGGCGTTCAGGTCCTGTGTTTACAAAAGCTGACAGCTGCCTAAAATCAATTTAGATTAATTACTCAAAGCAACTGTTGGGCCGTGTAAAAGTACCCTTATGATATGTTCACAAGGGCGGCTTTGCTGCAAATGTTTAGTGCAGACTGCATGGTAAATCCACAGAATTTACAGTAGCAGCGGCAATCTAACTGAGATTTTCAAAATCTTGCTCATATGCGGAGGAGAAAATCTGCCCCAAATCTGTGTGGAAATTGACATGCGGTACAGAATTTAATTCCGCCACACGTCAATTAGCTGCAGCAGATTTGTGGTGTGGATTCCACCTCTTCAAATGAGGGGCGAATTATGCACTAGAAATGCACAACAAATGGTGTGGATTTTGCGCTGTGGAATGTCTGCTTCAGACACTCCGCAGCAAATTCCACCTTGTTTGGACCTAATCTTATAAGTCACTGATCTGCTGCAGAGTTCACCTTTTAAATTTAATTGAAAGGGTGTGGTCGGCTGGAGATCTGCACCAAAAATGTGTGACAAAATCCGCAGCAGATCAGTGTGTTAATGCACCCTTAATTCTGGAATGCAGCAGCGCTTCAGAATGAGACATATATGGGCGCACTTTAAGTATCCGTCCTGGGTTCATGATTCCTGTTTCTCGGGCAGTAGGATCCTGGTGACAGGTTCCTGATAAAGTTTGTGCATACAATTACTCCAGAAGGTCTTAGCAGGGGTATCACAGCTCCTCCTCTCTGCACCTCATCTTTAGTCTCTGGCACCAGGTTTCAGAAATTTGCGCAGATAAACTTCAAAGGAAAGCATAGATGACAGCATTATTAACCATTTATAGTCACGTGTTGATACAATGTGGATGACCATGAAAAATGTGACAGCTGCAGCAGGGGATTCCTTGGATGTGAAACCCCTGGATTCTGTCCCATCCAGGGGTTTCACCTTGTGGTCAATGGGGCCGGGGGCAGTAGTGGTGGCAAAAATAAACATACAAAGACTATCGTGATCCTCTGCCACAGCTGTGGCCAAGGATTTCTTCATCTCCCCAGGAGTCTCCTAATCACTCTTCTTCCCCCCCCCCCCCCCCCCCTCCCGTCTTCCACCCCTCTCTCTCGGCGAGCACGTGAGGTTCGTATTAGAGAGGTGTTTTGTCTGAGTGTGTTAGCAGATCAGAGTGTGTGGGCTGGGTGGTGTCCGGACAGGAGGGAAGCAATGTATGGTGGCGCGACGCCATGGAGAGCTTTCTGGGTGAGGGTGAGGAGTTTAAATTTAGTTCTGCAGTGGATGGGCAGCCCGTTTAATATGGATTGGAGAGGGGAAAGTCTGATGCGGTGTAGGCTGATGAGCAGTAAGTTGCAATAGTCGAGTTGGGAGTGGGTGAGGGCGACAACAAGTGTCTTTAGCGTGTCCATGATGAGGAACAGATGGATTTTAGCAATATTTCGGAGGTGCAAGTGGCATGTTCAGGCCAGAGATTAGATGTGGGGGGTAAAGGAGATTACAAAGTCTTGTGTGACCCCAGGGCAGCGGGTGTGCTGTCTGGGGGTTATGGTGGTGCCAGATACTGATATGGAGATGTTGGGGGAAAGTCGGCAGGTTGAGGGCAAAAAGAGAAGGTCAGTTTTTGAGAGGTTAAGTTTGAGAAAGAGGGAGGACATAGTATTGGATACAGCGGACAGACAGTTGGTGATATTTTGGAGGAATAGTTCAGAGATGTGACGAGAGGAGGTGTATAGTTGGGTGTCGTCAGTATAGAGATGGTATTGGAGGCCAAATTTGCGGATGGTTTGTCCAATTGGGGCTGTGTAGATAGGGAAGAGATGGGGACCAAGGACCGAGCCCTGGGGGACCTCAACAGTGAGAGAAAGTGGAGAGGAGATAGAGCCAGCAAAAGAGAAGCTGAAAGAGTGATCAGAGAGGTAGGAGGAGAACCAGGAGAGAGCAGTGTCCTTTAGGGCTCAGTCACACGGGCGCATCCGTGCGCCGATGCACCCATGTTACTGCAGGAAGAAAGAACACATGATCGGCTCCATTGACGGTCATGTGTTCTTTCTTCCGGTGGTGCGGATAGTCGTCCGCACCTGCAGTGCGGCCGTCTTCTTCGTGTAGTAACACAGGCGTATCAGCGCCTGGATGCGCCCGGGTGACTGAGGCCTGAGGCCAATAGCTCAAAGCATAGTCAGAAGGAGGTCATTGTCAACGGTGTCAAATTCAGCAGATGGGTTAAGGAGTAGAGATGAGCGAGAACCAAAATGCTCGGGTGCTCGTTACTCGGGACGAAATTATCGCGATGCTCGAGGGTTTGTTTCGAGTAACGAACCCCATTGAAGTCAATGGGCGACTCGAGCATTTTTGTATATCGCCGATGCTCGCTAAGGTTTTCATTTGTGAAAATCGGGGCAATTCAAGAAAGTGATGGGAACAACACAGCAACGGATAGGGCAGGCGAGGGGCTACATGTTGGGCTGCATCTCAAGTTCCCAGGTTCCACTATTAAGCCACAATAGCGGCAAGAGTGCCCCCCCCTCCCAACAATTTTTACTTCTGAAAAGCCCTCATTAGCAATGCATACCTTAGCTAAGCACCACACTACCTCCAACAACGCACAATCACTGCCTGCATGACACTCCGCTGCCACTTCTCCTGGGTTACATGCTGCCCAACCCTGCCCCCCCCCCCCCTGCACGACCCAGTGTCCACAGCGCACCAAATTGTCCCTGCGCAGCCTTCAGCTGCCCTCATGCAACGCCACACTCCTGTCTATTTATAAGTGCGTCTGCCATGAGGAGGAACCGCAGGCACACACTGCAGAGGGTTGGCACGGCTAGGCAGCGACCCTCTTTAAAAGGGGCGGGGCGATAGCCCACAATGCTGTACAGAAGCAATGAGAAATATAATCCTGTGCCACCACCATCAGGAGCTGCACACCTGGGCATAGCAATAGGGAACCTATGTGCCACACACTATTCATTCTGTCAAGGTGTCTGCATGCCCCAGTCAGACCGCGGTTTTTTATAAATAGTCACAGGCAGGTACAACTGGGAATCCCCAACTCCGCAATGGGAATTCCGTGTGCACCCACGGCATGGGTGGCTCCCTGGAACCCACCCGCTGTACATAAATGTATCCCATTGCAGTGCCGTGGACAGCAGAGCTAACGTCAGATTAAATGCAGGTGGGCTTCGGCCCACACTGCATGCCCCAACCTGACCGGGCTTTTTAATTCATAGATACAGGCAGGTACAACTCCCTATTGTGAAGTCCCTGTGGACCGACAGCATGGGTGGGTGCCAGGAAGCCACGGGCGGCACATAAATATATCCAATAGCATTGCCCATCACAGCTGAGTTAATGTCATGTTTAATGCAGGTGGGCTTCGGCCCACACTGCATGCCCCAGTCAGACTGGGGTTCTTTAGAAGTGGACACATGTAGTTACAACTCCGTGTGGACCGACAGCATGGGTGGCTCCCTGGAACCCACCGGCGGTACATAAATATATCCCATTGCAGTGCCCAGCACAGCTGATGTAACGTCAGCTGTAATGCAGGTGGGCCAAAAATTAATTGGATTACACTGTAGGCGAGGGCCCAAAAAAATTGGTGTACTAATGTACCTCATAAAAATTGCCCATGCCCAACCAAGAGGGCAGGTGAAACCCAGTAATCGCTTTGGTTAATGTGGCTTAATTGGTAACTAGGCCTGGAGGCAGCCCAGTTAAAATAAAAATTGGTTCAGGTGCAAGTTTCAACGCTTTAATGAGCATTGAAACGTATAAAAATTGTTTACAAAAATTATATGACTGAGCCTTGTGGGCCTAAGAAAAATTGCCCGTTCGGCGTGATTACGTGAGGTTTCAGGAGGAGGAGGAGGAATATTATACACAGATTGATGAAGCTAAAAGGTCCACGTTTTTGATGGTGATAGAGAACAATGCTTCCATCCGCGGGTGCAGCCTACGTATTGCTTAGGTATCGCTGCTGTCCGCTGGTGAAGAAGAGAAGTCTGGGGAAATCCAGGCTTTGTTCATCTTGATGAGTGTAAGCCTGTCGGCACTGTCGGTTGACTGGCAGGTACGCTTATCCGTGATGATTCCCCCAGCCGCACTAAACACCCTCTCTGACAAGACGCTAGCCGCAGGACAAGCAAGCACCTCCAGGGCATACAGCGTGAGTTCAGGCCACGTGTCCAGCTTCGACACCCAGTAGTTGTATGGGGCAGAGGCGTCACCGAGGACGGTCTTGCGATCGGCTACGTACTCCCTCACCATCCTTTTACAGTGCTCCCGCCAACTCAGCCTTGACTAGGGAGCGGTGACAGTCTTGCTGGGGAGCCATAAAGCTGGCAAAGGCCTTGGAGAATGTTCCCCTGCCTGCGCTGTACATGCTGCCTGATCTCTGCGCCTCCCCTGCTACCTGGCCCTCGGAACTGCGCCTTCTGCCACTAGCGCTGTCAGATGGGAAGTTTACCATCAGTTTGTCCACCAGCGCCCTGTGGTATAGCATCATTCTCGAACCCCTTTCCTCTTCGGGAATGAGAGTGGAAAGGTTCTCCTTATACTGTGGGTCGAGCAGTGTGTACACCCAGTAATCCGTAGTGGCCAGAATGCGTGTAACGCGAGGGTCACGAGAAAGGCATCCTAACATAAAGTCAGCCATGTGTGCCAGGGTACCTGTACGCAACACATGGCTGTCCTCACTAGGAAGATCACTTTCAGGATCCTCCTCCTCCTCCGGCCATACACGCTGAAAGGATGACAGGCAAGCAGCATGTGTACCCTCAGCAGTGGGCCAAGCTGTCTCTTCCCCCTCCTCCTCAAGCTCCTCCCCCTCCTCCTCCTCCTCAACGCGCTGAGATATAGACAGGAGGGTGCTCTGACTATCCAGCGACATACTGTCTTCCCACGCCTCCGTTTCCGAGTGCAAAGCGTCTGCCTTTATGCTTTGCAGGGAACTTCTCAAGAGGCATAGCAGAGGAATGGTGACCCTAATGATTGCAGCATCGCTGCTCACCATCTGGGTAGACTCCTCAAAGTTTCCAAGGACCTGGCAGATGTCTGCCAACCAGGCCCACTCTTCTGTAAAGAATTGAGGAGGCTGACTCCCACTACGCCGCCCATGTTGGAGTTGGTATTCCACTATAGCTCTACGCTGCTGATAGATCCTGGCCAACATGTGGAGCGTAGAGCTCCACCGTGTGGGCACGTCGCACAGCAGTCGGTGCACTGGCAGATTAAACCGATGTTGCAGGGTCCGCAGGGTGGCAGCGTCCGTCTTGGACTTCCGGAAATGTGCGCTGACCCGGCGCACCTTTCCGAGCAGGTCTGACAAGCGTGGGTAGCTTTTCAGAAACTGCTGAACCACCAAATTAAAGACGTGGGCCAGGCATGGCACGTGCGTGAGGCTGCTGAGCTGCCACCAGTTTACGGCCGTTGTCACACACGACCATGCCCGGTTGGAGGCTCAGCGGCGCAAGCCAGCGGTCGGTCTGCTCTGTCAGACCCTGCAGCAGTTCGTGGGCCGTGTGCCTCTTCTCTCCTAAGCTGAGTAGTTTCAGCACGGCCTGCTGACGCTTGCCCACCGCTGTGCTGCCACGCCGCGCGACACCGACTGCTGGCGACGTGCTGCTGCTGACACATCTTGATTGTGAGACAGAGGTTGCGGAGGAGGAGGAGGAGGGTGGTTTAGTGGAGGAAGCATACACCGCCGCAGATACCACCACCGAGCTAGGGCCCGCAATTCTGGGGGTGGGTAGGACGTGAGCGGTCCCAGGCTCTGACTCGGTCCCAGCCTCCACGAAATTCACCCAATGTGCCGTAAGGGAGATATAGTGGCCCTGCCTACCTGTGCTTGTCCACATGTCCGTTGTTAAGTGGACCTTGGCAGTAACTGCATTGGTGAGGGCGCCTACAATGTTGCGGGAGACGTGGTCGTGCAGGGCTGGGACGGCACATCGGGAAAAGTAGTGGCGACTGGGAACCGAGTAGCGCGGGGCCGCCGCCGCCATCATGTTTTTGAAAGCCTCCGTTTCCACAAGCCTATGCGGCAGCATCTCCAGGCTGATCAATTTGGCTATGTGCACGTTTAACGCTTGCGCGTGCGGGTGCGTGGCGTCGTACTTGCGCTTGCGCTCAAACAGTTGCGCTAGCGATGGCTGGACGCTGCGCTGAGAGACATTGGTGGATGGGGCCGAGGACAGCGGAGGTGAGGGTGTGGGTGCAGGCCGGGAGACAGTCGTGCCTGTGTCCTCAGAGGGGGGTTGGATCTCAGTGGCAGGTTGGGGCACATGGGGAGAGGCAGTGGTGCAAACCGGAGGCGGTGAACGGCCTTCGTCCCACCTTGTGGGGTGCTTGGTGATCATATGCCTGCGCATGGTGGTGGTGGTGAGGCTGGTATCGAGCCTCGTGTGGTGCAGAGTGTAAGCTCTCGCCTATGACCTGAAGGTTGCAAGTTCGATCCCCGCATGAATCAGGTAGCCGGCTCAAGGTTGACTCAGCCTTCCATCCCTTTCCGAGGTCGGTAAAATGAGAACCCAGCTTGGTGGGGGGTAATAAATAATAATTACCTGAAAGCGCTGCGGAATAAGTTGGCGCTATACAAATACCATGATTTGATTTGATTTGGTGGTGACAAACTGGCTGATCTTGGCGCGACAAACCTTGCACACCACAGTTCGTCAGTCGTCTGCACTCTCTGTGAAAAACTGCCACACCTTTGAGCACCTCAAACTCTGCAGGGTGGCATGGCGCGAGGGGGCGCTTTGGGAAACAGTTGGTGGATTATTCGGTCTACCCCTGGCCACCGCACTGCCTCTTCCAACCTGCCCTGCTGCTGCACTTGCCTCAGTAGGCTTAGCAAACCAGGTGAGGTCAGTCACCTCATCGTCCAGCTCTTCCTCCGAATCCTCTGTGCGCTCCTCCCTCGGGCTTACTGCCCTTACTACTACCTCAATGATAGACAACTGTGTCTCATCGTCATCGTCCTCCTCACCCACTGAAAGCTCTTGAGACAGTTGCCGGAAGTCCCCAGTCTCCTCACCTGAATCCCGGGAACTTTCCAAAGGTTGGGCATTGGTCATGAGAAACTCCTCAGGTGATAGACGATCCATTTTTTCGCACTCAAGGCCGGGACAGCAGCAGCAGCGAGAGGATTCAGGGATGCAGCAGTGGACGGCGCAAAAAAAGGGTGGTGACGGTGGATAGTTTGCTGGATTCACTTTCTGCCATCCACGACAGGACCTGCTCACACTGCTCAGTTTCTAATAAAGGTCTACCGCGTGGACCCATTAATTGTGAGATGAATCTGGGGACCCCAGAAACTTGCCTCTCTCCTAATCCTGCAGCAGTCGGCTGCAATACACCTGGACCAGGAGCTCGGCCTGTGCCCACACCCTGACTTGGGCCTCCGCGTCCTCGCCCGCGTCCACGTCCTCTAGGCCTACCCCTACCCCTCAGCATGGTGTATTACGAGTAGAGCAGAAACAGAACGCTGTAATTAAATGTGTCGCTTATTGGCCTGTGGTTGGAGGCTGACTTCGCTTATGGAACGCAGAGCAGAGCCAGGAAACAATTATGCGCAAGCCTGTAGTCAGACCTAGGTGCGTATGACTGAGCTACTGGAATTCACAGGGCAGAACCAGTCAAGTGGCCAAAGGCCAGTGGTAGGCCTTAAGTATTTTGCTTCAATTTTTTAAAATGGTGAGGTGAAAAACCAGACAGACACCGTATGCAGCGTATATATGTATACTCTTTCCCTCCGGCGATCATGTAACGGACACAGCAGAGCCAGGAAACAATTATGCGCAAGCCTGCTGTAACGCTTAGCTGGGTAATAATGAGCGACTACTACCCCCAGCAGACACGCAGTAAACTGTACACGGTCATAGGCTTAGCTGGGTAATAATGAGCGACTACTACCCCCAGCACACACGCAGTAAACTGAAGACGGTCACAGGCAGCCCAAATATAGCATTTTTTTCCACTTTTTGGGAAAAAGCCCACTGCCTATATAGCCTGTATATGGATTTCCCTGTTGGAGGATGACTGTGGTTATTGAAAGCACAGTGCAGCCAGAAAAAAAAATGCGCAAGGCTGCAGTAACACCTAGCTGGGTAATAGTGAGCGATTACTACCCCCAGCAGACACACATTAAACTGAACACGGTCACAGGTAGCCCAAAGATTTTTTTTTTCAATTTTTTTTAAAAAGCCCACTACCTATATAGCCAGTATATCTCTTTCCCTGTACCACTGTCCCTGCCTCACCAGTACTGCCCCTATACTCAGTAAAATGACTGCAAACTGAGGATGCTATGGTCTGCACTCCCGATATACAAAAAAAAAAAGTGCAAAACTGCTAAAAGCAGCCTCAACAGTACTGCACACGGTCAGATGTGGCCCTAAGAAGAACCGTTGGGGTTCTTGAAGATGAAGATAACAGCCTAACACTCTCCCTATAGCAGCTACAGCAGGACGGCACTTTCCCTAATGTTTCTCAGCGTGTATCTGTGGCGAGCCACGGCCGGCCCCAGTTTATATACTCGGGTGTCACCTGATCTCCCCAGCCACTCACTGCAGGGGGGTGGGATAGGGCTGGAACTTCACAGGAGGAAGTTGTAATGCCTTCCCTGTGTTTCTATTGGCCAGAAAACGGCACAAACTTTTCTGGGAAGAAAATGGAAGTGACTCGAACACTGCGTGGTGCTCGTCTCAAGTAACGAGCATCTCGAGTACCCTAATACTCGAACGAGCATCAAGCTCTGACGAGTTGGCTCGCTCATCTCTAATCACAATAGATTATATGCAAAAAAAGAAATACTGCTCATCTGAGCTCTCACTAGACGTACAGCGTCCCTCTAATGGGTGGAGCCTACTGCCCACCACCTCAACGGGCCGCTGCAGTGGTCTTTACTATGTCAGCGGTCCCACAGGCCTTATTAGCATCTGTCACTTTCCCTCTTTAGGAGCCGTTCCTCAGAGGTGATACTATTGTATGGCTGCTAATTCATTTGAGTAGTGTACCAGTAGTCATATTGAGGCAACACCCTTTCTCAAGCCGCAGAATTTCCGCCCATGTGCAGGGGGCCTTAGTCACACTGATCACAGCAATATCTCTGCTGGGGATTTGTGCAGGAGTTTGGGGAAAAAAATTACATTTCTCAGCAGCAGCAGAAGTAGAGAGCATTACAGACAGTGGTTCCTGATATTCATGAGCTGCAGGCTAGCTCCACCCACCCCGCCCTCTAGCCAATGATTGGCAGCTCTCTCCATGAACAGTAATAAGCAGACAGCTGTCAGTCAGGACTGCGCGGCACAGCATGTAGTTACATAATGCATCCACATGAGGGCAGAGTTGCTTTGATTTCAAACCATCCACATCAGGCTCCAATGTATATACAGTATATTACATGCTTACAATCTTTTCTGACTATTACTTTGGGACATATTACTCTGTTTGTGAACCTCGTGTGAGCCAAAAAAAAACTTTACGAATTTAAAAGTGTCCCTAAGGCCCAGTGCACATGGCTGGAGCGGAGTGTGCCCGAGGGATCAGACAGCACATGACCCCCGTCTGATACACATGGACTCCACACATTCAAGTGCAGTGCAGGTTCAATTTCTAGTGCATAACACGGACAAGCATAGGACATGGTGACAGGTTCTTCCATGCTCGCCATCGGTCCATGTGAAATCATACGGACTGTACACGCCTGAAAATACTTGTGTGCCCCTAGTCTAAGGTCGCTCTCACACGGCCAAGAATATCAAGCGAGATTTCTGCATTGTGAGATGCACAAATCTCGCATAAATATGACCCCCATTTTATTGAATGGAGTCATATACATGAGCTACTTTTTTTTCCCCGCATTGCGGTGCGGGAAAGAATCGCAGCATGCCCTATCTTTGGGTTTTCTCTCAGAACGCTTCGCCCATTGTTTTCAATCGTCCTGGAAAAAACATTGCATTGATTCGGGGTGCATGTGAGTGCGATGCAAGGTTTCCTGCTGAAAACAATGGGAAACACTTTCCGATCCCCTAGAGAGACTGGAAGCTTCACTGGAGGATCGCTACTTCCCTAAAGTGATGGGAGGTGTTTTTAAAGAAAAACGCCTTGCATTTGCGGGTAAATTGCACATTCCCAAGAGTGATAACAAGTTGAGTTTCACAGCCAGATATCACACTCGCCTGTGTGAAATTAGTCTAAAAGGGAGAAGAAGAAGCTATATAACATGTTCCATCTACAATATAGAAGGACATTTACGGGTAAGTTGCTGGTTTCTCCAAAAATAAAATACATTTCCTTGCAGTAAATGGGGGTCATCTGCTGCGTATTCTGGCACTATTACAGGGTGCTGCAGCTGATTATGGAAGAGTGATGCCAGGGGCGTAACTATAGAGGATGCAGGGGGTGCGGTTGCACCTGGGCCCAGGAGCCTTAGGCGCCCAGAAATCTCAATATAGGGAGCCCAGTACTATGAATAAAGCATTATAGTTGGGGGCCCTGTTACAGGTTTTGCATTGGGGCCCAGGAGCTTCAAGTTACGACCGGAAGCATTTTTACTGCGCCACCAGTGTGGTACAAACAAGTGAACGGGCGCACAAATCTAACGTTTGTGTGCCCATTCAAACAACATGACCCCTCTACTAAGCTGTTCTCACCCTTCTCCTCACTGGCTCTCTGCAAGGGAAGGAGGCTGGACGGGGGCAGGAGCTAGTGTGCTAAGCTCCCATCCCCTCTCTGCCCCATGTCGCAGCCAGCAATCGGAAGGGACGGGATGGGGTGGGGCTAAGGTCCGCCCCTGTCTCTCCTTTACCATTGCAAACAGCTGGCAAGGGGCGGAGAGGAGGAAAGAAGGGGGAGGGAGTTTAGCAGTAACACTGCTGATCTCCCTCCCACCTTCCTTCTCCGGTCGCTGTAATTGACTTCCATAGGAGTCTATGACAGCGGCCGTATTCCGGCCAGGAAGATAGTTCCAGCACTTGTCGTAAATGTGCCTGCTGCTAAATCAGCTGGCCGGGCGCTTTTACACCTCGGGAATATGTGATCTGATGCATTAGAATCCAATGCATCAGATGATAGTGTACATCGGCCAGCCAGGAAAACGCTGGCTGATATGCGCTCGTGTGAATCCAGCCTAAATTGTAGTTTATTTAGACCGGGAATTTAAAGGGATAACTCACAGAAAAAGAAGCCAAATAGGCATCACCTCATACTGCAGAGACGGCTCAATAACCATATCCCCAAGTAGCAATCTGGCTGTCCTATTGCAATCTGCAATCTGCATGCTACTTGGGGATATGGTTATTGGCTTCTTTTTCTGTGAGCTATGTCTTTGTACATTTTTCTCTCACCTCTGTGATTTTATTTGGCAATTTAAAGGGAACTCATCAGCATGAGCCAGACAGGGAAGCCTGTTGTCCACAAGTTTGTGTGATTCTAGAATACTGCCGCATTTCAGAATAAACACACTAAAATCCCTGTAGGAGGCACTCTTGGGAAGACAGATACCTGACATACCAAAACATATGTCCCGATGGATCTTTCTGTTTTTTATCCACTTGAGTGACTATTTAGCGCTCCTGGAGGAAGGCCTCGCAGATAAGGCCTCTCCATGTATAAACCTTGTGTCTTATCCTCAATAACCTCCCCACCCCCTTTTTTTTTTTTCTTTCACAACATCCTGCGGGTGGGGAGCAGTCGGTGTGGCCGACCTCTGTGACTCGGAGCACGAATCCAAGTGAAACGTTAAAGTAATAAAGAGATTGTAAGCTCACCTCTTTCAATGGGCTTTAAATCCACTGCTTCTTTAGAAGTGCACCAATAACTCTGGTGAGCTGCAAGTCCCAACAGCAAGGAAATTTCTCCATAACAAATGAGTATGCAACATCCCAGAGGGGTGACCCCGGACACTTAACTAAAGTATTCAAGGCAATGCAGGTACAGTTCTCTTTAAGTGTAGGCAGGCTAAAGCTCAGAGGTCAGGGAGGATACGCAGGATGAAACCGGTCTTACAGTCCACGTTATCTGTATGGTACCACTTCTGAACTGCGAGCACTCCAGAGGAGGAAGGGGGTAGGGGTTGCTCCACAGACACTCCAGAAAACAATTATTTAAAGTAAAAGACTCAACCATAACACCCCGCACGGCAGGCGCATGGGTGTGTCTCAGTGGTGTATCTCTGTGTGGTGATCCTGACTCTGGAAGACCGCACAAGAAAAGCCTGTAGTGTGAACTGGTACCTGTATGGTGGGTTCCTCTATACAGAACTATTGGGGGATGATCTCTCTCTTAGGCTCTTAGGACTCACTCCATTCACATCCAGACTTCACTCGCTATGGGATATCTCTCCTCTTCTTCCATCTCCCCCTCAATGGAGGTGCTTCCATGTGGCTCTGTGTTAGCACTCTCTGCTACTGAAGATGGACTTGAACTCCTTTCCTGCTCTCTAGCACTCTTTTTTATACCTTCACTCACACCACATGACATGACAGACTCATACATTTACATGCAGGCAATGATTTTATTACTGTTAACCTCTCAAGCACCACAGCTGTGCAACACACACACTGGATATGACAAGACAAGCTTTGCACAGTGCATCTATGTAGGACAAACATGTATGACACTTATGGAGGGGACCAGGATGGTGTTCTGGGCCAATGCAAGTAAGCAGAGTTTCTCAGTGCAAAAAGCTTTTCTTCGTTTTATTGTTTCTTTTATCACATGGTGGGACACACAGATAAAAACTGCGGATGCGTTTCGGCCGGAAAACGGCCTTTTTCACAGCTTAACTGTTAAGAAGGAAAACTTTTTGCACTAAGAAACTCAGCTTACTCATTTGTTATGGACAAACTTTAAAGTGTTTTTATTCTTGTTTTATAGCGTCAATCATACAGCATAAATGACACAATAAATTCTTTTCTGTGGGTCGGTACGATTGCAACGATACCAAAAACATTATAATTTTTTTAGGTTTTTCCACTTTTGCACAACAAAAAACTTTTTTTTTTTTCTTGAAAATTACAATTATTTGTGGGGGTTCTTTATCGTTTTGGCCGCTCAATGGCTCTATAAGTGGGCAATGGGGCCTGGAATTTATTCCGTTGTACCCTAAAATCCAACGAGTGCTCCTTCCATTATAGGCCTAGCCATGCGTCCTTTAAGTAGATTAGGGCCACAAGGGGTATGGTTCTGAACACGGGACAAACAGGGGTATCAATTTTGGGGTGAAAGTCTTCATTCCTATTTGTGCTGTACAAAAAAAAACAGTTTTTAAATTGATACAACTGCCAAAAAAATGAAAATTGTAATTTTTTTCCTACTGCTTTGCTTAGATTTATTCAAAAATTGTAGGGTAAAAATACACAGTACACCCCTAGATAAATTTGTTAGGGGGTCTAGTTTTCAAAATGGGATCATTTGTGGGGGTTCTCTGTCGTTTTGGCCACTCAAGAGCTCTACAAGTGGGCAATGGGGCCTAAATCACCTTCATGCTAAATTTCTGTTCTGAAAGCCAACGACTACTCCTTTCATTTTGGGCCCCGTTGTGCATCCAGACATGAGATTAGGGCCACAGTGGGTATGTCTCTGAACACGGGAGAAACAGGGGTATCCATTTTGGGGTGAAAGGCTTCATTCATGCGTGTGCTGTACAAAAAAAGCTGTTTTTAAAATGACAGAATTGACAAAAAAACGAAAATCACAATTTTTTCCTTTTGCTTGGCTTGAATTCATTCAAAAACTGTGGCGTCAAAATGGTCAGTACACCCCTAGATAAATTCGTCAAGGGGTCTAGTTTTCAAAATGGGGTCACTTGTGGGGGTTCTCTTTGGTTTTGGCCACTCAAGAGCTCTACAAAAGTGCTATGGGGCCTAAAACGCCTTCAAGCAAAATTTATGTTCTGAAAGACACCGACTACTCCTTTCATTTTGGCTCCCGTTATGCATCCAGACATAAGATTAGGGCCACAATGGGTATGTTTCTGAACACGGGAGAAACGGGGGTATCCATTTTGGTGTGTAAATCCCCATTTTCATGGGCTCTATAGGAAAAAAAATATGTCTTTAAAATGACATATTTGCAAAACTATGAAATTTTATTTTTTCTCCCCTAAATTGAACTAATTCCTGAAAAAAACTGGTGGGGTCAAAATACTCATGACCCCCCTCAGTGAATACACTAAGGGGTGTAGTTTTTAAAATGGGGTCATTTGTGGGTGTATCTATTATTCTGACACTTATGAGCCTTTGCAAACTTGGCTTGGTGCAGGAAAACAAAGTGCTCCTCAAAATGCTGAAAAGTAATGTTAAATTTGTACGTCCTCTAAATGGTTAAAAAAAACACAAAAGTTTTTCAAGTGTGCATTCAGAATAAAGTAAACAGATGGAAATACATCAAAAATTTGTACAGTATGTTTGGACATATTTGAGATATTACGGTTGAAAATGTGAAAAAATGACAATTTTTTCAAAATTTTTCCAATATTGGTACTTTTAATAAATATACACAAATTATATCGGTCTCTTTTTACAATCTAAATGAAGTACAACATGTGGCAAAAAAACAATGTCAGAATCACTGGGATATGTAAAGCCTTTACGGAGTTATGCCACGTTGAACGACGCATGTCAGATTTCCAAAATTTGGCTCCGTCACTAAGGCGCAAACAGGCTTCGTCACTAAGGGGTTAAACAATTTCAACACAGTGGAAACCTGAATGGACAGCATGATAATCTCCATATGATATTCTCTGACCCCAAGGCACTATACAGGCCAGCCATTTCTTCACAGGATAGTGCCAGCAAATTTTCAGTGGTGGGTAAGGCTCTTGTTTCCTCCTCAGAGTAAAAAGTGTCAAGTTTGCAGCAAGCAATGAAGGAGGAGGGATACCCTATTTTATTGCCCCACTTGCCCAACCCAACCAGGCCTCTATAATAACCTCTGCTTTGAGACCTAGCACAGTCTTACATTATTAATTTTATGTAATGTATAGGGAATGCCAAAAAAAAGGTGGGGTGGGGGGCTCTTTTTAGGGGGTCTTTTTTTCTGCACTAGTGTGCATTGGGGTCTGGAATTTATTCAGTTGCGCCTTGAAATCCAATGGGTGTTCCCTCCATTATAGCCCTAGCTACGTGCCTTATAAGAAGATTGGGGCTACAATGGCGGTATTGCTGAACACAGTGGAACCAGTGCTATAAAATTTGGGGTGCGTCTCCCCAGTTTTTCCTGCTTTAACCAAAGAAAACTGTCATGAAAGTGACAAATTTGTGAAGAAAATGAAATTGTATTTATTTTTTCACCTGCTTTATAATAACTTTTGAAAAAAAATGTAGAGTCAGAATGCTCAGTACACACCTAGATAAATGTACTAAGGGGTCTTGATTTCAAAATGAGGTCACTTTTGTGGGGTGTTCTATTGTTTTGGCAGTTTAATGGCTCTACAAGTGAGCAATTGGACGAGGAATTTATTCCGTTGTGTCCTGAAATTCAATGGGTGGTCCCTCCATTACAAGCCTAGCCATGTGTCCTGTAAGCAGATTGGGGCTACAATGGGTATGCTTCTGAACACAGGACAAACGGGTATTTATTTTGGGGTGAAAGCCTTCATTCATATATGTGCTGTACAAAAAATGTTTTCAAAATGACATAATTGCCAAAAGAATGAAAATCATAATTTTTTCCATCTGCTTTGCTTAGATTCATTCAAAAACTTTGAGGTCAAAATACGCATTACACCCCTAGATGAATTCGTTAAGGGTCTAGTTTTCAAAATGGGGTAATTTGTGGGAGTTCTCTATCGTTTTGGCCGCTGAAGGGCTCTGCATATGTGCCATGGGCCTAAAAAGCCATCAAGCAAAACGTCTGCTCTGAAATCCAACGGATGCTCCTTTAAGTTTGTGTCCCATTGTGCATAAGATTAGGTCCACAATGGGTATGAACACAGGAAAAACAGAGTTATCCATTTTAGGCTGCAAATCCTCATTTTCATGTGCACTATAGAAAAAATGTGTCTTTAAAATGACATATTTGCAAAAATTTATTGCATTAACTCCTAAAAAAAAAAGAGCGAGGTCAAAATATTCATGACACCTATGAATATATTAAGGGGTGTCATTTTAAAATATGGTCATTTTTGTGGGTATCTATCATTCCAACACCTATGACCCTTTGGAATCTTGGCTTGGTGTAGGAAAACAAAATGTTTCTCAAAATATTGATAACTAATGTTAAGTTTGTACCTCTCCTAAATGGTTTAAAAAAACAAAGTTTTTCAATTGTGCATCCAGAATAAAGCAAACAGATGGAAATATATATGTATTAAAATTTGTGCAGTATGTTTGCACTAATTTGAGATATTTCAGTTGAAAATGTGAAAAAATTACCATTTTTTTAAATTTTACTAATTTTGGCACCTTTAATAAATATACACAAATTTTATTGGTCTATTTTACCACCTAAATAAAGTACAACATGTGTCGAAAAAACAGTGTCAGAATCACTTGGATATGCAAAACCTTTGCAGAGTTAGGCCTCTTGCAGACGGCTGGGTCGGATCCCGCTGCGAGAATTCTCGCAGCAAGATGCGAGCCATGGCCATGCAGTGACCACCATGGCTCACCTGCTCCCGGCATCTCTACTCTGCTATGTGCCAGCTGGAGCATGCACAGTGTGGAGCCGGCACGTCACTAGTGACATAATAGGACATGCCGTGATTTGTTTCCCGAGCAAGATTTCATGCGGTCAAATTGTGTCTGTCTGCATAGGATTGCATTATCTAATGCAATCCCATGGCAGCGGGCACGGGCGGAAATTCTGCGGGAAAACCCGACGTGGAATTTCCGCCCGTGTGCATTTGGCCTTATTCTATGTTAAAATAGCAAATGTCAGATTTCCAAAATTTGGCCTGGCCCTTAAGGTGCAAACAGGCTCATCAGACGCTGCTTAAGGGCTTACTCACACGGGCATTTTTCCGTACGATTTTTTATATTGTGCGCAAAACTGATCCGCACAAAAAATCGTGTGACCGAAGCCAGCGTCACGGCTGAAGAAAACGCTGCTAGCAGCGTTTATTAGCCCAAAGGGCTCGGTCACATGGGCGCTGCCCGCTATTCTCTGCCACAGCTGTGGCAGAGGAGAACAATGTTTGCCCATTGAATTCAATGGAGCTGTCAATACAGCCGGCTCCATTGAAAGCAATGGGCTGTCGGCAAGCGCTGTATTAATTTTCGTGGAAGGGCTTCACATAGAAGCCCTTCCCTGAAAAGCATCCAAAAAAGGGTAAAAAATAAAAAAATATATATACTGACCTTTTTGCAGCTGCCGGAGAATAGCCGCGTCCAGCCGGCTCTACTCCTGAACTGCTTTCTGTAGTATTCAGCAGGCGGGAATTTAAAATCCCCGCCTGCTGAATGGGCTGCCTCTGATGGTTACAGCCTAAAAACAAACCTTGTACAGCCTGATATTGCAGTCATACTTTTTTCCATCTGTTTCCTACTACATGCTAACCTACCGAATGTATGCCTTCAAGACGTAAGGGACAGATGGAAGACAGTATGACTGTAGGAATAGACTACTAAGTGTTTGTACTCTGTAACCATGGAGATATATAGATCTGTATAGGAGCCATATACATATAACAGGAATTGTACATTTCATGAAACTTTATAAAGTGTAGGTTTGGTTCTTACATAGCCACAGACCACAACATGTTTGGTAGGAAGTTCAGTGCCTAGCCATGAGAAGTGATGACCTCTTGCTGCGGATGTTAGGGTGCTGCAGATGTGCAGTACACAGAAGGGCCTGTAGAGGGCTGCAGACAGGACTTCTGGTGCTATAGAAAGGGTTTATGCCTATGGGTGTGGCAGGAAGCAATATAAAAGTCTTGGTTACTGTCACACTCAAGGGAAGTAATAGGTCAGTGGAGCTGAAGGGCTGCTAGCCTGAGGTCCAGTTTGGACCAGTGAGGTCCGGTGCAGACCAGTTTAGGAACCGTCACAAGTCTGAAAGAGGAGGACACCCTCTGGACGTCCCAGGTGGTGTTAGTGACGGTGTCCCTATACAATGGTCTGTATACATGCTGTATTTGCTGTGCTGTGGTGCTGTGCAATAAAACTGGCAGGCGGCAGATTTAAAGATTCTATGTGTCTGGAGCCATTTATACATGTGTGGTGCCCATTTTCAGACCCGAGAGGTCGGCATTTACCTGGCATATAAAAAGCACATATTATGGTCCACGGCATCTTGTGCACCAAAGTTGCAACTGTGGAAAAGTTGTCCACTAAGAAAATCCATGAATGGATTCTAAGTTAATAGAGGGAAGACCCAATCACGACCCTCTTCTATTACCCCAAACCACAATAAGGCTGCCTTTCCACACAGTGTATGCATGGTGGAAATTCCAGAACAAATATGGTGGGGATCTAAATGGTGCAGATTATGGCGGGGTTTTTGTTGCAGATCTGCATGGAGTTTATCCTTTGCTATTTATGCTGCAAATTTCAACTCTTTAAATACAATGTTTGGCACCTTCCATACTGCTTGTATTGTAAATGCTGCGGTTTCTCCACAGCATTTACACTGTGCATGAAGATGACCTAAAGAGCATCTTTAGTACTGGAGGATTTGGCATCTTCATTTAATTTCAATGAGAAGAGTGTAATGCCTCCTTTCACCTGTGGGGGTGCTTCAGGGAAATTGAACACTTATTTCTTAGCTCCCTTGCAGATGACAGAAGTCAAAAACATTACTGATAAATAACACCAGTCCTTGAGTTCTCCTCTTCCGTATTCCTGGTGTACTTTTTCCACTTGTTATATTCCTTAAGGCTGGGCTCACATGGGGCGTATTCCCACCGGAAATCCCGCCAAGCAAAAACTGCAAGATTTCCGCCGGGAGAAGCGCCGCTGAAAAACCCGTGGCAGCTTTGAAGCGGCCCGGCCGCTCGCTTTTCCGTTGCGGCCGGCGCTCCCATAGAGGAGAGCGCGGCCGCGGTGGAAAGAAAAGATAAACAGACATGCTGCATATTCTGAAACCGCGGCTGCGGCCGCCGCAGCCGCAGTTCCAGCCTGACTACCGCAGTGGATTGGCCGTCCCGCCATGGCTGGCTAATCCCGAGATTAGCGGCCGCGGGCGGATTTGCCGAGGCAAAATTCCGCGCGGCAAAACCGCAGCAAATCCGCCCTGTGTGAACCCAGCCTTAGGGTATGTCTACACGGGGTTGAAATGTTATGGAATGTTCGCTAAATGCGCAGCATTTCTGGATCCCAAACAAAGTCCAAATTCACACCATTGGTTCGGATTCTGACTCGAAATCAGCTGTGTACCCGCAGCTGATTTCAGGAGACACAGTGCTAACCTCCGAACTCTTATGTCCAGGGGTGCTGCATTTACTAGAGGCCGCCGGGTATCAGGTGAAGGAGTGCACTGACAGCCAAAGACTTTGGAGACGAGCGCTGTATTTCCTGAAATCAGCTGTGGGTAAACTGCAGATTTCATGTCAAAATCTGCATCAATGATGTGGATTGTTACTGTGCTTTTTGATGCAGGAATTCTGAGGTATTTGCTGAAGACATTCCGTAGCATTTGTGTTCCATGTAAAAATACCCCTAAGGCCTTAATGTGCGAATTTATATGCGCAAAAATGCATGCCAAAACAAATTTGCGCGACCGAAGCGGCCGCCACACAGAAAAAACACACTTGACCGCGTTTTTGTGCATATAAAGTGCGCTGCCCGCTATCCTCTGCTGCAGCTGTGACAGCTGCAGCATGGGATTCCTTGGATGTGAAACCCCTGGATGCTGTCACATCCAGATGTTTCACCTTTGGTCGATGGGGTCGGCAGCAGCAGTGGTGGCCCCACTGACATACAGAGAAGACAGTATTGTCGCAGTGTCCAGTGACAATGGGACTCCCCGCGGAGATGAAGAAATCCTCTGCCACAGCTGAAGCGTTGTTCTCCCATTGAATTCAATGGAGCTGGCACTACAGCCTGCTCTATTGAAAGCAATGGGCTGCCGGCAAGCCCTGCAGTAATTTTTGGGGAAGGGCTTTAAATATAAGCCCTTACCTGAAAATCATCACTAAAATGTGTAAACAATAAAATATATATATATAATAAGATCCAGCCGGGTCTTCTCCCTCCATTAATCTGAAGTCTTTCAGCAGGCGGGGATTTAAAATCCCCGGCTGCTGAAAAGGCTGCCTCTGATTGGCTGAGCACTGTGACCAATTAGAGGCAGCTCTCAGCTATTGAATGACAGCTGAGAGCTGCCTGTGATTGGTCCCTGCGTTCAGCCAATCAGAGGCAGCACTCTGTGTTTTTCTCCACATGTAAAAAGTGCTGTCAATACGTGTACAAAACAAACACATTCAGGGCCATAGACATAGAGAATATGTCCACGGCCGGATCGGATTCCACATGCAGATTTCCTCAGCTGAACTGAAAATGTCCTGACCGTGGAGGCACTAGAAAATGTGATACGCCAAAACATTTCGATCGCATAGAAGACATGGAACATAAAATGGCGCTTTTCGCGGATGACATTCTACTTTACTTATCCAATCCTCGCATTGGACTGCCTGTGATTTTACAGAAATTCCAACACTTTAGTAGAACCAGTAACTACAAAGTAAATGCTCAAAAGTCTGAGGTGTTGAATGTGTCCTTGCCGCATGCCGAGGTGTCACAATTTGAGTCAGTTCCCCTTTCGTTGGAGACACTCCACAATAAAATACTTAGGAATACAATTACCGGCAAATGTCTCACAGGCATTTAAACTAAATTTTCAACCAATTATCATGGACCTAGAGAGAGACCTTAACAAATAGAAAGCTCTGCTCTATCTAGTCACGTGGTGTCTGTACCCTATAAATGTAAGTGATTGGGGTGTGGTAGTGAGAGTTCCTGATCTTCAACAGTTGAGAGTGGAGTGGAGTGCCAGCCACATGGGGGTACCTCCAACCATCATGTGGTAAAATGATGGAAGAGGAGGAGAGGTATCCTGAAGTCCTCTATGCCAGGAACTGCCTCTGAAGTGAGGAGTCCATTGTGCAGAGCTGTCTTCAAGTATTGAGTGAGTGTCTGTGGAGTGTTCCTATCCCCCATCCTCCCTTGGAGTATTCCCCTTTCCAAGAGCAGTACCTTACAGATAACTTAGCCTGTAGGACTGGTGTCATCCTGTGTCTTCTCCCTGTACTCACATTCTCTGTCTTGACTGCACTGCTGTGTGAAGGTGTACTCTGCAAAGCTTCAAGTAAAGTTCACCAGTCATTGCCGTTCCCAGTGACCGAGTTATCAAGTTTCAACTGTGTGTGGACTCTCTTCACCGGTACAAGCTACGGTGAGAAGGAACGGTGGCATCACGCGTGACAAATCTAAAGTCTACCACATGTATACAGGTAACTGTTGTCTCAGCGTTGCCTGAAAGAGGCCTAGCGGTACTTGGGCCGAGGTTGCGTGCATCCTCTGGGGAAGAATCTGGTAGAGCCACCGTGATAAGAAATATTTATACAGGTGCTCTAATCTCTAGAAAAAATGGGGCAGTTTAGCTCTTGTCCTCTAATATTCTGGATCCTTCTGCAGTGTTCATTTGCCTGCTCAGTCCATACTTGTCAGCCAACTATAAAACGTACAAAATAAGACATCTAAGGTCTCCTCAGTGTGGGTCTCGTGTCTAGATGGCCGCTGGAACGTTGAATTCCCTCTAGCCCTGCCCTCTCTCTCTCTCCCCGATATAGAGAGAGAAGGGTTCCCCTGCAGGACATAATTAAACTGACTGTCATTATGCCTTTAAGCCCTTAAACTACTCATTAACGTCTGTGATGCTAATAGGTAGTTTAAGGGCTAAAGGGCATAATGAGAGTCAGTGCTATTCTGTCCTGCAGGGGAACCCTTCTCTCCCCCACTACAGGGGGATCCCTTCTTTTCCATTTTCCGGATGCCTCACATAGTCTCCCATAGGAGACTATGGACACTCTTGGCCATCGCGCACCAAAGATAGGTCAGGTCCTATTTTTTCACACAGCAGGGAATTTGAGTGGTTAACCTTCAGTAATTGTGGTCCCTTTTTTTGGGTTATTGTTTTGTTTTTTTTTGCAGCTAAAACGCTGACGCCCATGTGAAAGAGCCCAAAATGCGAGCCAATGACCAAACAAGAATCGTTTGCTTCTTGTTTGTCATTCAGTTTCGGCAGGACTAAGAATCATCCTTGGCTCGTTCACTCGTCATTCTGTTTAAACAGCACTAGTTCAGTGTTTTAACAAAACAAAAAAAGTGTGGACAGCACCTCAAGGAGGCCACACAAGTGAGACGCGCTGTAGGACACGTGATGGTACAACTATGTCAAACAGTGAATATGTTATGTAGAGGAAACCCTTTCCTGCTGAAGGGACATCCAAAGGAGAGCATGCAGAGGATAAATGACTGGGTGGCTAAAAAACCCCAGAGAAGGTTTGTGTTGTATAAGAAATCCTGCGCTCAGGGTGACCTCCAAGAAACCTTGTGCAAATGACTTGTGATTAGCTATCTTCTGTGGTGGAAGGAAACAACCCAAAGAGATAGCACATAAAGGTGTTTATTGTAAAAAAGCAGGAAGGTGCAACGCGTTTTGGAGCTCAAAGGGGCTCCTTTCTCAAGCAAAATGATCCTGTGAAGTAATGAGATTTACTTTTAGCGAACAAGCTGGTGGTGACGTGCAAACAGCGCATGCAAACAACAATTGTGCAGTCTAAGGAGCCCCTAAATCCATCAAAGGATAAAACTCAAAACATCATTTCTTTAGATTTAAATAGTTGAAAGTTCAGTGCAAAAAGCATCATTTCTGTAAACATTAGAACAATACAGAAATGAAGGCTAAAAATATCAGAAAACGCATAAATGTAGAAAAAAGTCTATCTATTTGCAGACATGCGTGTGCTGCAATGCATCATACCCAGCATGGAATAGCAGGAGCTAGAGGGCAAAAACTGGCAAGGGGGACTCCTTGCCCTACACTACTGTCTCATCTGGGGAGGGGAGGAGGTCACTCCAGGTCTCCTGTAAGGAGCAGATGCTGCTATTATATAGACATATCCTACATACAGACATTACATCCACTTCTATGTAACTCTCTGCATGATTTGAGTTGCATTAGAAGACTCTTCTACATTGACTCCCTGCGCTGCACCTCTTATACACTCAGTTTACTGTGTACGCGCCTCCCTGTAATCAGCTGAGATTTCAGCTTATCTCCCTCCTCCTTCTAAAACTCCATCTTGTCCCCTGCAGACAGCATGAAGTGGGTGGGTTATAGGAGGAACGGTGGGCACCTGTGGCGGCACTCATCTCCATAGCTTTAGCCAGCAATAACAAAAAAAAGGAGAGTCAGTCCAGGTGTCAAAAGAACATACCTCTGCATCAAAAGGAACTCACCTAACAGAGGATCCCTCATCACTTCACTTAAAGGTAAGGAAAACAGATGTTAGATGAAGGAGGAATTTAATTGTATAGAATTTAGAGTAAATGCACATACAAACATAGCAGAGCTGAATTTGTTCTATTGTAAGTGAACAGATAGTTTTGTGTTTCAGTGAGTTGAGTTAATGCATTCTTGCAGCCCAGTAGGAAATGATATCTCTTCTCCATAACCGGCTCAGCTCTGCTACATCTGTACGCTGTATTTTTTCCCCTTCTTCTCCAAAGACTGGCTTTTAAATGTGCAAACATTTTTTATTGCATGACATTGTGTATATAATGGTGGTGTAAATAAAATAAAGATCAAGTGACATACAGATAGTAATACATGCACGTTCTGTCAAAAAGAATGTGAAACAATGTTTCCAAAATATAGAACACAACAATAAAGATCTACAACAAACATAAGTAAGGTGACTCTTACACTCTTTCACACAGATGAAGCAGTGCCGCTTTTGTCAACACAAACATTCTGTATTTGTCATAATATTTCACTGTGTTATCTGCACCATTAAATGATCGCGAGTAACCTACTCAGTCATCTTAATTCAGTGAGTTATCACAGTGCAAATGGCTTTAACCCTTTATACATATATGTGCACAAAATACAACAATATGAAAGGATATAAATGCCATTTGGTTGACTGTGGCACAGCAAATCCTAAATCCTGTATACTTACAGACCCATATTTATCTATGTATTTTGTGCCTTTTTGGAGCATGGATTACTCCAAAGTAATCATTAGCACTAGAAATTAGAACCATTTGCTCCATTTAAGTCAGTTTTTAAAAGTGGAGTGAAAAGTGGGCATGGCTTGCTGCTTGGCCAGGATTTAGATATATTTATGAAATGGTCTTTTTAAAGGGATTGAACCAAAATTACAAGTTATCCTCTATTCACAGGAGAGGGGATAACTTGCAGATAGGTGGGGGGTTCATGGCTGAGACCCCTGCTGATCTCAAGAGGGGGGTCCTGTGTCCCACATCCTTTTCTCTGCAAGGTTACTGCGCCCCCACACTGAGGAGGAGACGGAATCCTGTGCTGCTGCACTAGCGCTCAATTCACTTCCAATGAGACCGTGGAGATAGCAAAGCATTACCCACTCCGCTATTTCCAACAGCTCCATTGAAATGAAGTGAGCACTGACCGCACATGCTTGGCCAGCGCTTCAATCACAGTGATATCACTTTGGGGGGAGATGCGACTCTTGCAGTGACAGTCAGAGAGTTTGGTGGGAGTTCTATTCTGGAGGTCAGCAGTCTCAGTGGTGAGACCCCCATAAAACTTGCATGGAAAAAAAAGCCATTCATTCGAATGGGTTCATTCACACTTGCAACTTTTTACCTGGACCGATAGACTGTTTGAAAAATAGCTGCATCTCCTACTCTGGTCCGATTATTGGATGAGATTAGGACATGTAAATGTGCAGTATCCCCACACATCAGAGTATCCGCGGGCTGTCCGAGGTGAGTTGCAACCAAGAATCGTGGGTGTAACTAGCTCTTGGCGGTGTGACTACCTCTTAAATCTAGATTTACTGATTATTGGAGGATGGTATACAGACATATCACTAGGAGAGAGATGCAACTACTGGAATCAATCGTCCTGACATAGTGACAGCCGTGTCCTCTATGTACTTTCATAAACTCTATGCTCATGATCTCTATTTTAAAAAAAATTCAATACTTGCCAAACTAATCAGGATATAAACACAATGATTGGTGCCTCAGGTTACACCCCTTATACTTTATACAAAAGTGCAATGCAACCAGATTTGTGAACCTGTAGCTACAGCAGTGGCCCATCTTCCATCAGTTACAACAGTTCAAAGCAAGTCACATTAGGGATTCTTTCCCCTCCCACTTTACCCCAGTAGTCATAGCAGTGGTAACTTTCCCCAGTAGTCACTATAGTGCTCCTCTTTGGTGTTGTACAAAGCAGTGCCTCCCCCTATTTCTTCCAATAGCCATAGCAGATGCTTCTGTTCTGCCAACAGTAAAAGAAAGTCCCCTTCACTACAGTACTCAAAACAGGGCTTTCTCTAGTTCAGATACCAAGGCCTATGTCCGACACACCAGGTTACCTCATGGTTTATCCTTTCTGTTACACTTCTGTTACGTACAGCAGAGCTTTTCCCTCCCCTCATTTTCACCCTGGTCACAGCAGGGTTCCCCTCTCTTCCACACTTCCTTACAGCAGGGTTCCCTCTTCTTCTACACTTGGTCACAACAGGGTACTTCTCTCCTCTACACTTGGTCACAACAGGGTTACCCTGTCTTCTACACTTGCTCACAGCAGGCTTCCCTCTTCTACACTTGGTCACAGCAGGGTTCCCTCTTCTTCTACACTTGGCCACAGTAAGGTTCACTTCTCCTCTTCACTTGGTCACACTAGGGTTCCTTTCTCTACTATACTTGGTCACAATAGGGTTCCCTCTCTTCTACACTTGGTCGCAATAGGGTTCCCTTCTCTACTACACTTAGTCACAGCAGGGTTCTCTCTCCTCTACACTTGGTCACAATAGGGTTACCTTCTCTACTACACTTGGTCACAGCAGGGTTCTCTCTCTTCTACACTTGGTCACAATAGGGTTCCCATCTCTACTACACTTGGTCACAGCAGGGGTTCTCTCTCTTCTACATTTGGTCACAATAGGGTTCCCATCTCTACTACACTTAGTCACAGCAGGGTTCTCTCTCCTCTACACTTGGTCACAATAGGGTTCCCTTCTCTACTACACTTGGTCACAGCAGGGTTCTCTCTCTTCTACACTTGGTCACAATAGGGTTCCCATCTCTACTACACTTGGTCACAGCAGGGGTTCTCTCTCTTCTACACTTGGTCACAATAGGGTTCCCATCTCTACTACACTTAGTCACAGCAGGGTTCTCTCTCCTCTACACTTGGTCACAATAGGGTTCCCTTCTCTACTACACTTGGTCACAGCAGGGTTCTCTCTCTTCTACACTTGGTCACAATAGGGTTCCCATCTCTACTACACTTAGTCACAGCAGGGGTTCTCTCTCTTCTACATTTGGTCACAATAGGGTTCCCATCTCTACTACACTTAGTCACAGCAGGGTTCTCTCTCCTCTACACTTGGTCACAATAGGGTTCCCTTCTCTACTACACTTGGTCACAGCAGGGTTCTCTCTCTTCTACACTTGGTCACAATAGGGTTCCCTTCTCTACTACACTTGGTCACAGCAGGGTTCTCTCTCTTCTACACTTGGTCACAATAGGGTTCCCATCTCTACTACACTTGGTCACAGCAGGGGTTCTCTCTCTTCTACACTTGGTCACAATAGGGTTCCCATCTATACTACACTTAGTCACAGCAGGGTTCTCTCTCCTCTACACTTGGTCACAATAGGGTTCCCTTCTCTACTACACTTGGTCACAGCAGGGTTCTCTCTCTTCTACACTTGGTCACAATAGGGTTCCCATCTCTACTACACTTAGTCACAGCAGGGGTTCTCTCTCTTCTACATTTGGTCACAATAGGGTTCCCATCTCTACTACACTTAGTCACAGCAGGGTTCTCTCTCCTCTACACTTGGTCACAATAGGGTTCCCTTCTCTACTACACTTGGTCACAGCAGGGTTCTCTCTCTTCTACACTTGGTCACAATAGGGTTCCCATCTCTACTACACTTAGTCACAGCAGGGTTCTCTCTCCTCTACACTTGGTCACAATAGGGTTCCCTTCTCTACTACACTTGGTCACAGCAGGGTTCCCTCTCCTCTACACTTGGTCGCAATAGGGTTCCCTTCTCTACTACACTTGGTCACAGCAGGGTTCTCTCTCTTCTACACTTGGTCACAATAGGGTTCCCTTCTCTACTACACTTGTTCACAGCAGGGTTCTCTCTCTTCTACACTCGGTCACAATAGGGTTGCCTTCTCTACTACACTTGGTCACAGCAGGGGTTCTCTCTCTTCTACACTTGGTCACAGCAGGGTTCCCTCTCTTCTACACTTGGTCACAACAGGGTTCCCTCTCTTCTACACTTGGTCACAGCAGGGTTCTCTCTCTTCTACACTTGATCACAATATGGCTTTTGTGTGCAAAGACACACTTTTTTATCCTCTGCGCACTGGTGAAACACTGCATGTGATAATATTACATCAGTCATGTAAACCTTTAAAGGCACGAGAGATGGAAACTGTAGTTGTCTCTCCAGCCTTAATGCCACATATCAATGGAATTTTAATTTTTCCACATTTTTGCTAGGAATTGCAAAATACAATAAATAAAACAGCCCTTAGTCTGATCAGCATGATGGCTTTCCAGTCATCACTGTTGCCCTTCAGCACAAAAGAGTGTTTTTGTAGTTGCTGTTTGATCACAGGGCCTTTTACGCTGGATAATGATCAGGAACAAATATTTGTATGAATGTTCATAAGGGAGCAAGGACAGATGAATAGTGAGAACTGATCCGTACAGTGCTGCAGCATGGGTTGACAGGAAATAATAAAATAAATCAAAATAATCTGGACTTGATATCATGGCATTCTGAAGTTCCCAAACAGAAGCACAAAACCCCTTAAGTATAATGTTATTTTAATAAAAGTGGACAGAAAGGCTCTTGTTTACATTTGCATGAGCAGCTGAGCAAATCACATATCCTTCTGGCTTAAAAAGACTTTCTGCCTCCCCTGAGCTAGAGCTTTCCCTCAGCTGTTTCTGACCTTCTTACAACTGGCTAAGCTGACAATCACCTGATCGCTTTGTACAGAATTCCCCCCCGGCTCAGCCTTCGCTGCCAGTTTATACAGTTCTTCTGGCTCACTCTAAAGCCATCTCTTCCATCCAGAGAACAAGCTTGCCTTGTGATATCAACATCCACAAAAAAGTCTCCCTTGTGTGTCTAAATTCAGCTAAAGTACTTTTGTATGGGCTGTACAGTTGGATTCATCTGGCCTTATGTTTTACATAGTCCAGCTAAAAGTGGTATTTTTATAGCCTAACTAATAGTTTACCTTGGACCATGTACAGAGATTTACAATGTACAGTCCTGAGCGTCATATGGAATATACTGTAAGAAACAACATGTTAAAATCAAAGTTTTAATTCTAAACTTTAAAAATGATGCTGTTCTTTGCAGGAAAACATACAAATATATTCTGGTTTTCATACTGGCCATTAAAGCACACAATAAGCTGACATTTCCTCTTTTGTGCAGCTTTGCTGTATATACTAGGAGAAGATGAGCAGAGTTACTTCATGAGAGCAGAAGGGATTTGATGATAGCTCTATTATATGCCTAGGTACCTATAAAATGCAGGATAGTCACACTATAGTATAAGTATCCGTCTGTATGAATATCTATATCACTCCCTAGTAGAGTAGTTTGTTCTCTTGGAGGCTGAATAATAGTCAGACCATTCTCATATTTTTTAGCTGCCTTAAAGCACACAGAAAACCTGCTGTACAGTTTATACAGACAATACAAGAAGGAGTCGTGTGACACTAATATAGCTACCCAAAGAGAGACTTTACAAATAAGAAATTGGTTACAATGTTGAATAGATTTAACCCCCCCCCCACCACCACCACCACCACCACTGTAAACTTAAAGGGGGTGTCCATGCAGTCAATGTAGCCTGTGGGAAGTCCTAGGAGGGTAGAATTCATAGGCTGACCAGAGGGAGAAGGGGTGTGTCCATGGTAGAGGGCGTAGTCTAATGGTACACTGACATGAGCATTCGTGTGCAGACCAAAGGGCTTGGGTTAAAAAAAACTGTGTAGTGTATTGCAGCTGAGTTCTTCATGGTGCAACCCCCCCCCCAAGGACCCCATACTCACCTCCCGAATCCGCTGTGCGCGTCCCACCTGACGTGCAGGTCATTGGTCATAATTAGTTTTTCCGATCTTGTAAAGTGATGGCATATCACTGGTATATGCCATCAATTCATGAAAGGTGGGCATCCAAACTCTGAGATCCCTACAGATCCTGAAAATGCAGTTGCCACAGTACTAGGTAAGTGCTGCAGCCTCCTTCACAGTTCTTTCATGCACAGTGTTGCTCATCCATCTGATGTACAGAGAACTGGAGTATGGATGGCCAAGAGTGTGACTGTGCAGGTAAACTTACATGGGGCGCAGCACTAAATCAGCAGTACAGCAACTTCATTCTCAGGATCAGTTTGTTTCCCATATGTCAGACTGATACAACGGTTATAAGTAAGAAAATCTAGGTGCACACCTATATATAGTGAGTTTCTGGATATATGTTTAATCAAATGCTCATGTGGAAAAACAGCATGAATATGGAATAACGTGATTGCTCTTTATTATATATCGGTGAAATAAAATAAAACCTTCAACGCACAAAATACAATGTAAAATGAGCAGCCATGTCTTTCTAAAGTAGCACAACAAAAAACTTTTCTCTATTTTTCCATCCTCTATACAAACTTTCTAACCCTTGTCCATAATTACCAATTATTATACCTTATCTATAATGATAACCACTAATAAAGCACATTTATAGCTCAGTCAAATGGCTGTATCTGGACCCAGTATGTTGTTCGTAGCTTATAGTTAGGCCTCTTTCACACAGCTGTATGTGTTTTAATGCTTGGCCGATCGAGGGTAAAAATCGTGATCAGTTCCCGATCTTAGCATTTTCTCGTCCATTCACATGGGCGGCTGCGGTGTATCAGCCAAAAAATATGCTGCCTCAGTCGGCAGAAATCCTCGGTATGACTTCAAATGCTTAAATATAGCCAGCTGTCTTCTTTTCCCAGCGTTGAACGCAGCTAAACTCCCTCCCCCTCCCTTTTTTTTCTGCTCCCATAGAAGTCTGTGGGAGCTTCCAGCATATGTCGGCAAAAGATAGGGCAAGACCTTTTCCAGCAGCGTATAAATTCTGTTCGCCGATTTTTTTTACATGCCCAAAAATTGCTCATATGAATGAATACATAGGAATCCAACGCTTCAGATGGTCAGGATTTTTGGACACAACTACAATAGCTGCATGTATACAGTCGTGTATAAGGCCTTGTCCAGTTTTTCAGAGGGGTATACAGAATCTGTAAGAGAAGAGATTGAAGCTTGTTGAATTACATTCAACCTAAAAGGTCACTTACAAGCTTATGGATGTGAGACTCCCAGTCACAGTACCATTGTAACTGAATTCACTGTTACACATGGCCATCTATGCCATCTTTTGAATCAAAAGAATTTTTTGTAGGATTCTGTGGCACGACCCATTGTGTTGGCTGCAGAGCTGTAACTAAAGGCCCTGGAGCCCTGGTGTAGTGAAAGCTCCCTACTTCCATGCAATTATCCTTCATGGTAGTTCTACTACATTCTTAGGTCTTTTAAATGACCAATCAATGCAGCAATAGCAACCACGGATAATGCCAGGTACCTAGCCATCTCTTAACCTTCCAAAAAAATACATCATATATCTTTTTTATTTAAATCATGGATCCTTCACAGCATAAGACAACTTTTATATCATGAACAGCAGGCATACAGCATCTCAACTCTAGCATACCTGTTAAATATGCAGTCATCGTAGATTAGTCAGATAACTGCTTCAGGGCTTATTCCCACGAGCGTATATCGTCCGGCGTTTTCACGGCCGGCTGATATACGCTTCCATCTAAGCAGTCCCCCCTTCCCTCCCACTCACCAGCTCTCTGCCTCTGTCCTCCACTCCAGCCTTTACAATGGGAGGGAGTGGGGGCAGAGCTAAGCTCCGCTCTGTCTTGCCCACACCAATGCTGGCTATGCACAAGGGGCGGGGAGGGGGCTAAGTGCCCGCCCCCACTCTTATTGCAAACCACTCGAAGGGGAGGATAGAGGCAGAAAGCCGGGGAGGGGGAGGGAAAGGGGGACTGCTCAGACAGAAGCGTATATCAGCTGGCTGTGAAAACGCTGGTCGATATACACTTGTGGGAATAAGCCCTCACACAGTGATAGTGGTTACAGTGCAGTTACTTCCAGTGACCACAGGTGATATCTCCTTTGAAATAATTTCCTTTCCCTTTGCTTTTCTATCTGGGCCCAGACTGCCATGAAGACTTTTTAAAATCTTAACTCTTTATACCATACCCAAGATAATTAGGAAGGCTGTTCACTCAGGTATGTTCAGAAAATACAACTCACAGCAAACTCTGAACCCCCTCCCCTCCTGTGAGGCACACTAGTGGGAAGACATTAACACAAATTGCTGTATATTACCAGCATGGCAATGGTGCATATAGACCTCTGTGCTCTCAAACACGGGCTGAATTTTAGTCCCCGTTCAGCACTGTTCCATTGGACTATAGAGGAAAATATCTCTGTATGTACAAGCTCCAATGAACCCTGTACAGTAATGCACAGAAGGCACATTAAGGATGCCTTTACACGGGACAACTTGTGAGGCACAGATGCCCAACAGGTCATTCCAGAAATGATCGTTACTAAGCTTTTACACAGCAACAAGCATCATTAAGGAATGGAAACCTAGCCGGCCGTGGATCATTCCGGTCCGCCTGCCTCCATTCAGGCATTTAGTCATTCATAAGTTGAACGACTGCCTGTTTACACGAGTCGATCCCTCGATCAGTTTTATGTATGCAGAAACTGAATGTCAAACATAAAGCAAACAAATTCTCGTTTTTTGTCCAGTTCGGGCTGCATTTACACTGAGCAATAATCGTTCAGATTCTCGCTGGATTGCAGGAATCAGAACTATTCTTATCAGCCTGTGTAAAAGGGCCTTAAAGGAGCCTTACAGTCTCTATGCCATTGTCTTTGAGCCTTTACTGTCATTCTTATGATGCTTTTCTGAAAGGAGAAACCAGTCTTGTTAGACCTTGTCCAGATAACCCTTGTTGTATTATTTTCAGAATATGTTGAACAAATCTTCACATTATGTCATTAATGCATTCATGGCAAAAGTGTATTTTTTCAGTCTGTTTTTGGGGGGAGGGGAGCAGGATCATACATTTTTAAGCTGCACTGAAAAGAGCAGTTGACTACACTTTTCAGTGCACATGCATCCAAAAAAGAATGGGATTTGTTGTATATTCAGAACAACTGAGATTTTTCCGGCAGGCTGGATGATTGTCAGTTCATCTGGGCAATCAATCAGGTGCTATTTATTTCTTATGCTAAATAATCCAGCTCCTCTGAACAGCGGTTGCTGGTTATACTGTGTATATTGGCCACTCTGAGCTAGAGGAATCTTTAGTGAAGTCTTCAGTTATCCAAGTGTTTTGTATTAGAGATTTAGCCCAGTACTTGTAGTTTTCTTAGTATTAATGTTTAGTGTCGTCGGGTAGTCTTGGACTCTCTCCTGCAGTGCGGTCACTCTTTTCCGTGTGGGTGCACTGTTTAAGGCACCTGTCCTATTTGGGTGGTTCTGGCTATTTTGTCTGTGAAATCTTTTAAACGTCATTATTTTCAGTTTTGTCACCTTCAGTCAGTTCAAAAGATCTATATTACTAGTAACTGGTTTTACTCCATGCTTGTAGACCTCCATGCGTTCTCCTTGCAAGTCACTGGTCAGACCACACATGGAATACTGTGTATAGTTTTTGGCACCTGTACTCAAAAAGGACATATCAAAGCTTGAGTGGGTACAAAGGTGGGCAACTAAAGTAATAAATGGAATGGTTATCAGCAAGGTTATCAAAATTGGGGCTATTTCATTCGGAAAAAAGATGGCTGAGGGGCGACCTAATTACCACGTATTAGAACTGTGACTGTAACAAGGGGGCACCCTCTACGTCTGGAGAAAAGAAGCTTTCTACACTGACATAGAATGGGTTTCTTTACTGTCAGAGCAGAGAGACTATGGAACTCTCTGCCTGAGAACGTGGTGATGGCGAATTTGATAAAAAGAGTTCGAGAGGGGCTTGGACAACTTTCTTGAATGATACAATATTACAGGTTATATCACTAATTACTTCAGAAGGGTCGATGGTCCGGGGATTATTCTGATTGCCAGATTGGAGTCGGGAAGGAATTTCTGTCTTTTAAATGAGGAAAATTGACTTCTGCCTCATTGATATTTTTTGCCTTCTTCTGTATCAACATTGGGGCTAATAGGCTGAACTGGATCGACAACTCTTTTC
Source organism: Eleutherodactylus coqui (assembly GCF_035609145.1). Taxonomy (NCBI): domain Eukaryota; kingdom Metazoa; phylum Chordata; class Amphibia; order Anura; family Eleutherodactylidae; genus Eleutherodactylus; species Eleutherodactylus coqui. The sequence continues at coordinate 182,398,129 of NC_089840.1, read as the reverse complement.
TTATCCTAAAATGCTATACTATGAATCCAAAACTTTTCACCTCCAGTAGTGCAAACTAGGCGATCCAGATGTGACAGAAACACAACTAAATGTGAACAGGGCCTACGATATGAATCCTTCCCCTCTTTGCAAAATTCTTCAATTTCATCACTCAGAACATCATCTCCAGTACAACATTGATAGAATTTAGTTTTGCTTTAATATCATAGAAGAAATCATTTGAATCCAGTGTCCAATGTAAGCCTTTTATTCTGTAATTTTAACTTTGTACCATATAAGTAGATTGAAGATTAAAGAGAATTATTAAATATTGAATTTGGGATTAGTTTTCATTTTTAATATGTGAGTAAAGAAAAATATTATTCAAAGATTTATTTTCCAATCCTGTAGCTCCGGACCTGCAGTAACAGAATAAATACCATAACAAGCAGATGAAAATCCATAATTACATCAAATATATCTGTCTGTGTGTTGGTACAAACTCAGAGAGCATTTTAAAATGTTTTAAATACCCAGAAAATGTTGGACTTTAAAGAGACTTTATCACCATGTTTTTGCAGCCTTCTCTGAGGGCAGCATAACATACTGATTGCAGTAATATGTCTGGTGTTTGGATCTGTGCAATAGTTTGGGAGAAACTTATATTTTATCAGTATCAGCACATGCCACAGGAAGTAGTCCTCGATATTTATGAGCTGCATGCACCCCCTGCTCTAGCCACTGATTGATAGCTGTCTGGCTATAAGTAGAGATGAGAGAGCATACTCGCTAAGGGCAATTACTCGATCAAGCATTGCCCTTAGCGAGCACCTGCCCGCTTGGAAGAAAAGGTTCGGCTGCCGGCTACAGGCGGGGAAGCGGTGGGGGAGAGCGGGGAGGAACGGAGGGGAGATCTCTCTCTCTCCCCCCCGCTCCACCTTGCTCACTGCTGCAACTCACTTCTCACCCGCGCCGGCAGACGAACCTTTTCTTCCGAGCAGGGAGGACAATGCTCAATCAAGTAATTGTCCTTAGCGAGTATGCTTGCTCATCCCTACCTATAAGGGATCTGTCACACGGGATAAAATTGTCTGCAGCACAGATGATGATTTTGTCAATTAGTGCAGATTTTGTTTAGATTTTAAGGCTAATTTCACACGGGTAGTGCAATATTGGACCATGAAACTCTGCCCGATATCGTGTTCTCCAACATGCGATATCCCAACAACTCAAAACCGCCTCGCATCACTTCAGGGAAGTAGTGATTCTCTGGTGCGGCTAGCAGCCACAGCAGAGGATCGCAGAGTGTTCTCCATTGTTCTCAATGGTAAACATTGCATTGCACCTGTGTGCACCTAGCATGCGATGCTGCTTGTGGCCCTACTGAACACAATGGGCAATGCGAGGACACACCCAAAGATAGGATGTGCTAAGATTTTTTTTTCGATGCGGGAAAAAAAATCACAAAGTGTATGATCCCATTTAAAAGAATCCGGTTCATTTGCGGAATTACATCTCCTGCATGTTAGAAATCAGCAATAACAATTTTGCTAGACGTCCTTATTTCTGTAGCAGAAAGCTTTTCCACTGGGAACTTAATCCCGCAGTTTTGAAGTAACGCCACAGGGATTTTAACAGCTGCAGAATTCAAGCCCCGTAGGGATAACATTGTGATGCAGAAATGTCTGCGTGGACTAATTCTGTCCTGTGTGAAAGGTCCTTACACTGCATAGAAAGATAGAGAGATGCCCTTGGCTGGAGGATGGAGTCAGTGTGGCTCGTCTTTATCTCATGAATATCGAAAACTACTTCTCAGTGTGCTGCTACTAATAAAAGGCAAGTTTCTCCCAAACTACTGCATAGACCCACGCAGCAGACAGATCACTGCAGTCGGCAGGCCTATTACTACATTGTGCTGCTCTTAGTGAGGGCTGCAAAAAGATGGTGACAGATTCCCTTTAGGATGCATCTCATGCTAAAGAGTAGAAAATAAAACTAAATCATATTCTACATGAATTATCAATGTAGTATAGTAGTTGCTATATTAAGCTCTGTTTACGCCACATTTGACAATGCAGCTGGTGTTATACATCTAGAATAAAAGGTTTCATAGGACAGGGGTGCTCTACTTATTTTAGTAAGACAGCACTAAGATGGGCTGTGGTCAGATGAAGGGCAGTGTTAAATACCAACAGTATGGATGCCATCTTCTTAATGTTTCACAGCCTCAGTATAACTATTTACTTAAAGATTTATTATTATTATTATTATTTGTAAGTCAAGAAATCCAAAGTAGATGCACAATTTAATTAACCCTTTAAGGACCAAGCATGATAAATTTACAGCTCCTGGTCATGGGCTTTAATACTGGCCAATAGCAAAAGCCCAATATTAAAGCTCCTGCAATGTAGCAGGGGCAGGTCGGGTCCTCGGTTGTTGGTCATAGCTGAAGACCCAGAGGAGAAGGCAGAAGTGTTTTTTTTTTTTTAAAAAACCGCTTCTGCCTTCTCCTTCACAAGCTACATAGCGCTCAATGAGCACAATGTAGTGCAGAAAGAAAGTGGAAGTGTTACTTCCACTATACAAATTATGTATCAAAACGTCCGAAACAAAATGAGAAACCCATTCCTGTACTTTATTTTGGCGTAAAAAATATACTAAGTTTAAAAATAAACAACTATAAATTTTTAAAAATACTTTTTTTACCTTTTTCTAATAAAACAAAAAAAACTGAGAAAAAGATATTAAAAATAGTCCTATGTGTCACATAAAAAAAACACAGCAACAATAATTTGGGTAGCTGAAGAAAAAAAATAGGGCAGTAAAACCACCACATGGGTAAAATCACTAAAAAATGTTTGGCCCTTTAGGACAAAAACAGCTTGGTTCTTAAGGGATTAAAAACTCATTTAGACTCCATATCAACCCCCTAAAGTTAATATATACCCTGGATAAGAAATAGTGTGTGTGTATATATACTTACTATTGCTTGGTTCTCTTCGGGGCTCCTCCCTTTCTCCTTACAGGTCCTTTTCCTCTTTTGGTCAGTTGAGTATGTAGGGTTTTTGCCTACAATTTCCAGTCATTGTTATAAGGCTTGTCTAAAAAGTCTAACATTGACTTGCAGGAATGCTGCCTTCCAGTAGGTACACAGTAAACAACCATCAAGAAAAAAGATCCTGCGCTCTCAGAGTGCCGATGAAGGAATGTGACACAATATAGAATCAGCCAATGAATAGTCAAACTTAGAAGGAGGGGGTATGTAAGTAACAGAATCCCCCTCCTTAAAGTGTACCTAGGACACTTCAAGGAGGGGGATTCTTTTACTTATATACCCCCCTCCTTCTAAGTAAGTGTCGTTTGACTATTCATTGGCTGATTCTATATTGTGTCACATTCGTTCATCGGCACTCTGAAAGCGCAGGACTTTTTTTCTTGATGGTTGTTTTCTGTGTCTCTTTTTTTATTATTTTATTATTAAGAACCCCCCAGTCCCCAGTGTTTCTGCAGCTCTCCTTTTGAAGACAAGAGGATTGGAGTGACCTGGGTGAAGACTTGGCGGGATTAATTGTGGCTTCCCAGTAGCATTTCTACCACACCCCGGGAATATATACTGATTGTATCTTTGTGACGCTGGATCCCTGTGGCGCCTTCTATATTTTGTTTTGCCTCCCAATAGGTGGCACTGTGGAGGTATTGTTCCATCTTCCATATTTCCCAGAGGAGCATGCATGGCCTTATAAATCTCCTCACACCTTCTAGGTGCTCTGTTTCAGGAGAAATGATACCCTTCCTGACCCATGTTCTTTGCAAGTCACACACACAATGCATTTCGAACCATCCCAGCATTTTCAACAGCTAAAACCAATAATACTTAAATAAATCAGCAACAAGAGTGATGGAACATTATTAAGGTATTGCTTTGGGAATTATCCTACCACGAGCACCTGGCAGAAGTGCTGAGCGACCTTTCTTCTATAGAACACATATGGGTCTTTGTGTGATGCCTGATGCAAGTTACTCTTGAGTTTCTCAGGTGCAAGTTACATACAACCGCATACCTTTAGTTGAGTATATGTCTCTTTGTCATGTTACTGCGTGGTGAATGCATTTTACACAGGAGGTACAACTCAGGCAACCCTTTAATGATTACCCTCAAGACCCCAAATTTACTATTATTCATTTCAATAAAATTCAACCACATTTTTGCTTTCCCATATTGGAGTGAGTTCAGAGCTTTTCTACAAATGTAACTATCTCTTGCAGTCCATTCTTACATTAAACATCATTTTTCACCTGTAATAAAATAAAGAAGAGTTAATGCTCTATCCTGGAATAGCTAATCAGAACAGTGCCATAGTGCTTGAAAGGGTATATTCATGGAGGTGCAATTTAATCAATGGCACACTCACCTTGTGCAAAGTGGGAATTCCCACGGGGGAAGCCCACCTACACCTGTTGTCTAAGATTGCCTTTAGAGATGTTGTTACGTCCGTCCGGTGCCCAGGGCTAGTGGTGCGTCCAGGAGAATGCAAGATCTCTGAATTATCGGAGATCTTGATAAGTATAGACCAGATAAACAACAAAAGTTCTCCGCGCTCCTCAGATACAGGCTTAGCTTGCATTCAAATGACTAATTAGGTCTATATGATGATGAATCTAAAGAATCTTTTAATACAGCTTTTCAAATACAATGCATTTCGGCGTATCGAGATGCCTTTTTTAAGTTATACTTAACCGCATAGATCTCCATAAGGGTAATTTCACATGGGACTGTATATTCCACAGAATACTGCAGAATGTTCTGTTGTGCAGAAAAATACTCACCAAAATCCACATGTCTAACGTGCAGATTTTGATGCGGAATTGAAAATGACAGAATTCCGCTGGCTATTCCAACTCAAAATCTGAATTTACACCAGTGACGTTTGGTACAGATTTTGGCAGCATCCTGCAGAATATTCCATTCCACGTAAAGCACCATTATAGGCTTTGTGATAGAGATTTGCCCACCATCAGTATAATCACATTCTTTACCCCTCGGAATATGCAATGTTTGAGCTGCAGTAAAATATTTTTCAAACTTCATCATGTATTGCCAGTTCAGCTTCAGAAATATGTAAAAAAAGATTCTTGATTTTAGTTTGTGGTGTTTAAAACATGCCAATCAAATTATTACAAGTAGTCTACAAACCTTGAAAAGCCCTTTTCTCAATCCAAATAGGAGTATTTGAAAACAAGAGACAAGTATAAGACCTGTGAAAGAATGACCATTTTAAGACTTATATGGGTGACCATAGACAAGAAGGTTGGGTACCAAGTCTTTACCTTTCTTTTAAACTTCCCTAACAAGGCTAAAATATTCAAAGAGGTAAATTGGTTAGCTTCAGGGGCATAACTATAAGGGGTGCAGAGGTAGCAGTCACTACCAGGCCCTGGAGTCTTAGGGGGGCCAAAAGCTCCTCTGTCATATAAGAAAACACCAGTATTATAAATGGAACTTGGATGGTTGAGGGGCCATGTTACAGATCTTGCATTAAGGCCTCCTACATTTTGCCTCTGCCTAATCTTGTAAGATTCTAGCAATACCACCACCTGCTAGTATTACATTGATGAGCTTCATAAGAGACCCAACAATGCAGAAGAAATGTGTGCGAGCGCTTCCATGCTGAACTTTTCTATCCAGTGCCCCATCGCCTTTAGCTACACCTCTTGGTTAACAGTTACACTCAAATAAATTACCAAATATTTTTGTGTGGAATTTTTAAATAAGCTTCTTCCTTCGTTTATTGTAGTTCTTGTTTTATATCTAGGCAAGTACAAGAGGGGTCTGGACACCTTTCTTGAGTGATACAATATTATTTGTTATAATCATTACTCCAAATGGGTCGGTGATCCGGGGATTATTCCGGGTGCCAGATTGGAGTCAAGAAGGAATTTTGTCCCTTAAATGGGGAAAATTGGCTTCTACCTCATTGGGTTTTTTTTTGCCTTCCTATGGATCAAAATTAGGGGGTAATAGGCTGAACTGGATGGACACATGTCTTTTTTTGGCCTTACATACTATGTTATTATCTGTACAGAAATAAGATAACCCTTCTGAGAACATTACAGCATCAGAGCAAGCGCTATCCAAATACTAGAATGGCAAGAAATACAGGAAGATTACATGTCAATAATTACATGTAAGATCCGATAAAACATAACTAAAAACAGCTTCTACAGATTTACTAAAATTATTATGTTGATTCATTGTGTATGCAAACTGTAATTGAAAGGTAAACCTAGAGTACCAGATGAGGTGCCTCTGCACTGAACGATTATCGTTAAAAAAAACAATTAGTTTGATTTCATTTGTATGATAATCATTCAGTGTAAACAGAGCCAGCGATCCATCAATGAACCATAAATCATTTGCTTTTTGTTCATCTTATGCAAGCATAAAAATCATGGTTGGCTCGCTCACTAATCGTTTGGTTTAAACACGGATCGTTCAAACACCCATGACCGAATAACCCACTGTTAGGTTCCGTATACTTGTTGTTCCTTTTTCCTTTCTTTTGCATTTTCTCTCCTCTGTTCAATAGTATTATCACATTAACCTTTGCCAATGCTAAGCTACGATCTACACAAGATAATTGATGGGACCAACTTTTCAGTCCTACAGATCACTACCCGTTCCTACTAATTCATGTAGGGAAAAAATGACACTACAAAAAAGAACCTTGCAACTATCTGCAGAGACTTTGAAGACCTCAGAAAGAAGGTGAAGGAAATAGAAGCACAGGTGACCTTCTCATCCATCCTCCCAGTGGATGGCCATGGAATAAGAAGATGGAATAGGATTCTAGAGGTGAACAAATGTGTGGTCAGCAAAGCTTTGAATTTCTAAACTATGGAGTGAATTACCTATATGATGTATTGTTTGCTAGAGACGGGTTGCAGCTTACAAAAACGGGTAATCATATATTTGGTGGGCGCCTTGCTTCACTTATTAGGAGAGCTTTAAACTAGAACAAAATGGGAAAGGAAGTGAAAGGCTAGGTAAAAATATACAGCTAATTAATCCATTTGAGAACCGTGCTATTGGAAGTGAAAAGAAAGAATAACGACAAAAAATTCAGAAGGCAAGTAGAGGAGCAAGAGACACCGATCACAAACTGAAATATTTCTACACAAATGCACAGAGCATGGGAAACAAACAAGAAGGAGAACACAGGAAGAGAAATATGATGTCATAGGCATCACAGAAACGTGGTGGAATGATACACATGATGGGAATACAAGCTTGAAGGATACGACTTATTTATAAGAAACAGACCTAAAAAAGGGGGAGGATGTGTTGCGTTGTATGTTAGGAAAATAATCATCTCCACAAAGATTCAAGCTTCAGAGCATGGTAGTTCTGTAGAAACTGTTTAGGTAAGAATACAAGGAGAGAACAACAGAAAGGACACTATTGAAGACATTTACTATAGGCCGCCTTGACAAGCAGATGATAGTGATGAACTATTTCTACATCAGATGGCCAAGCTCTCAAAAAACCATGACATAGTGATCATGGGAGATCTTTAGACATTTGTTAAGAATCCCTCTTAGGTAAAAGTAATGGATCCAACAAATTCTTATCTGCTCTTGCTGACAACTTTATCTTCCAAAGAGAAAACAAGGGGATCTGCTATCTTGAATCTAATTCTTACCAACAGGGAGGAAATAGTTGAGGGAGTAAGGGTGACTGGGACCTTACGAGGCAGTGATCATGCTATCCTTGAATTTTGGATAAAAAGGAAAGGAAGACCTGAAATAACTCATAACTCAAGTTTGGATTTCAGAAAGGCAGATTTTAATGAACTCAGAAAAAGGGTAGGAAGAATCCAATGGATGGATGTTCTTAAGGACAGAAATGTCCAGAAGGTTAGGAAATATTGCGAAATGAAATTCTCAAAGCACAATTGTTAACAATCCCTAAAAGAAGGAAGAAGGGTAAGCATTTAAAGAGACCAGAATGGATGAACACAGAACTTGCACACATGTTAAAAACGCAGAAAAATATGTTTAGCAAATGGAAAGAGGGGGGAATATCTAAAGAAGAATATAATGGGGTCTGCAGAATCTGTAGGACCAAGTGTCAGAAAAGCTAAGGCCTAGTGCCCACGGCCGTGACAGGCTCCGCAAGCGGAATTTCACAGTGGAGTCCGTCACAGTGCCCCCCCCCCCCAAAGACCCCATACTCACCTCCAGATCCGATGTCCCGCATCCCGTGCCAGCACGCATGCGCAGTACAGCGCATGACCCGCGCGCAGTGTCATGTGATGCGGGCGTCGGTGGCCGGGGAAGCGTTTTCACGCTATCTTCCACTGTGCTACAGCAGAAGATAGCGTGACGGACGGCTTCCATTGACTGCAATAGAAGTCGTCTGGACGTACGCCCGCGGCAAATAGAACATGCCGCGGGTGATTACGGGTAATTTCACAGGGTGGAATTCCGCACCATGAGCATTGCGCTATTAGGTTCAATAGAACCTAATAGCTGTGGGGCAATGCCGCAGATTACCGCCGCGTGATACGCGGCAGAAATCCGCCCGTGCGAATTAGGCCTAAAGCTGATAATGAATTGATGCTTGCAACAAAGGCCAAAAGCAGTAAAAAAGGTTTTTTGGGGTATGTCAAAAGCAAAAGAAAAGTTAACAATGCTATTGGATGCTTACAAGATGAAAATGGTGAATTGGTTAAGAATGATGTTGAGAAGGCCAAACTTTTAAATTCCTATTTTGTATATGTTTTCTCTCAGAAAGTAGATGGCACATCAACTGATCTTCCCTGTGCTATTGGGGGAATAAAAGAATGCAGGCTATCTATAAGCAGAGAGATGGGGTGGGAACACTTAGCTAACTTAAATGAATTCAAGTCTCAAGGTCCAGATGAATTACATCCTAGGATACTAAAAGAAGCAGCAGAGGTAATTGCTGAACCACTCGCCATAATCTTTGAAAATTCCTGGAAAATAGGATAAGTCCCAGAATATTGGAAAAGGGCAAATGTTGTCCCTATCTTCAAAAAAGGGAAGAAGGTGGATTCAAGAAACTACAGGCCTGTAAGCCTGACTTCTATACTGGGAAAGATCTTTGAACAAATCATTAAACAGCATGTATACAAGTACTTGGATAAAAATTGAATAATTAACCAGAACCAGCATAGGTTTGTAACAAACAAGTCATGCCAGACTAATCTAATTTCCTTCTATGACAGAATCACTGACTGAGTTGATCAGGAAAATGTGGTGGATATAGTATATCTTGACTTTGGTTAGTATCTCATACCATACTTATTAAAAAAATGACCAAATATGGGAGTGATAAGGCAACTCTTAGGTGAATTCACAACTGACTGAGTGGTCATACTCAAACAGTGGTCATAAATGGCTGCACATCCCAGTGGAAGAATGTATCAAGTGGGGTACCACAAGGCTCTGTCCTAAGCCGAGTGTTGTTCAACATTTTTTTAATGATCTGGAGAAGGAAATTGATGGGAAACTGATCAAATTTGCCAAAGACACAAAGCTAGGAGGGATACCTAATACTAGGGAAGAGAGAGTATTCAAAAAGATCTAGAAAAGCTTGCACAGTGGGCGGTGACTAACAGAATAGTATTTAACAAGGAGAAATGCAAAGTCCTACATTTGGGCAACAAAAATGAAAAAAGCACATACAGGATGGAGGAATTGGGCTAAGCAGCATCACATGTGAAAAAGACTTGGGTATACTAATAGATCATAGACTGAACATGAGTCAACAATGTGATGTAGCAGCCAAAAAGGCAAACACAATTCTGGGATGTATTAAGAGAAGCATAGAGTCTAGATCACATGAGGTCATTATCCCCCTCTACTCTTCCTTAGTCAGACCTCATCAGGAATATTATGTCCTGTTCTGGGCAAATCACTTTAAAAAAGACATAGACAAACTGGAGCAAGCTCAGAGAAGAGTTACCAAGATGGTGAGCGGTCTGCAAATCATGTCCTATGAGGAACGGTTAAAGGATCTGGGAATGTTTAGCTTGCAAAAAAGAAGGCTGAGAGGAGACTTTATAGCTGTCTACAAATATTTGAAGGGCTGTCACTGTGCAGAGGGATCAGCCCTATTCTTATTTGCGGAAGTAAAAACCAGAAGCAATGGAATGAAACTGAAAGGGAGGAGATACAGATTAGATATTAGAAAAACTTTCTGACAGTGAAGGTGATCAATGAGTGGAACAGGTTACCATGGGAGGTGGTGAGTTCTCCTTCAATGGAAGTGTTCAAACTAAGACTGGACTAATAACTATCTGGGATGATTTAGTGATCCTGCACTGAGCAGAGGGTTGGACAGATGACCCTGGAGGTCCCTTCCAACTATACAATTCTATGATTCTATGAACAGCATCCCTTAATTGTATAGTGTAGTCACAGTGCCCCCCCCCCAATGGTATAGTGTACTTTAGTCACAATGCGACCTATAACAGTGCTCTCCAATATTATAGTGCCCCTCAGTCACAGTGCCCCCAATGGTATAGTGTCCCTTAGTCACAGTGCCCCCAATTGTATGGTGCCCCTTAATCACAGTGACCCCCCCATTGGTATAATGCCAATTAGTCTCAGTGCCCCCTTGTAACCATGCTCCCCAATGGTATATTGTACCTTAGTCACAATGCGCCCTAGTAACAGTGCCCCCCACTGGTAATAGTGCCCCCAATGGTATAGTGCCCCTTAGTCACAGTGCTGCACAACGGTATAGTGCCCCTTAGTCACAGTGCCTCCTTGTCATCATGCTCCCCAATGGTATATTGTACCTTAAACACAATGTGCCCTAGTAACATTGCCCCCAATGGTATAGTGTCCTTTAGTCACAATGTCCCTTATTAACAGTGCCCCCCAATGGTATAGTGTTCCTTAGTCACAGTCCCCCCGGGTAACTGTGCCCCACCAATGGTATAGGGTCCCTTAGTCAAAGTGCCTCCTAGTATTCGTGCCCCCCAATGGTATATTACCTCTTAAATCACAGTTTCTCCAAATTGGTATAGTGCCACTTAGTAAGTACCTCTATCAAAATAAATATATTACTCCCTAAGCCCCATTCCCATGCCATACAATGACCCACCTCTTCGCATTTCAGCCTATGAGAATGCCAAAAAAGAGATTCCTGAATGGCCTAATGCAATGCAATGACGTCATTGTGCCGGCCTGAGCAGGAGACCCATGCTGGCTTATCATAGGCTGCTGCTCTGAAGAGGTAGGGCATTGTATGGCATGTGAATGGGGTTTATGTGACTGATATATTTATTTATTTATTTAAAAGTGACAGCCTGCTCCACCATAGTATTTAAGTGCATCAGCATCCTGAGGCCAAATGCACCTGCCTGTCTATATAACAGATATGAATGAGCATATGCCTGACTGCAGGTATACTGACTTGAACTCAAAAATATATGTTCTGACCTTGTGTCATTAGACCTGCAGTCAGACTGGGACAATTGTCTGTAATAGGCTTATGTGAAACTGGCCTTAGTTTAATGGTTGAACTCAGGGCCTTTTAAGGCCGGATAACCTTTTCATTCAATAAATAAAAGGGGGCACTAGTACTGTATAGGGCATAAAGGGGGCACCATTAATACGGAGAGAAATTGAAATGGGTATTGGGGTAGCGGCAGGTTAGGGTGAGGGTGAACAGATGGTTTTGGCTGTAAGAAATCGTCATGGCAGTCTAGGTTCAGATGCAGACAAAAAGCTAAAACCTACTATTCCATTCTGAGATGACACCACTTGGGATCACTGGCGCCAACTACACAGTAATCACTATCACTGTATAGTACGACCCATTCATTTTAATTCCTGTATGCACAAAGCCTTTTTTTTACTCAGACTGATAATCTGATTAAAAACAATTGCAGCATGCCGTATTCTTGTCTGATGTCAGGATGAGAATAGTACATGTCAATGTGTGGTCTTCAGCACATTGGACAGCGATGTCTTGTGGAGGATGCTTTGAATATAACCTCCACCTTTCTGTATAATTATGCTCCATTATTCTGCTATTTATGCAGTTCAGTTTATTTTATAAAGTTGTATTATTTGCTGTTATTCATTATCAGGCAACTGAAGTGGGCTGTAATTCTCGTAAATAATTAGTAGTGCGTAATCAGATTACTCTGCTGACCAAATCCAACTTTCTCTTCATTTTGCAGAAAATTAAATAGGTCACATCTTAAGTCACAAGACAATGAACAATGTGGATAAGTAAAATTGTTGCTTTCATAAGAAGAATTAATGAAAGCAACAGACTTAGGATCAGTCTTACAAGCCAACGGAAGCTTAGCCAAAAATAGTATGCATTAATTCTATATCTCTCCTTGTAAGCCTTCTTGCTAGCTGCAAACCAAGAGCTAAATCCTAGCTGCAAATACTGCTCTGGGTCTAGCTGAAACGAATGTATAGCATGGCCTTTACATTCACTAGATGTTTTATTTCTGATGACGTTTAGCATTCAAGAAGCAAAAAAAATGTATTTGTGGATAGATAGATAGATAGATAGATAGATAGATAGATACAGGGGGGTGGACAAAAATATGGACACATCGTACAAAATGCATGCTTCAGTTACATGGGAGTATAATTCAGATTTCAATAAGACATGTAAAGACTGATTTTAAGTGGAGGTTATATGACACAGATCTTGCCAGGCAGAAGAGAACATCTGCCTGAGGAACGAGGTTCCATTGGCCAGGGGTTTGAGCAACGCAGTTGCTGTTACCAGCTGGCTACCAAAACCACCCAGAGCAGGGAAAGAAGCGAATTAAACACAAATTTGGTGGGAAAGCTATCAGCTGAGCAGGGGTCAAAATGGCAGCTCAATTCCAATTATTAAAATCCCACGCATTTCGTATAGTGTTTCCATATTTTTGTTCACCCCGATAGCTAGCTAGCTAGATTGATTTGAGATAGATAGATAGATTGATTGATTTGAGATTGATTGATTGATTTGAGATAGCTAGATTGATAAATAGATAGATAGTTTCCCCCAAAAAACGTGTTTCCCCCCAAAAAAGAACCTGTCTTATATTAAATTTTGCCCCTAATAAAGCACCAGGTCTTATTTTCAGGGAATGTAGTCAATATAGATCTAATAAGAGCAGTAACAAGTGGATAAAAGTCTATGCATCACAATCGATGCTTCTTTATTGGAACCACATAGTAAAAGGTGGACGAGCCACGTATCGACCCTGTCACAGGGTCTTTATCAAGCTTGATAAAGACCCTGTGACAGGGTCGATACGTGGCTCGTCCACCTTTTACTATGTGGTTTCAATAAAGAAGCATCGATTGTGATGCATAGACTTTTATCTACTTGTTGCTGCTCTCATTAGATCTATTTTGACTACATGGACTTTGGAACCTAGGAGTCGGGCTTCCACTTCTGAGCTTTGCATCAAGGACTTCCTCACACCAATAGGTGAATTACAAGGAAGTGCTGCTGGTATCTACACTTATTTTCAGGGAATGTCTTATTTTACTTACCTAGCAGGAGCGGTCCGGGTCCCTCCCGCCGGTCTCCGAAGTTCCATAGCTGTGCTGTCTGCAAAACATCACTTCCTGGTCATGCGGTTTATAAATCCCGCCTCCAGGAAGCGATGGTTCTGATTGGTTCAGTGAGCGCTGCTCTTAGCCAATTAATGCAGCGCTCGTTGAACCAATGCAACAGCCCATTGAATCCCCCACACCAGCTGCCATGCGCCCTCCCGAGCTTAAGGATCTCGACATACATCTGGAAGCAACTTGTCTCCAATTTTCCCGAGTTGATACTCGTCTCAGTCCTCTCCCTGGGTTGCCTTTCTTATTTAGTTGCGGTCTTTCATTTGGGCTTTGGGAAACAGCAAGCATTAAAAATATTAGAGAACTCTTTAGAGGCAATGCCCCGATGGACTTCCCCACACTAAGCCAATCGTTCCAGCTACCAAGCAAACTAGGTTTTGTCCACCTGAGGTTGAGATATGCCTTACACTCTCTAGATTGCTTAGACCAGCATTCCTCAAAGCAGCTTTTATCTTCTTCTACGAGCACTGCTAAAGGGATCTCCACATTTTACAAGTACACCTTTGCTTTGGACTCTCAAAACAAATCCCCACAAATGAAGTTGTAGGAACTGGACCTCAAGCAGCAATTCAACATTAAAAAGCTTGGAAGTGGACCCTTGCATGGGATCTTGCACAAGGTCGCACACTGGGAATTCTCATAGAAAATATTTCTGCGCCGGTACCTGACTCTGGCAAGGCTGACTAGAATGAATGAAGATATCTCTGAAGTGTACAGGAGAGGGTGTGGGGAGAAGCGCATGTTCGTTCACTTGTTGTGAGTGTGCCAGGTTATTCGTTCCTTCTGGAATGCGGTATTCGACCTCATTCATTCTGTGACACGTCAGTTTGTGTCCCCGGACCCAGCGCTGGCCCTCTGTTTCCTAAACACTAACAGGCTATTCCCTTTTTACTCAGTTCTCACTTCTCACATTATTCTGGCATCGTGGTTAAATTGCGAGACACTGGAAGTCGACTGGGGCTACTTCAACCTCACTAGTCATAAACTCGGTCAATCAAAAATTCCACTTAGAGGAGATCTACTCCTGCAGGTACATCAAGAATCCCTTCTGGCTGGCCTAATGGGCACTATGGATAGACTTTATGACCTCTAACCCTGCTTAGGCGTAGTTTGCAAGGTTGGTGGACGGATGAACAGCTAGGGACCCCATGCACTGGGTCCGCTAGGCACAAGCTTGGCGGGGCTCTGCTGCACCCACCATGGCTCGCCAAAAGATATAGCAATGCTTCCCCCCATCTTTGTAATATGCTGTTTAGACATCTGTCACCAAGACAGACTTGTCATTCAGCGCTTCTATCTATCTATCTATCTATCTATCTATCTATCTATCTATCTATCTATCTCATATCTATCTATCTATGTATCTGTCTCATATCAATCTATCTAGCTATTTATCTCTTATTTATCTATCAATCGACCTATCTACTGTGTTTCCCTGAAGATAAGACATACCCTGTAAATAAGTGTTCAGCAGGGAGATGGGGCAGAAATTAGTCAGGGAGGTATTCTCCTTCCCTGGTTTAGGTATAGTAACAATCAAGGCCTCCAGCATCTCAGCTGGAAAAGAGCCGTCCCCCGTTGAAAACCGACGCCAGATGGGGACCCAGAAGGGAAGCTTCCCTCCTATAGTAGCCCTTGGAGAAGCCGTCTGGCCCCAGAGACTTGTGGAGTTTCAGCCATTTGATCGTGTCTAGGACTTCCAGATGAGTGATTGGGGCCGAGAGAGCCTCCACCAGTATGGGGAACAGACGGGGGAGGTTATCGTCCTGCAAGAAATTTAAGATTTCCTTCTCTCAGGGGTGATGTATATTTGTTTAATTCTTTAAGTTGTAGATGGAGGAGTAATAAGTTGTAAACGCGTTGACAATCTTTTGAGGATGGATGATTTTCTTGGCCATCTGCACCTAAGTGGAATCTAATCCTGTCGTTGGCTCTGAGCCCCTTAAGTTGTTTTGCTAGCGTAGTGCCAGTTAAGTTGTCATGGGCATAGAATTGCATTTTTAACTTCTGGAATGGGATTTTATGTTAGCGGCCAGTAGACTTTGGAGCTTGGCGCGCATTTTAAATAGTTCCTCTGCTCTCTGTGGGGTTTGGTTAGTCTTATTTAGGGAATCTAAGAGTTTAATTTGGTCTGTCAGAAGAGTAAATTTTTTATCTCTCTTTTTTTTTTTAGCTCAGGCACTGTATTTAATGCAGAGGCCTCTCATAGAGGCTTTGTGTGTATTCCCCACTAAAAAAATATTGGGGATCAAGCCTGAGTTAACTGAAAGAAACAACTGTAACTCATTTTCAAGGGTTTGGTCGTATTCGGAGTGGCTAAGGATGTACTCATTAAGCCTCCATGGGAAGGATAGGCATGGTTAAATTTATCCTGGAGCGTCAGGGATATGGGGGCATAGTTTGACCACAATGAAAATACTTTTGAGCAATCAATAAAGGTCAATGCTTTTTATTATGTGAAACACCAGCAATAAAATTGTTTTGAGGAAAGGAACCTCTTCATCATATAGCTGGGATGCAGGCGGCAGGGGCTGCGTTTAATACAAGGCTCAGGCACCAATATGCTAATTGGCATAGAACTATATATTAGTGCCTGCATGTTCTGAGCCTTTTATTAAATGCAGCCCATGCCGTCTGTAAATTTGTTGGGTAGTGGGTAGCCGCAGCCCCTTTTGTGGAGCCCCAACTATTCTTTGGAGTGGCGTTAAATTGAAAAAAAATGTTTTGCTTTTGCATAAATTAGCTGGAACCAAATTTGTGACTTTTTAATGACAGGAAAATTTCATAAGTGCCTTAATAATTTCTCACGTAGTCTCTATTTAAAAGAATATTTGAGTATTGTAAGCTATGATAGAAGGGTAATCCCAACTAATGACAGTGCTCATGGAAAAGTCTATTATTTTAACTTACCTTGTTTGTTGCAACCACTAATGTTAAATGGTGTTTTCCCATTACTTAAAATTGCTTCACAGCCACTCTGTCCTTCTTTTTTATGTTGCTAACCAGGACATGTGACTGCTGCAGCCAATTGCTGGCTATAGAAGGTCACTGCTGTGGTCAGTGACTGGCTGCCGCAGTCAAATGTCCTGGTCAGCAGCAACCAAGAAGGATAGAGCGGTTGTGAAGCAATTTCAATTTGTGGGAAAATCTGTTTAATATCAACTGTAAATGAATTAATTAACAAATGTATCTCTTTCATGCAGGTGCTGAAGTACGTTACTTATCATGGCAAGCAGGAACCATAGCCTCTCTTCCCCAACTTGCCAAGAAACACTACACCTATTTTGCCAAGAGAAGACAAACTGTGGCTGCCATTCCCTCTCGAAAAGCTCTTCTGCTTTGCCTAGCAGTGGTGCTGGAGGTCCACAGAAGAAACAAGAGATTCATAAAAGCCTTAACAGTATTGTTTATGTGACCAAGTGTAATGAAAACAGTATGTTTCCGCGTTCAAATACTTCTGAGTGGTCTTCTAGCAACGATTGTCCTCCTGAACTTAATCCTGTAAAATCTGACTGCAATCATCTTTCCGTTGGTCACGTGTATGAAAGGATTCATCCTAAAACTCACTATCGCTCAGCTGAATCCTCCTTAGCAGCAGCAGAGCAAGAGGTCACGCAAAGCTTTACCAGATACAATGTCTCTGAAAATATTTCCTTACTTGGTCACTCGGAAACCTCAGTGTGTAAAGTTGACAGCGTGGAGAATCTTGACTTGCCTGGAAATATAGTCCAGAAGAGTTATTCGGATTACTTCTGTGGAAGAAGGACCTCAGTGCCTCATTTTGTAAGGGGAAATAACACAACTAGTGCCACATATTCCAATCTCTCCGCTTCCAGCAGCATTTCTGGGTCTGGCAGTGATGGGACTTGTAATCTAAGCAATATTACTCAAGACTCTGGGATAGTTCATTCTCCATCAAATGTTCAAAACAATTTGACCGATGTGTTTTCTGACAAGGATCAAAATATTCCATTGAGTCATTTGGGCAGCAGTACAGTTCAACACAACATCACAGTGTATACAGTGCCAGGAGCATATCAACATGGAGTATTGAGACAAGGGCATTCTGGGAATGGATTTCCAAGTAATGATTACATATATAGTCAGCCACACTACAATATTCCAGGTGTTATGTCTTGTGACAACATTTCAGAAACTAAGCTCTCGCCACCAGCAATGATTATCCATAACAGCTGTTCGGTCCATTGCAGCAAGGGCTATGAACCATTGCTAAAAGTTGATGATACAATTGCTGCCTATTGCCATTCCTTCCCCATATCATCTATTCAACACTCATCTGGATTGGTGCATTCACTTGGTGAACCAGTTTTAGGGCACACTCTACCGCAGTTCTACTCACAGTTGCCACAGCCTGAGAATTTGTCATTTCCAAAACTAGTATCATCAGTTAGTGAATCTGGATTAGATGCTAAGAAGTTAATACGATGTGGCCGTCTTGTCTTTCCACAACCTCCTGTCTCAATTGGAGAAATTAATTTGCTCACTGCAGAAAGAAGTACCAGTGATTTACTACTTAAAACAATGGAAACCCCATTAGATGTTTTGGATATTCCAGACGCAAACCCAAAGACAAAAGATTCTTGGACAATGACATCTACAAACTATTTATCACTAGACCGAAAAAGCTCTATTAGCTGCAAAGATGCAGAAGTTCAAACTGTGATTATCATGGAAAGCAAGGCCATCTCAACCACTCCTTGTATTCAGAGCGGTAGTCCCTCTCACTTTTTATCAGACGTTGGTTTAGGAATTGACCTACAAGGTCCTCAAACACCAGTGCGAGATGTTCGTTATGATGATGAAGGAATGACATGGGAGGTTTATGGAGCTTCCGTAGACCCTGAGGTTCTTGGCTTAGCTATTCAGAAGCATCTAGAGATCCAAATTGAACAGAACACACAGCCATCCGAACAATCAGGAGAAATAGAACAGCCAAATAAAGAGAGGAGGAGGTCTATAAGAACTGTTATGCAATCCCTAAGACAATCCAACTGTTGTGCATGCACCAACGCTACATCTGAGTGACAATCAAATCATAAACAACCAACAATGATTTCCTTGCGTGCACTCAATTATTTGTAGCACACAGGCCATGTTGCCTATAACTTGCAATAGCTGATATAAAGCCATAATTACTCTCACTTTTTATACTATGCATGAATTAAAGAAAACCTATTTTCAAGTTCCTGCCGCCCTAACCCAGGGTATCAGGAAATCAGGACAGGAAAGTGCAAACATGTATGTTTTATGCTGAAATCCCGTGGCTTTTCAGGAAAAAAAAACCCATACTTTTAAAATAGTCTCGGAATGGATCTCTAAGTTACGGGGGTGGAGCCTCATTGACCTCTCCCAACCAGATTGCCTAGACTCACAGGTCTCCTCCTGTTTGTATATGGGGAGCGACCTGCCAATCTAGGTGATCTGAGTGGGGAGAGGCCGGTGGGGCCCCATCCTGGTGGCTCTAAGTTCCATTCCAAGATAATTTTTAAAGCATGTTTTTTGTGAAACGCCACAGTGTTTCAAAATAGAACATAGTGGGCTGCACCATGCATTCCTGTCCCAAGCTCATGCTTGTCATGGTTTGGATAGAATGAGCCTGGTAACAGGTTCTCTTGAAGACCTACATTTTTGGTGCAGTTTTTGATGCAGTTCTTTCAAGCCTAAGGACTAAGGCACACAGCGACAGAGCCTGTAGGGCAGTGCACAAAGGCCATGTGGTATCTTAGTATGACCTTTGTGTACTGCTGTACAGGCACGGTATATGCAGACATGTTCTAAGTAAGCGCACCTCTATATATACACAGTCTGATAGAATATGCCACAGGTTTTTTTTCTCAGATTCGAGAAAAACAAAATGACTTTATGAAATCAGCAGCATATGGATGTGGAATAAAGACCCTTGTACCTCTATGCAAGTGTAAATAACTCCAACTTCAACACATGAGTCATACTTTCATATTTTTCCTCTTATTTTTTGATCCACTGCTGTGTGAAGGTCAAAAAGTGCACCAAAAACTGAAGTGTCAATCTATCCATAGGTCAGTTCCATACGAGCGTATTGTAACACGTCCATAATATGTTTTTGTAATATGGACATGTAACGGATAATATTTCAACCAGTATCAGTATTTGATCTGTATGTGCCTCTATATTTATTTATTGGTAATATTTTCTATTGGTCTAATATGGATCCATATTTGCCACTGTATTTTCTGTAATTGGTTTTAATTTCTACCGAGCAAATAAGGATCCATATTAGACGGATAGAAAATATTAGCAATAACTACAAATACATCCAAACAAATCAAATACTGAAGACAATACTGATAATTTATGGAGTCATCTGTATTTTAATTCTGCATTTTAATGACTTTCCATAGACTATAATGTGCAAAATTTTTAATACGATCAAAAGTAGCGCATGTTGTGTTTTTTTAAAACATGGAAATACATTCATTGTCAGACAATCCCTCCCCTAGAAGTTGTCGAATGGAAGGAAACTTCCTCTGTGTGATTGTAACATTGATATAAGTAAGTGATTACAATATCAGAGCAAAAGCATCACTTATTGTGTAAAACGAGGCTCTAGTACCTTGTTATACCAGCTCTAGCTTGGATACAAGGTGTGATACAGGCATGCATGGAGGCTCTAGTACCCTCTTCCACCTCCTCTAGCTTAGATATAAGATTTGATACAGGCAGGCATGGAGCTCTAGTATCCTGTTGTACCGCCTCTAGTTTGGATACAAGATGTGATATGGGAGGTCATGGAGGTACTAGCACCCTGTTGCACCGCTTCTAGCTTGGAGACAAGATGTGATACAGTCGGGCATGGGGATATACAGGTTCCTTATGGTACCCTGCAGCATATCGCTCGTTGGCATCCCAGATGGTCCCTTACCTGTTCTATTGGTGATAAATCTGGTGACCGGGCAGCCACGGAAGTGTGACAATGTTGTGGGGCCATTCTTGTGGCACCCTTGTGTGTGCGGCCTAGCATTATCCTGCTACCTCTTGGAAGCTGCCATGAGAGGAACACATGTGGCTGCAGGATGTCCTGAACATATTGCTGAGCTGTGGTTGTCCTTTATACCACTACTCAGGGGGACTGACTGTTGTATATGATGCCCCCCAGACCTTCCCACCAGCAAGGGGCAGTATGTCACTCCACAGCAGAGGCAGGATTGAGGCGCTCACCCTAAGGTCTCCAGACATGAACATTGCTGTCATCAGTGCTAAACTGAACCTGGATTTGTGCCTGAAAATAACCCGGTTCCACGCAGTAGCAGTCTAGGTTCATTGTTCACGACACCACTGCAGACAGAGGTGAAGGTGGTTGCATGTCAAAGGCAGTGCATGTAATGGGTGCCGTGAGACCAAATATTTTTCAGCCAACCACCTGGAAATGGTTCCGACAGACACAGGGGTGTAATGATGTTGCTCCCTGTCTCTGGATGACGGACAACAAGACAGTTGGAGCTGCTCATCCTTTTTGGATGATCAGATGATCCTCTCAACTGGTGTTCTGTTGAAGGTGTCATGAGCTCGGTCGCCTTTTGTGCCCCCCACTTCCACTGGTCCAACACCTCCTAACAGTCTGGTCAGAATGGTCCTCTCTACTTGTGGTCTGTTGGGGGCGTCCTGAGCCCAGTCGCCTTGTGTGCCCTCACATATCCACTGGTCCCATCACCTCCTAACAGTCTGGTCAGATGGTCCTCTCTACTTGTGGTCTGTCGGGGGCGTCCTGAGCCCAGTCGCCTTGTGTGCCCTCACACATCCACTGGTCCCAACACCTCCTAACAGTCTGGTCAGAACGGCCAGTGGGGAACAATTCATCGATATGACCATACAGCTTCTCACATCCCAATAATGCGCCCCTCTCAGACTCTGATAACAGGGTGAAATCTCTTTTCTGTGTCGTAGAGGCATCTAGTGGTCAACAAGCTCTACACAAGCAGAAGAAGAGGTCACTACACACAAGGAGCCTCCCAGAGCCTTTTATAGGCCAAGGGGAACCACTTTTAGGGCCTCATGTGACAAGACTGTTCATCTAATCACACCACAACTAAAATCATTTGTATTTCTGCCTCAGATGTAACTGCATGCTGAGTTTTACAGCAAAACAGCAACTTCTTCTAGGGGTGGGGGTGTTTTTGACAAAGAGTGTAGACATATAGACTTACTTTAGCTCTTTATTAAGGTCCGCAAGACATGGACCAACTATAGACCAAAAATATACATGTCTGGATGCTGGCTAAGGCTTCCCAAGATTTTTAATCAAAAATATTTAATGAATTCTATCCAATTAAATAAAATAAAATGGTTTAAATCTGTCAATCATACTGATCAGTTGTAAGGTTTTTCTGGTATATACCATGGTGCAGTCAAATTACAGTTTATAGACATTGCAGTAACCACGGCAGAAAGCAGCAGTTTGACTGCACGGTGTGAATATACCCCGAGGACATGTGTACCGCATGTGCTTTATGTAGAAACAAATGCCAGTGACTGTAAGACGAGCAACATGATATTCATGCAATGATTTCTATATAATATGAGTCAGTAGGTGCTAAAGATAACTGTGAAACTACACGTACTGCATAAGATAGCAAGGGCTGCATGTATAGTCAGGAGCTACAATTAGGTTTCTGCAAGCACCTGCCTGTTGCACTGTGAACTTTCAGTATCAATAGTTTTTGTAGCCTCTGTGAGGTTTCTTCTTTGTATCTTTGGAGCTCCTTATAAATGTCATTGTCCACTTTTTGTTCTCTGTACATCTAATGCCTGATATTAATCATAAAATCCTGTATAAGTTTTCCACTTTCTCCAGCCAATCAGCATGTATTCAAACAGCACAGATGACATGTTGTTAAAAGCCACATAGAAACTGCATAGGTTTTATTAGAACTTGCTGCGTTTTTTAATGCAGTCTCAATAAAATTCACGACCACATCAAAAATGTGTGCAGAATTACTGCACCTTCACTACACTGCTTGGATACAGCCTATATGCAGACTGTCGGGATATATAACACCGCCTTACTTCAATCCACCCGCCCACCAGTGCACCCACCCCAGGATTGTAAATAAAGACATGACAAGAATATACCTTTTGCTGGGTGGGTGTTTGTTGAAGCTCGAGCCAACCATAACATTAAACAGAACTTCATTAACTACCTAACTTTTGCTCAGAAGCGAAATGCTGCCCGTAGGCTAATCCCTAGGTAAGTTCGCCTTCCAAGCTACCTCATCACCGATTACCAGGAAAACCGCCAGCTGTGACTTACAATGACAAAAAAAGCAACTGATCAACAAAAAACTGCTTCTAACCGAGGTGCAGAATGCTGTTTGCATTATAATATAAATAACATATACAAAATTACAACAACCACAAGTTGTCCCAAAAAGAGGAAGGAAGGAAGGTCGGTTCTGATCCAAGGCTACACTACAAGAGGTAGCTGATGCATTAACACAGCCAAGAGGGGGAACAAAGGGGGGTGAGAGAGACCAAGGGGTGGGCCACTCAAAAGGACTGAGAATGGGGGTTGCAAACCCCTCCCAACCCAACTCTCCCTAAGCGGTTGCGTGTCTTGCAAGTACAATGCGCTCAAGGAAATCCCCGAACCGAGTGATCTCATCTTGGGTAATTGGAACCGATGTCAGGTGTATGTTAATTACCTTACATTCTGTGATTGCTTAAGGGTTCCTTCCCACGGGCATATTTGTGCGCGTTAAATTTACACATGCAATACGCAGAGAGAAGAACCCATTAATTTCAATGGGTTTGTTCACATTTCAGTCACACGCAAAAAAAACCCTACAGCATGAATTAGTTTTCTGCACATTTGCGCACCACAGGTTCCCATAAAAGTCAATGGTGGGGGGGCACAAATGCTACGTAATTCTGCTGAAAAAGAACACATCTGGAACTATTAAACCATTTCAGGAAGTGCTTATGAGAACAAACCTATTGAAATGGGTTCTATTCTCTGTGATTTCTTTATGTGCACAAACACAGCCGTGTGAAGAAGACCTAAGCCTAGTTTCACACTATTTTGGGCTTTTCAGATGTGAGGAAAGTAGTGTGGTAATTCCACAACACAATCCGCAGTGCTCACAGCCTTGCGACAAATTAATTCCACTGTGCCAATCCAAAACATTTCCGCAGCAAATCATTCCAACATTGGCATCGTTACTGATTACTCTCTTCCGCTGGAAGTAATGTACAGGGGGTGGACAAAAATATGGAAACACCATACGAAGTGCGTGCCTTAAATTTCACAATACTACCAGTAAATTTTAACTGTATCAAGACATGTAGAGCCCGATGTTAAGTGGAGGTAATACAACACAGATGCTGTCGGACAGAAGTAAACATCTGCCGGAGCAACAAGGTCAGGGGTTTCCATATTTATGTCCCCCCCCCCCCCCCCTCTGTAAGTTTCCTAAAACACTGTTCACCTAAATTGTGCCGTACATTGCAACGAAGTTCAGCATGAAATCCGCCACAAAAGTTCTGCAGTGTGAACTCACAGCGGCAATTTTAAGTCGTGGGAAAACTCTTTAAGCTGCCTCGTGACCGCAGCAGTTTTTTAAATAAAAACAGCATTTTTCTTAACATCTGAGAAAACATCTTTAGGCCTCGTACACATGGGCGGCATTTTGATGCAGAGTAGGTACGTCAAAAAATTGTATCTAAAAGAACCTATGGTTTCCTATGGGTTCTTTCAGACATACTATTTTTTGATGCGTCGAAAAAAATCGCCTGTCAAAAGTTCGCACAATAGGCGCAATTTCTTGACACAGAGATTTCTCTCTGTCAAAAGAAAGGACAAGTCCCATCTTCTGACAGCACAACGCCGGCGGCTCTTATAGACTCCTGTGGAAACCGGTTGTTAAAGGGAGGGGGAGCTGCATACTCGTGCATAGTAGCCACGACGTACTCTCAGCTGCTATTCGCTCGCACGATATAACGCACAGATAGCCGTGATGTTTTAACGTGGCTATCTGAGCTCTAAAATGACGCCCATGTAAATGAGGCTTTAGGTTGTAGTTTACACAGCTGATAGCGAGGGGGCGCAAGTCACATCACACAGACACTGCACATTTGTATGTACTATTATCACACAACACTCGCAAGAAAATAGGACATTCTGCGAATTCTCTGTCTTGCAGCATCGTATTCCTTCATCTGCTAGACCCATTGGAAATAATCAGTACCATTTCCGTGCCAGATTTTTACATCTCACGATGCACAATATATCTATATATATAAAATTGAATGTATGCGTGTCTGTCTGTCTGTCTGTTTGTCCTTTTTGCGCTACTACACCATTCATCCGATCGCCATGAAACTTTGGGAAGTTGTTGAGTACACTCCTGGGTAGATTATAGGCATAGTACAACTATCCTATGATAAATGGCGCGCTTGCGAGCGTCGTCGACAGTTACGCCCGGCACCCCCCCCCCCCCCCCCACGTAGATTGTTCGATTTCCATCATTGCCACTAATTTTCTCACTTCCCGGTGTCGTAGAAACATGAAATTTGGCATGATCATTGACTATGTCATGAATAGGAAAAGTAAATGGGTCCCAAGTCGATATTCAATTCTAAGCGCCAAAGAATTAGCGTCCAAATTTTACGTGGGGAATCTAATTCTCTCACTTCCAAATGTCATAGAAACTTGAAATGTGGCACGAGCATTGGTTATGTCATAAATAGGAAAAGTTAATGAGACCCAACCCAATTATTCAATTCTAAGCGCCAAAGAATTAGCGTCCAAATTTTACGTACGGAATCTAATTCTCTCACTTCCCAATGTTATAGAAACATGAAATTTGGCACGAGCATTGATTATGTCAAAAATAGGAAAAGGTAATGGGTCCCAACTCGATTATTTAATTCTAGCGCAAAAGAATTAGCGTCCAAATTTTACGTACGGAATCTAATTCTCTCACTTCCCAATGTAATTTGGCACGAGCATTGATTATGTCATAAATAGGAAAAGTTAATGGGTCCCAACTCGATTATTCAATTCTAAGCGCAAAAAAATTAGCATCCAAACTTTACGTACGGAATCTAATTCAATCACTTCCCAATGTCATAGAAACTTGAAATTTGGCACGAGCATTGATTATGTCATAAATAGGAAAAGCTAATGGGTCCCAACTCGATTATTCAATTCTAAGCGCCAAAGAAATAGCGTCCAAATTTTACGTGCGGAATTTAATTTTCTCACTTCACGATGTCATAGAAACATGAAATTTGGCACGAGCATTGGTTATGTCATAAATAGGAAAAGTCAAAGGGTCCCAACTCGATTATTTAATTCTAAGCGCAAAAGAATTAGTGTCCAAATTTTAAGTACTTAATCTAATTTTCTCACTTCCCAATGTTATAGAAACTTGAAATTTGGCACGAGCATTGATTATGTCATAAATAGGAAAAGTTAATGGGTCCCAACCCGATTATTTAATTCTAAGCGCAAAAGAATTAGCGTCCAAATTTTACGTACGGAATCTAATTTTCTCACTTCCCGATGTAATTTGGCACGAGCATTGATTATGTCATAAATAGGAAAAGCTAATGGTCCCCACTCGATTATTCAATTCTAAGCGCCAAAGAATTCGCGTCCAAATTTTACGTGCGGAATTTAATTTTCTCACTTCACGATGTCATAGAAACATGAAATTTGCTATGAGCATTGATTATGTCATAAATAGGAAAAGTTAATGGGTCCCAACTCGATTACTTAATTCTAAGCGCAAAAGAATTAGTGTCCAAATTTTACGTACGTAATCTAATTTTCTCACTTCACGATGTCATAGAAACATGAAATTTGGTATGAGCATTGATTATGTCATAAATAAGAAAAGCTAATGGGTCCCAACTCGATTATTCAATTCCAAGCGCAAAAGAATTAGTGTCCAAATTTTACGTACGGAATCTAATTCTCTCACTTGATGTCATCTATATATATATAAATGAATGTATGTCTGTCTGTCCTTTTATGCATTACTACACCATTCATCCAATCGCCATGAAACTTTGGGAAGTTGTTGAGTACACTCCTGGGAAGATTACTGGCATAGTACAACTATCCATCGTTGACAGTTATGCCCCCCAGACAAAGATCGTTTGATTTCCATCTCAAGCACGAAAGCAAAAGGCATTATGAGCAACGGGATGCGTGTTCAACTACAAAATGATGCATCCGCCGAACGTTTCGCTTGACAATTGCTGGATATTGAGAATGCTGAGGTAAAATGAAAGCTGCACTGTGATTGGTTGCTATTTCTTATACTGCTGAGGTAACATGAAAGCTGTGCTGTGATTGATTGCTATATATTATACTGCTGAGGCAACATGAAAGCTGTGCTGTGATTGGTTGTTATATATTATAGCACTGAGGTAACATGAAAGCTGCACTGTGATTGGTTGTTATATATTATACCACTGAGGTAACTTGAAAGCTGCGCTGTGATTGGTTGTTATCTAGATATATAAAAACGAATGTATGTATGTCTGTCTGTCTTCGCAGCAACGCACGACGGGTAAGCTAGTGTACAATAAAATTGGCCTTAGGCCTAATTCACATGGGCATCTAAAAGAACCTATGGTTTCCTATGTGTTCTATCAGATAAATGATTTTTTGACGCAACGAAAACATTTTTCTTCAAAAGATAGGACATAGGCACAAGTTTCGGAGGCCAAGATTTCTCTCCTTCAAAAGATAGGACTATCTTTTGACGGTACAATGCCGGCTATATAGTCTCCTATAGGAGTCTAGGCAAGCCAGACGGCAAAGGGAGGGGAAGGCAGTTTAACATCCCAGCAGGACTCCCTACATCTCAGGGCTGCCACATCAGTGCACTGCAAGATACTGTAGCCAGCCATGTTAAAATCATGAAAAATAGACACAACTTGGTCGTGGCTATTCTTCGTCGACGCGATTTAACGTTTTGGTAACCGTGATTTTTTTAGTGCGAACGAGGCCTTAGGATTCTTTCATGTGACAGTATTTTGCATAAGTACTTGTCAGCCAAAATTAGGAGTCGGCGCAAAACTCAGAAGAGGAACAGAACTTTCCATTAGATGAGTCTATTAGCGTCCACGGCACAGAATGTACAGATTTTTCAAAGCATGTTGATAAGATGCTTTTTCCACCTTGTGTGCACATACCCCGAGGCCATGCTCTACTTCTCCTGACATCAGTCAAATACCCTCTCCCTATATGCTACTTTAGCTGGTAGTGCCTCGCACCACCACACGGTGTGCTCGCTGGAGCTCATACCAGTACGATGTCTATATGCATGCCCCTGCTGTATTTCATGCTCTTGTGTGCTCATACAAGGTGCAATTCCAATTATGTCACACAAGACACACAAATCTCGCACAAATATGGGGTCATACACATGAGCGATGTTTTCCTGCAAGGCACCGCAATGCGATGTGGGAAAAAAATTGCGGCATGTTCTATCTTCCTGCGTGCTTTCACATTGCTATAGGGGGAGAGAGGTGGAGGGAGTCTTCCCCTCAACCCTGCGCGGACTAACAGGAGTTTACGGCGAGACATTTTAAATGTGCTTCTGGGTTTAGCAGCACCTCTACTGTTGGGAATTCCCTCGTCGGCAGAAATCCTCCTAATGACTTGTAATCTTCTTTTCCAAGCTTCGGACACAGCTAAACTCCAGCTCCCATAAGAGTCTATGGACACTCCTGCACATCACACAGCAAAGATAGGTCAGGTCCTATCTTTTCACACAGCATGGACCTTCGATGCGTGAATTGCACACGCATGTCCTATCGTTTTTAAGGTGTGAGTATTTTGCGCATCTAAAATTCCTTCATCTGAACGTTTCTATAGGAAACCATTGGTCCTAATAGACACAATTTTTTCATGCACCTATTCTGCGCTAAAACAGAGCCCGTGTGAAAGATCCCTTAGGGCTCGATCACAAGTGCTAAAAAATCATGCAGGAGTTAGTCACACAAAAAATTGAGGCTAACTCAAGAGAAAATCGCATGAATGGAGGATTTCTCACTATCAAGTCCTGAGCTTAATTAACAGGAAAAATTGCCCATTGGCACGTTCGGGAGCTGTGTGTTGCAGAACAAAAGTGCTGCTGCTCCAAGAGGAGAGACAGAGAGATAAAGGAAAACCCTGCGAGGCTTCCCTTCATCACTCGGGTCTCTCTTCATCTTAGCGGGAATAGAGGGATTCCCCTGCAGAAGAGCTGGAGGGATTTCCTCGTAGTGGGGAGAGAAGGGTTCCCCTGCAAAGAAGAAGGAGGAATTCCACCTGTAAGGACTGGCGGTTCGCGGATCCGTCGTGCCCGCACCGCCGGTCCTGTCACACGTGCGGCTGCTGTACGGCGCAGGGGGGCCCCGGTCCTCGTCACCTCCCCTGGCCGCCAAAGCTCCTCCTCGCCGCCGGGTTGCTAGGGACGCGGTGGGTGTTGCCCCACGTTGCATCCTTGGTATTATGGCAACCAGGCATGTGTCTCCTTTCCTGTCTCCTGCAGGGCTGGGGGCAGGTTCCCCAGTGCTGCTGGGTGCACTCAGCTGCTGTCAGACTCCCTGCCCCAATCAGCTGCTGGGGCGGGAGCTCTGACAGCATTTAAACCTGCTTGTGTCTGCAGACCAGTGCCAGTGTTAGTGTGGTCTTCCTACTACACCAGCGTACTTCGTGTTTTGACTCCTGATATTGACTCTCTGCTTTTGACCTGACTTTGCCTTTGCCTGACTCCCTTGTACCGCGTGCCCTCTCGTTGCCGACCCGGATTGTCTGACTCTCCTTGCTGTTGTTTGTTCCAGTGTCTGTCCTTTTGTTAGTCCCGGGGTTCCCCTTCCTTAGTGAGTGTAGGGACCGTTGCCCAGTTGTCGCCCTGGGGCTTAGCCCAGGGGGGCAAGTAGGTAGGGACAGGGGTTGCAGGTTTTTTCAGGGACTTCTAGTTTCCCGGACCCCGAGTCCTGACACCACCATAGCGGGGGGAGAGGGGCTCCTGTGCAGGGGAGAAGAAGGAATTCTCTGCAATGGGGAAAGAAGGGTTTCCATGCAGGGGAGATGGAGGGATATTCCTGTAGTGGGAACCCCTCTCTCCCTGCTCCGGAGAAATCCCTCCATCTCCCCTTCAGGGGAATGTCTCCAACCTCATAGCAGGGGAATTCCTCCTTCACCCTTGCAGGGGAACCCCTCTCTCCCCGCTACAGGGATATCACTCCAGCCCCGCTGCTGAGATCAAGGGAGTCCCCTCTCTCCCCGCTACAGGGATATCCCTCCAGTCCTGCTGAGATCAATGGAGTCCCCTGCGATGAATGGGGTTCCCCTGGGGCTTCCCATCATTGCTCTCTCTCTGCAGTGAAGGAATGCCCTGCGCAGAAGAAGGTGATTCCCCCGAGGCTTCTCTTCATCATTCTCTCTCTCCCTGCTGCAAGAAAATCTCTTCATCTCCCTTTGCCGGCTAGCTAGCATAGTCTCCCGTAGGAGCCTATGAAGGCTTCTGCGCTTTATGCCCTAAAGCCTCATGTCCACGGGCAAAAGAAGAATTAAAATCCACAGCAGATTTTAACTCTTCTCCTGCCCACGGATCCGCATCCCATAGGGATGCATTGACCGCGGATGGTCAATAAAAGTGATTTAAAAAAAAATGAAGCATGAAAAAATCTGGACCATGCTCCATTTTCGTGCGGGTCTCCCACGGGGACAGCTCCCACGGGCTTCTATTGAAGCCTGTGGAAGCCGTCCGGATCCGCGGGAGACAAAAATCGGAATTTACTCACCCGCTCCGGTTCTTCCCTTCGCCGCGGCGCCATCTTCTCTCCGTCACGGCCGGATCTTTTTTCTTCGGGCCGGCGCATGCGCGGGGCATGTCACCGACGTGCCCTGCGCATCCGCTGGGCCGAAGAAAGAAGATCCGGCCGCAACGCAGAGAAGATGACGCCGCGGCAAAGGGAAGATCTGGAGCGGGCGGGAGGTACGTTTATTCTTATTTATTCTTATTTTCAGCCCGCATGTCCGTGGGGCAGGAGGGACCCGCTACGGATTCTCCATGGAGAATCCGTAGCGGGCCTGATTTTCCCCGTGGACATGAGGCCTAAAGATATGTCAGGAACTATATTTTTGCGCAGGAGGGCACTTCAGTCGCAGATGTACTATCTTTTTAGGTGCAATTTTTTTTTGTGTGGCTAAAATACCTTCATCTGAATGTTTTGCATTTTTTTCCCAAGTAAGTTAGCTGCACAAATTCCCACGGGCTTATGGGTATTTCAGTCTCTGAATACATAACATAGTCCCGAGCCGAAATAAGTGGCTGCACTGTGTTTTTCTGCCCATCAGCAGTCTTTTTACTCCCGTGAGCACGCAGTGTATTTACACACGTAAAACAGAACGTAAGAAATTCCATTGATTTTGTGCGTAATTATGTAGCAAATACGCCGGTTTCCTGCATATTTTGTGCATATTTACACACGTTTATCGATTTCAATGATGTTTAAAGGGGTTGTCCCGCGGCAGCAAGTGGGTCTATACACTTCTGTATGACCATATTAATGCACTTTGTAATGTACATTGTGCATTAATTATGAGCCATACAGAAGTTATAAGAAGTTTTTCACTTACCTGCTCCGTTGCTAGCGTCCTCGTTTCCATGGAGGCCGTCTAATTTTCGGCGTCTAATGGCCAAATTAGACGCGCTTGCGCAGTCCGGGTCTTCTTCTTTCCTCAATGGGGCCGCTCGTGCTGGATGCCGGCTCCTTGTAGCTCCGCCCCGTCACGTGCCGATTCCAGCCAATCAGGAGGCTGGAATCGGCAATGGACCGCACAGAAGCCCTGCGGTCCACCGAGGGTGAAGATCCCGGCGGCCATCTTCAGCAGGTAAGTAAGAAGTCACCGGAGCGCGGGGATTCAGGTAAGCACTCTCCGGTGTTCTTTTTTAACCCCTGCATCGGGGTTGTCTCGCGCCGAACGGGGGGGGGGTTGAAAAAAAAACAACCCGTTTCGGCGCGGGACAACCCCTTTAAGGCCTTATTCACATGACTGTATGAACACAGGTATTTAGACGCGTTTTCAGTCGCCAATTTTATATGCGGCGTGAATAAATAGCTCTAACCCTTTCTTTTGCCGAGATACGCAGGAAACTCGCATGGACTTCTAAGGAAGTGGGGGGAAAAGGGAGGGTGAGGGAGTTACATGGCTTACAACGCTAAGAAAAGAAGACAGCTGGCCCAATTTAGCCATTATTAGTCATTCCGAGCATTTTACAGGGATCGTTGGTTTTCCGTGCTTCTACATATTTTTTTTGCCAATACGCAGCAGCGGCCCGTGTGAATAGCTAAAAATACGTGGCTAAAGTTCGGGACTCGATCGCTGTGATTATGTTATCTGTGTAGTGGTTGGTGTTGCAGGTGCAGCTTACATTAAAATCAATAGGAGATGTGCCTGCAATTACCAACACCGACCACTACACAGGGGTTGGTGCTATCTGCTTCCGCTCCGTACCCTGTGTGTTTTTCTAGTGGCAGCAGCAGCCAAACAGCTAATCAGTCAGGGTCCCGAGCAACTGCCCACAGCTGATTAGCTATTGATGACCATTCCTGAGGATTGGTCAGCAATAAAAATTGCCTGGACAACCCCATTAAAAATTGCATGCACTATTGAGCCAAATTTGTGAAAAAAATGTCAAAACCATTTTTAAGTATAGTAGAATTAGACGCAATTGTTGTCAACTGTCCTCTCCAACATCATTGTGTCTTCATAGCAGCAAGCTTATAGCATAAAGATGCTGCAAATGTTCACTATGTAACTATCTACTCTATAAAGTGCAACTCCACACAAAAGTATATTTCACATACATACTTCCTTACAGTCCTGTGACGGAGCAAAACATGTATGGTGATCCATGGCAGAACATTCTAGAAACCTTCCAACAGCACACGCGGAAACGAGAAAGGAAAAGCAAAAACATCACAAATCTCTCAGGGAGAGCACCTAGACGGTGAGTGAGGAGACTCAAAAGGCCATTTATGCTCCACTGGGTAATATGCAAATAAGGGAGATAGAATAATACCTCTACAGTGCCACCTATTGGAAGGCAGCATTCCTTTGAATCAAACAACTCAATACAGACATCCCTATACCGACAGCCAATCAGCCCACATAACTCAGATGAGATATTTTCCATCCTAAACAGACTAAAAAGTCCATTGTCTACAGCCAAGCCATCAGATACATCCGGATCTGCTCAAACCCAATAGACATAGAGGAACATCTATAACAGTGTTGGCGAACCTTTTAGAGACCGAGTGCCAAAACTGCAACCCAAAACCCACTTATTTATCGCAAAATGCCAGCATGTCAGGGGGTGGGGCTTATCTTGACATATGATTTTACCTCCGTCCTTATAAAAAGGAAAGGGCTGTTTCAAAATAGACAGGGTATAGATTTGACTGCTTCTTGGATGCGGAAATGCTGCAGAATTTGCCACGGAAATTTCAGTTGAGGACATTCTGCAGCATTTCCGCCATGTGTAAACATACCCCAGCAGTAATAGTGACCCCCAGAGCGACTCCAGCGGTTACAGTGACCCTCCAGAGCGACGACAGTAGTAATTGTAACCCCCCCCCCCCCCCCCAGAGCTGCCTAACAGTAATAGTGACCTCCAGAGAGGCCCCAGCGGTAATAGTGATATCCCAGAAGGGCCCCAGTGGTAATAGTGACCCCCCAGAGCAGCCCCAGCAGTAACAGTGACACCCCACAGTGGCCCCGCTGGTAATAGTGACCCACCACAGCGGTAATAGTGACAGCTCACAACGGCCCCAGTGGTAATGGTCACATTCCACAATGGCCCCAGCAGTAATGGTGACACCCCACAGTGGCCCCATTGGTAATAGTGATACCCCACAGCGGCCCCAGCATTAATAGTGACCACTCACAGCGGTTTCAGCGGTAATAGTGATGGCCCCAGTGATAATACTGACAGCCCCAGTGGTAATAGTGATCCCCCACAGCGGTTACAGCGGTAATAGTGACACCCCACAGTGGCTCAAGTGGTAATAGTGACACCCCACAGCGGCCTCAGTGGTAATAGTGACATTCCACAGTGGCCCCATTGTAATAGTGACATCCCACAGTGGCCCTAGTATGAATAGAGACATCCCACAGCGGCCCCAGTGGTAATAGTGACATCCCATAGCAGCTTTAGTGGTAATAGTGACATCCCACAGCAGCCCCAGTGGTAACAATGACACCCCCACAGCGGCCCCAGTAGTAATAGTGACACCCCACACTGGCCTCAGTAGTAATAGTAACACCCCACAGGGCCCCAATGGTAATGCTATTACTGCTGGGGCCGATATAGGGGACACTATTACTAATAGTATCCGATATATCAGCCCCAGTAGTGATAGTGCCCCCCTGAACCTATATACTTATGCCCTCCTCCTCTGTTTGGCGCTGCTGCTGGCACTGATCCCAGATGCACACTGTGACATCAGTGTGTACTGCCGGACACCTTCTCCCTCTGCTCTCATGGAAATGGGGAGGAGATGTCAGGGGAGGGTGGAGGAGGATCCCGGCTGCACACTGGGATCAGCGCTGCTAACAGCACCACTGAGTGAGTACCAGCAGGAGAGCCGCGGCACCCCTGCCGGTATTCACTGCCGTGGTGAGCAGCCGCCGGCGTGCGTGCCAGCAGGGAGGGCTCTGATTGCTGCCTTTGGCACGTGTGCCATAGGTTCACCACCACTAATCTGTACCATCCTAAAAGGAAATTTGTAAATCAGGGCTTCCATCCCAGTTAAATTAATTACCAAATCACCAGATCCACCAGGATACCCATGTTTATGTTGGAGAAACAGGACAAAAACTGAAAGCTAGGATGAAATTTTATCACCACACAATTAGAGAGGGAAAGACAGATTTACAGACATAACATAGAACACATGAAAGTTAATATACTTAAAGGCAATTTCAAATCACAAAGCCTTAGAAGAATTAGGGAGTACAAATTTATAACAACTTTTGACACTTTCAACAGAGGGTTAAATTCTTCAAGAGGATTCATGTGTGAATGGAAAGTATGAGAAATCTATAGCACAGATAACACTCTGGCCTGGTGACCCCCTAACACTAATTCAGGGACCACAAAAGCTTCACATCTTTATCAGTGGACTATTTAAGTATTTATTTATTTCTCTACTCATACTGTTCTGGTATTCTTTTAAGTGCAAATTAATCACACCATGTTTGTGCCTTGTCAAAGGTATGTATGTATATATATGCATGCCCCTTCGGATCTGTTTCATTATGCCTGAGGAAGAATCCTCAGAGATTTGAAAGCTCGCTATAACATGATGCATTAAAAGGTATCATATTTACAAGATTACTTGGTTTCTCTTGCTGGAACAATCACATTTTGCTCTAATAGCTAACAGGGTACCAAACTTTTCTCATTAGACTTTGTTGTGTATTAGTAAAAAATCATCAATTTAATATCGTACTATCATGAAAAGCACTACAATAAATAATATTATTTATAATAAGCTGCCAAGGAACTCGTCGCTGGCTGACACAAGGGAAATATAATATTACATGCGGTCATTAACATGCTTGGCTGTCCTATGTAACACATCCTCAGACTAGCTCAGACCCCCTAGGAGACCCTCGGCCAAACTTGAACCTCATATCTAGCTCTCTAGAGCAGGTATAGTCGATTTCCTCTACTACATTATTTGGAGTACAGAATAAGGCAGTCAACTGTGCTATTCTATACTCCAAATAAAACAGAAACCTTGTAAAATGGAGACCAAAGAGCTGTCCATTTCACAATAGGAGTGAAGGCTCCTTTTTTTTCCGTTTGGGGATTCTGTCACAGCATTATTTTCTGGAGTCACACAACGTGTACAAAAGCGCTACCTAAGTGCTCTATTAGGTGTCCTACACACAAGCGTATGCGCAAATGTGCATTCTTAAGCACAGCATATTTGTGCAAAGAACAAGGCACTTTTGCACATGTCTGTGCATTGTACTGTACTTTTTTTACGCACATGGAGGTATTCATATGCACATACAACACCTCCCCCATGCTGATTTAAAAGGCTACTTAGCCTAATAAGGCCCAGATGTGTTCTTTTCCCTGCAGTTTTGCGCTGTATTCTGTGCCTTCGCTTGTGTATTGCGTGTGCATTTGTACACCCCACCCCTCCCCCCATAGGCTTGTATAGGTCTCTTTGGTGTGCAAATACGCAAAAAATAGAGCATGTTCTACGAAAAGTGTATGCGCAAAAAAGCAAATGTGAATGATCCCACGGATATTAATGGGTTTTATTCTATGTGCATTGCACGCGCAAATTTTGCACACGCAAATACACCCGTGTGAGGAAGCCCTTAGTGTGGATCTTGCACTATTAGCAGGGCTTCTGGCCTAGAGGGCTTAAAGAGATAACCATGATTTTGTCCTGTTTTGAAAATCATGGCCGCAGAACGGAACAAAACTAAACCATTGATTTCACTAACGAATCTTGGAGATATGTAAAACTGTTGCCAATCCCAGTGCTATAGCTTTATTTTCCAAGGAAAGATATATATGCTTTGAAAGGACTAGCAGTGGCATTCAGCAGATGAGTTACAGTCTCTACTATAAAGGGTTTTTTTAGCGCTAAACTACAACTACAGCAACACATCTCACAAAAGTTGGGACAGGGGTAACATAAATCTGGTAAAATAAGTGAAAGTAAACTAATGAAAAAACAGAAAGAGGGTCAATTTTCTATTAGTCACATGACTGTATAAAAAGCATGTTAGAGAGGCAGAGTCTCTCAGAGGCAAAGATGGTTAGAGGTTCACCAATCTGTGAGAAACTGTGTCATAAAATGGTGGAACAATTTTAGAAAAATGTTCCTCAATGTAAAATTGCAAAGACTTTGAATATCCCACCATCTACAGTACATTCATAGAATCTGCAGAAAGTCATGTGCACAAGGGACAAGGCAAATGGTTAATATTGAATGCTCGAGAGCTACAGGCACTTCATTACAAACAGACATGATTCTGTAATGCAGTTCACGGCAAGGACTCAGGAATACTTCCAGAAATCATTGTCAGTGAACACAGTTCACCGTGCAATACACAACTGCAAGTTGAAGTTGGATTATGCAAAGAAAAAGCCGTATATCAACACAATCCAGAAACACCGGCGTCTTCTCTAAGCCACAGCTAATTTAAAATACAAGCTGCTCTCTAGTCAGATGAATCAAAATGTGAAATTCTCTTTAGAAACCACGGATGCTGTGTCCTGTGGACTCAAGAGGAGAGGGGCCATCCATCTTGTTATCAGTGTACAGTCCATATGCCTGCATCTCTCATATTACGGCATTGTATTAGTGCTTCTGGTATGGGCAGCTTACACATCCTTGGAAGGCTCTATCAGTACTGACAGTATATAGAGCCTTCAGAACAACATATGCTCCATCCAGACAACGTCTCTTTCAGGGAAGGCCTCGCATATTTCAGCAAGACAATGCTAAATCCCAAACTGCATCCATCACAACAGCATGGGTTCACAGAAGAAGAGTCCAGGGTGAACCAGCCATCTGCAGTCCAGACCTTTCACCAAGAGAAAACATTTGGTGCATTATGAAATTAAAAATCCATCAAAGAAAACGCAGGACTGTGGAACAGCTAGAATCTTACATCAGACAAAAACGGGACAACATTCCTCTCCCAAAACTCCATCAATTGGTCTCC
The DNA here is from genome assembly GCF_035609145.1 of Eleutherodactylus coqui. Classification (NCBI taxonomy): domain Eukaryota; kingdom Metazoa; phylum Chordata; class Amphibia; order Anura; family Eleutherodactylidae; genus Eleutherodactylus; species Eleutherodactylus coqui. The sequence goes on along the minus strand of NC_089840.1, from coordinate 182,360,763 downwards.
CCACTTCCCGGACATCTACAGACTGTTGTAAGAAGAGGGGATGCTACACAATGGTAGATGTGTTGCTGCCATCAATTTCTAAAAAGTTAATTTTTTTCAATGAAATGGAAAAATGTCTCCCTTTGCTCCTCTGATATGTGTTCTATGTTCTATTGTGAAAAAATATGATTAGATGAGATTTCCAAATCACTGCATTCTTATTCGCTTACATTTATTTACATTTTGCACAGCATCTCAGATTTTTTGAAATTGGGGTTGTATTTATGACCTATCCTAAGGATAAGTCATCAATAGTTAATCAATTGGGGTCCACCATCTGGGACTCCATCAATCAGATGTTACCATAAGGCCGGTCAAGGACCACAGGTGGCAGGGGCGCGGTTCGCCGCAGCGTTCTGGGATGGTGTTGCTCCCACGTTCAAGGTCGGCAAGCAGCGTTGCCGTGCTCCGGTGTGCAGGCGCGGCTTGTGGTGTGCGCGGTCGTGCCGCGTACCTGCTATGAGAGGCGCGCGCTGTACCTCTGTGAGTTATAGTGGCTGGCTGGGAGCTCCAGTCAGCTGGCTTGATTGGTCTCCGCCCATGGGGCCAGTTATTGGTTCTGTTCCTTGTGTGTCTGACTTCGGTCCTGCTCCAGTGAAAGTTACCTTGTCTCGATCCAGCTCTGCCTGTGTTCTGTGGTTTTCCTGTCGTCTTGGGTTTTTCTATCGGCCTAGCCTGTCGGTACTAGTAATTCGTCATCTGAATAGGTACGGCGGTTCCTTTCTGTCCTGCCACTAGGCAGCGTAAGGTCAGTGCTGGTGGTTTGGACCAGTCCACCTTTGGGGCTACCTCCAGGAAGGGGCATTGGCGTGGGTGAGGGTCAGGGAGTCCCGCACCGTGCGTATCTGTGCACCCTACTAGTACTGTAACATCAGCTGTTCGAAGGTGATGAACAGAGCTGCTCTGTGCCAGTAACACACAGCTCCCTATAATCTGCAGTGGCCCAGAATGGTACTGCAGGCACAATTTCAATTCAAATGAATAGGCCAAAATACAATGTATGTAGATGAACGTTTCTGGCAGACAACAGTTTCACAGACAAACACAGCAGCTTTGGTTATGCCAGGAGGTGGATTACTGTTGATCAGCTATTGCTTCTCCATCCTGAGTATAGGTGATCAATAATTTAGAGCTAGAAAACCCTTTTAAGGGCGTGTTCAAGCATAGAACATACATAGTGACATAGCATGTAAGGCCGAAAACAGACATATGTCCATCCATTTTGATATGGATCTGCAGTAGTTTTAACCCTTTCAATCGAGGGAATGAAGACTGCAAAAAGACACACTTTAAAATCCACATCATAACTCTGTAGCAATGCTGTGGATTTCCACCAAATTTGCTATGCACAAATCCACCTTGAGTAAAATCCACTCCCTCTGAATAGTATCAATCATAAGTCAAGTCAAACATCAGTCAAAAAGGAAATGAATGATCAAAGCACATATCTGTTTAACAGTAAATTATTACTAAATTGATTTTGAAAACAATAGAATACAACCTATAATTATAGTCAGAAATTGCTTTTTGCAGAAACCTATTTTCAATATGTTGACTTTAAAATAGATATCACTTTCTGTCATTGCCCAATCCTACTGCAATTCAATCTCTGCTTTATCCATTTAAATACAGCTTCTTAAGACCTGGCACTAAGATCCGCTATAAAGCTGTTGCCAGTATCGGGGTCTTAATGCTGTAAAAGACTAAAAAGCAAAAAAATGGTGTGTGAATAACTTAGTGGCATATTTACAAAGCAAATAAATGCCACTAATTCAGATAGTATCCCCATACTAAAAGTGAAAAATAAATCAGATGTATTAGAATTAGGGGAAGTGAAAAAATTCTTCTTAGGCTTAGAGCGTAGTTGCACATGAACGAGTTTTTTAAAATTCTTTTTTCACCATTCAAACTCCGCGCCATAGCACAGGAGTTTGAAAAAACCAGTGGGAAGATAGGTCATGCCCTATCTTTCCAACAATGAAGTTAAGACTATGTGTGGGAAAGATAGGGCAAGCCCTATCTTCTCTCGTCGGTACTATTAACGGGCGAGAAACCTGATAGTGAAAACGAAACCATTGGAGTCAATGATTTTGTTTTGGCCCATACCTCTGCTCCTTGCTTTTTCCAGTACACAGAAGCAAGCGGTAGTGAAGGAGACGGGAGGAATACAAGTGCACATACTGCTGTTCATGTGCTCTTGCAGCAGCGCTGGGCTCTTTATAGAAGCAATTACAATTACATATATCGAAACCAACTTCATAAGAACTGTAAGGTACAGATAGAGTAGTTTACCCACCCATCCACCTATTCCCCATGCCCCCCTTCCCACGGCCCTGGAAGTTTTGCTAGGAAGTCTAGTCAGGAGGTGCGGGGGTTAAAACTAAAAAAAAAAATTGTAGCATCTTTTACTGAGCTTTATTTACTTTTGACCAAAGTAAATTTGTGTAGGGGGCTCAGGGACAGAAAGGGACCACCTATAATTAGGGAGAGGGTCAAGGTCAGGACATGGAGGAACCACCATTATTTGTGGCATGGGTTCAGAGGCATGCAAGGACTGCCGTTACTTGGGGAAGCTGTCAGGACATGGAGAGACCACTAATTCTTGAGAAGGGGATCAGGGGCACAGAAAGACCACCGTTACTTGGGGAGGAGGTCAGAGGCATGACCTACAGAGATATATAATTACATCGGATAGATTTTGCTGAACTTCTCTGTTTAATTATAAAACCAGCATATATACACTTTTCGAGGCCAGCAGACCTCTTCCTCAATACTTGCTAGGGACACACATCTGGATGCTGATGGATGTCTTGAGAGAAGGTTTGTCAGCATTCAGACTCCCATATAATTATATATGTCTCTAGGTCGTGCCTTAAACCCAAACTTTTTAACCTTTCACATATTCCTTATCTAAATGTCTATCGTCAGGTATGATGCTTCTTGTAGTTGGCGGCACCTGCTTTATATTGGAACTTTCCCCTTCATTTAAAGACTTCAGTCCATTATCCTCCAAAAAGAGGATGCAGTCCTCAATCTCTTTTTCTATTTTTCCCCTGGGGTTGCTCCACTATTCTTTCTCTATTCTGCTCATCCTACTTTTTGTGACAGTCAAGGATATGGCATTACATTGCTGGTCACCTTAAAGAAGTTACCATTGAATAAAAGCTTCCCCATTGTTTCCCCCTATTCACGCAATATACAGTCACTAGACTGAGCATCTCAGACATCATTCACTGGAATCATGCAAAGGAAAATGAATAACTGACTGTTATTATGATTTATCCAAGAGGTTCAGCCCCAAACTGGTCATATTTTAAGAATCAGAGGGTGACCCCCAACCCACTGCATCCACCTCCATTGTTGTATGATTTCAGGAACCCATGGTATCTCATACCTGCTGATCTGATAATATTCCATATATGATGTTAGATAACTTAATGTTGCAAAATATGTTGGCCATAGATTTCCTCCTATAGTGCTTCCCAGGAAAATATGGGCAAAATACTGAATTGTGTTTTGATCTGGAAGATTTGTGCATTCACTCAGCTGACCTCTCCTTGATGTCATGGCGAGAAGGTCAGTGTTGCAGCTTGCAGAGTCTTTAAGACTGTGGGGACATACCCTCCAAGCTGCCAGAAGCAAGGAGCTGTATTTCCTATATAGGACTGTCCATACATTTCCATGTGCTTCTTGCAGCAAGGTCAATCGAAACCAACTTCATAAGAACTGGTACTTCTATTATTCTATCCCTTTCATATTCAATAACTGTTTTGTGAGTATATTGTATGTTCCTTATCCTTTGTACATTACCCCTTTTTAATGTACTTGTATGACCACTACCTTTTTAGAATAAAGTCTTCAACCTTATTAGTCTGTCATTGTGGCTCTAAAAACAATCCTAAGACCCTGGAAAGTATAGGAATTGTTTGGGCTGCTGGAAAGCAAGAAAGGGTCTATATCCAGTCAGTGAGCAGAACCTTAGTGGCGGACTGACCTGGCAGTAAATGGTCAGTAGTGGTTAGTGAAGTGTTTTTGGGCCTTGCAGAACCATGCCTTGGAGGGATTAAGGCTTCCTCTTGCACAGGTTTAGGATCCGGGAAATCAGGAATAAGTTTACTCTGTGTCTGCCTCTCCGCTGTCCATCGCACAATCAGGTAGACAGAGAAGTAGTTCAGCCATCTTTCTTTGTCCAGATTTGGGGGGTTATTTTAACATTATCAGCCTTGAAACTCCTTATCCCAAGTTGACAGTGTAACAGGCAGGTTACAGATAAAAGTATGACCTGTGAGGGAACGCCAAACTGCAACAGGCTGGGTAAATATATACAAATATGGTCCTGTTGATGACTGCCAGAAATTGTACACGAGGCCGAGGAATAAACCGTATACACACTTCTTGTTACCTGTAATGGCAGGCAATGATGGGGGTCGTAGTTGTCAGTTCGTGACGCCACCGTTCCATACACCGATATTCACGCTTGGCGCATTAATGACACTGGACAAGTGCATAGTACCTCGGGTCCTCCGGAACAGGGGAGGCCCGGTAAAACGTTACTAGTGACTTTTATTGGAAATACAGTAGACTTCAGTATGCAGAGTTTACAGTGCAGCAAAACTTAGTACATATTCAGCAATACTTGACATGAAAGTCAATGGCCACAGAATGGCTATAATGATCATCCCGCTCTCATAGACTTCAGCACGCGTGGGTGTCAGTTACAGGTGTAACACTATACGGGGATCTATACTTCAGACGGCCGCATAGAATTATCAATGAATCTCAGCATTATCTTCAGAGGTTCAGTAGACTTCTGCACTGTTATATAACTGTATAAACTTCTTGTCACTTGCAAGGGTAATTACTCACTATGGCTCTCTTGTGGTGGGACTTTATAGGGAAAACATTTAGGCTCACTCACTCCCATGCGCTTCACATACGGTCCGACGGTCTCTCCTTTTCCTCCATCTTCAGCTGCACAAGGGCTGATGGTGCCCTCATGAGCCTCTATGGTAGCAAACCCTCAGATGGTAGATGGGCACTCCTCAGCAGCCTGAAGACGGACTCGGAAGTTCAATCTGGAACCCAATCACTCATAATTAAAGATCCATGCACACACAAACACTCATACTTATAGATTCATGCACACCACGTCACAACATAGCAAGGTAAGTACACACAACATGCAACCAAACTTACAGCAATGATTTTAATGTAGTTAACCCTTCAGACACTGCAGTTGTGCAACACACATACAGAAAATTAGACATGACAGCTTTGCACAGTGCATCTACATAAGACAAACATGTATGACAATTTGGAGGGGTCCAGAATGATGTTCTGGGACACTACAACAACAGTACTGTTACCAACAGCAATGGCTCATTTATTTTTGAATTTTAATTACTTTGTGTTGATTGAATTTTTATCAATGTAAGGCTATATTCACAAGAAACTCAGCCTGATATTGCGCTTGCCAACATGCATTTTACACGCCGATGCAAGGCATTTTTCATTCAAAAACGCCTCACATCACTTCTATGAAATTTCAATCCTTGTTTCACGTCTGTCAGAAGATCGCAATAGTTTCCCATTGATTTCAATGGGAAACATCACACCACATTCACAGGCACATCACATGGCAACCAAGTGCCATGCGATCTCTTCTAAGGTCCCATTGAAAACAATAAACGAGGCGTTCCGAGGAAATGCAAAAAAGATAAATAAAAACGCAGAAAGATAGGGCATGCCACGATTTCTTTTTCTCACAACATCACATGAGTGAAAACATCGCAAATAGGAAGTAAACCATTGAAAATTATTGGTTTCATAATTCTGCGTTTTCACTCACTCTTGCACCGCACGAAAATTGCTTGATTTTACCACCAGTGTGAAGGCACCCTCAGGACAGTTTAACATGAGCCCATTGTAACACATCCATAATACTTTAGTGCTACGGGTGATACATCAGCATTGTTATCAGTATTTGCTATCATTGAATTTATTTTCTATTGGGCTAATACAGATGCGTATTCACCCAACAGAAAATATTATTAATGAATGTGATTTCGAGAGCGTGCACAAAGCAAAAACTGATGACAATGATGATGGCATAAGGATTAGAGATGAGCGAGCGTACTCGGAAAAGCACTACTCGCTCGAGTAATTTTCTTTATCCGAGTATCGCTGTGCTCGGGTCTGAAGATTAGGGTGCCGGCACAGAGCGGGGAGCTGCAGGGGAGAGCGGGGAGGAACGGAGGGGAGATCTTTCTCTCCTCTCTTCCGCCCGCTCTGCCCCGCTCCCCGCTGCGACTCACCTGTCAGCCGCAGCCGCACCCGAATCTTCAGACCCGAGCACAGCGATACTCGGATAAAGCACATTACTCGAGCGAGTAGTGCTTTTCCGAGTACGCTCGCTCATCTCTAATAAGGATGTATTAGTATTTTAATTACTTCCCATAGACTATAATGGGCATAGTTTTCATGTAGCACAGAAAAAATTAGCGCATGCCGTGTGTCTTTTTTAAATGCCTCTGAAAAGTATGATCTTGTAAATAAATACATAGATTTGCATTAGGTGCATATTACATTTTGTGAAACACAGACCAAGTATAGACTAAAACTATGTGCATTTGAAAGCGACTTGTTAAGTTTCAGTTTGCTATGGTCAGGGACAGCTATGTTTTACCTGCAGATATATTGATTCTTTTTATTCTTCTCTATAGATGGTAATTTTCTGATTGAAATTACAAGTTCTTTAACATCACCTGATAAACTTCTCAGTTGTTGCTTCAGCACCAATTTAAATAGTCAGAATGGTACAGCCAAACGTTTGACAAAATTGATCCAGAAAAACATAAACTTTTGCAGTGATGATCGTTTACATTTCCAAACCCTTGAAAAGCAAACCAGAAGCTTGATAGAAAAGTACGATTCAACAATCTATAGAAATTGTATTTTGGGTTTTTAGTTGCAATATTTTTTCGGATATACAAATGTAATGACTTGAAATCAAAGAAGTACATGAAAATTCTGACATTAACAAAGTGTGAAATCAGACGAAATCCACTTGATCAGCAATGTCAAGTCTATCTGAACCTTGCTGCTTCTTTACATGATACGATAAAGGCATGGCTAAACAGACTAGACGATAACAAACTTTATGACAAAAAGTTTGAAAATTGCCTGGCAAATGGCAATGATAGATGTTCAATCACTGGATAAGAAGACAACACCACCAGGTGCACTGATCAAGAATTTAACCAACCTACCATGGGATATGAAGCACATTGTCATAGTAGCCATTGCAGAAAAGGTATGTAACAGATTATATACAGTACAGGCACCATAATATTCTAAATCCCTGCCTAATATTGTATAGGTCCCCCTCATACTGCCAAAACAACTGTGACCGATTGAGGCAAGGACTCCACAAGACCTTTAAAGGTGTCTTGTGAAATGCAACACCAAGTCTTCAGCAGAAGATCCTTTAGAGCAGGGGTCCCCAACTCCAGTCCTCAGGGACCACCAACAGGTCATGTTTTTAGGATACCCTATGGTAAGAACACCTGTGGCAATGTCTGAGGCATCGACAATAATTACATCACCTGTGCAATACTGAGGAAATCCTGAAAACATGACCTGTTGGTGGTTCCTGAGGACTGGAGTTGGGGAACACTGCTTTAGAGGGTTTTTCCAGGCAAATGTCATTGATAACCTATCCTCAGGATAGGTCATCAATAGTTGACCGGCTGGAGTCCACCACTTGGGATCCCAGCCAATCAGCTGTTCCAGTACCTGCAGTCAGCACCACAACACTTAGGTTGGCTGTCCACGGGCGAGTTGTCATTGCGAGATCTGCGGCTATAAATCGCACACGGAGCTCGCTTGACACGCTTTCCATAGGAGAACCATGGAAAGCTCAGCCCGATGTCCACGAGCACAGAATCATAGGGATTCTCCACTCGCCGTGATTCTCCGCAGTGAGCCTATCATTTAGATAGGCTCATCGCGGAGACCTTGTAGTGCTCCCCCCTCCTTCCCCACAGCAGAATATCGCTAGCAATATTCCGTCCCGGCTGTGGACAGGCAGCCTAAAGGTATGGAGCGGAAACGGAACGCTCCCCAAGCCCTTTTTAGTCGCCAAAACTGGTAATTGCAGGCACAGCTGTCATTAAAATCAATTTTAACTTAAATGCAGGCATTTCAAGAATTTGCTGCTAAAGTCTTAGTGCAACATACCACAAAACACCTTCATGGGCCTTGTGGAGTCTATGCCAGCATGGGAGCATCTTCCCTTTATATTTATATTAATTTTCATGAATCGGGGCAATAATAAATTGTATGCCAATGTGTATTTTCTTTTCTCATTGTTGATAATTCACTATTCTTCTTTTTTCATATTTCTAGCTATTTCAAAAGAATTACCAAATATCAAGTGTGTTCTTTTTCTCAGAACTACCGTATGTAATGTCATTGGGAGAAAGCACTGGGGAATATTTCTTGATGTGCTTGAGAGATTAACAGAGTATATCCTAGAAAACTATACAGAAGGTAAGTGTTCCATTGCTATGAGGTTTTTTATTTTACTGTCTACCAATATTCTTTTGAAGACTGTCATATGTAATATTCCTAGTATGTAAATAGATTACTCTTAAAGTGACCTTCCAAATTTAACAAACTATTGTCACAGAGACATGTCAAAATTTTACATTGGTGATATTTCACGAACTGGAACCTCCACTGTTCACTCAAGATGTTTTAAGCATAATGGTACTACCATACACTTGACTGGAACTGCTTTGTAAAACTCCAGTAGAAGGATATTAGATAATTGCTGTACATGCTGTGGTAAAATAGTAACAGGTATGTCCAGTAGAGGGTTCTATAACAGTGTTTTGGCAGGAAAAAGGTGGTTCAAGTTGTTAATTAGATGGGACCTAATGAGGTTTGGTAAAAGTGAGGTGATTCCCTTAGTAGTCAGCTTGAGGCTCTTGGGTAGGACAGGTGTGACCCCAGACGGTGTGAGAGAAGTTTTCTGTGTCGCAGCTTGTCGGTTGCGCCAACGTCGTGGCATGGTGGCCTCAACACAGGTAAAGATCTGTTGCCTTGTTAGGCAGGTCAAGGGTTAATGCACCATCTGCAGAGTCTGCTGGTGTTGTCTGCTTTTGTTGCATGGATGCATGCTGGATTAGTCATGCCTGGGAGTAGGATGGAGGTGTGGTTTTCTATTCACTCTGCCAGTTTTCAGGTGCAGAGTGGCTATATATTCTCACCCCTCCTGGTGTCCAGTGCTGCTTATTCCATTCCATAGTGGAGTCCTTGGAGTTTGGAGCTCTTCCATGCTGGGTGTATTGCAACTCGCAGATAAGTTGCTGCAGGATTCCTTTTCAGTTGTTTTCCTGCTGTTCATTTCTGTTTTGCTTTGTGGTGTCAGTTCATCTCTCCAGGGGTTCCTATAGGGACAATCAGGCCCCAGAAAGAAGACTATGGGGCCGCCTTTTATTAAGGCGATGACTCTGCCTTAGGCAGGGACCTGTCATTTCCCTGATAGGTTAGAGCCAGGCTTCCTTACCCCCTAGAGTGGTGCTACTGATCTGCATAGTGTTGCCCTGTACCGTGCCCTGGTTTCGCAGGGCTTTACATCTGGACTATATATTTCAGTTGTGGTGCGCACTGTTCTGCAGTGCATTAATCTATCTACTGCTGTAGTGGTTAACATCACCCGTCATCCGTGCTGAGTGTGGTGCGTGTGGGCCGCATGGACGTGACACTCTGGACTGAAATGGGGCTGCCTTTATCAAGGCAACAACCTCAGTTTTAGGCAGGTCTGTTTTTGTCCTAGAAGTCAGGGTGAAGCTGTCTCTTCCTTCTTTTGTTTTTGATCATATGGTACTTCACTCCGTTCAGCAGTCTGCCCCCTGTGTGAATACAGTTGACATTGATCACAGTCTGAGGTGTTTGCAACCTTTATATTAATTTCAAAGCCACACACAGTCAGAAAATATTGATATTTTATATGTAATAATTTTAGCTAAAATAAAATGAAAATAATGTTAAAATAATCTTAGAATGACTATACTGTCCTGGCAACAAAATTTTGAGGGAGTAATATTACCTGCCTCTCTTGCTGTTTTGTCACATCACTCCTCTCTTACCCAGTGTCCACTGTCCATCAGTAGTTTGAGACACTTCATACTGCTATCGGATTGACTACGCTGCTCACGTGGACATCCCTGGCCAATCAGAGCAGTGTGTACTGTGTTAGATTACTCCTCTTAGACTACTGACGAGCAAGGAGGGCAACAGGTAATATTACTCTCCTGCTCAAATGTTTTCCAGAGAGCGGAGGGTCGATTTAAGCCTTAAACTAAGAATATGTTAGGCTTTGTTCATATTTCCATTCTTCTGTTCCTTTAGGCCTTAGTCACACGGGCGTTTTTTGCCGCAATTTGCGGATCGCATGACGGATGCGCATCCGCAAATCGCGTGACCAGGGCCGAAAAATCACCCGAAAAAACTGCTCCTAGCCGCGTTTCAATAGAAACGGGCCGGAGCTGTCCAGCGCATTGAATTCAATGGAGCCGGCAATACAGCCGGCTCCATTGAAAGCAATGCGCTACGGGCGATCGCGGGATGAATTGTCGGGAAGGGCTTAAATATATAAGCCCTTCCCTGTAATTTATCCAGAAATGTGTAAAAATAAAAAATATATATATACTCACCTTGTCCCGGCAGACGGAGTTCAGCGTGGCCGGCCTGCAGTGGGTGTGAGTGGGTGTGAGTGAGAGCTGCCCCTGATTGGCTCAGCGCTGAGACAATCAGAGGCAGCTCTCACTCACACCCATTCATGAATTCATTACAACCCTCCCTAAAGGCCTTTTTACACAAGACGATTCTCCCACGGGGTTTTGAATGATAATCGTCCCGTGTAGAAGCATGCAGAAACTGAATGAATAGACAAGAATCATCCAGTGATTCACTTTTAGGCCTCGGTCACCCGGGCGTTTTTTCCCACGATTTGCGGATCGCATGACGGATGCGCATCCGCAAATCGCGTGACCGGGGCCAAAAAATCGCCCGAAAAATCTGCTCCTAGCCGCGTTTCATTAGAAACGGGCTGGAGCAGTGCAGCGCTGTCCAGCGCATTGAATTCACTGGAGCCGGCAATCAGGGGCAGCTCTGCGCTGAGCCAATCAGAGGCAGCACTCACTCACCCATTTATGAATTCATGAATGGGTGAGTGAGAGCTGCCTCTGATTGGTGAAGGCTGTGACCAATCAGAGGCAGCTCATTCAGCCTGGCGGGGATTTTAAATCCCCGGCTGCTGAATACTACTCATAGCAGTTCAGGAGAACTGCCGTCCCGCCGCGGCTGAACTCTGTCTGCCGGGACAAGGTGAGTATATATTTTTTTTTACTTTTTACACATTTCTGGATGAATTTCAGGGAAGGGTTTATATTTTTAAGCCCTTCCCAAAAATTCATCCCGCACTCGCTGGCAGCCCATTGCTTTCAATGGAGCCGGCTGTATTGCCGGCTCCATTGAATTCAATGGGCAAACATCATTCTTCTCTGCCACAGCTGTTACAGCTGTGGCAGAGGAGAATGATTTGTCTAGTATATGCTCTCAATGGGGTCGGCGCTGCTGCATCCGGCCCCATTGAGTGCATATAGAGAAGAGAACAGGAATCGCAGATAGGTGCGATCTGCGATTTCTGTTCTATAATTTATCGCACGAGCGCATAAAAAGCTCATGTGTCCGATACCAAATGGTTTTATAAAATCGCACATCAACTGCGCATGCGCAGATCGCATGGAAAATCGCCCGTGTGACCGAGGCCTTAAGCAGCTTAAAAGCCGAACGACCATCGTTCAGTATAAACAGCAGCGGTTCAGTACTGAGCAGCCGCTGCCTACAGTGAATGGAGAGAGGTGGGGGAGAGCAGGGAGAGAATGCTCCTCCAGCCGCCCCACCTCCCTGCTGGACGCTCCGTGAGCAATCCAGCGATGCTCACATTGTTTGCCCGACACTCATTATATGTAAAAGGACCCTAAGTTAATGAAAGAATTTTGGGAATTTCAGCAGATCTCAAATTTTAAAATAAACACCCAAAAATCAGGTGCCCACGGACAGGTTATAACAGCAGACAACTTGTTTGACTGCCATTGCTGTCTAAAAGAAACAGAAAGATGAGACTCCACTGGGCAAAAGGGTTCAAAAACTGGATCTCTGAGCAAGTTAGGCGCAAGCGGCATCAATCAATGGACCCTTCCTGTCACGTATCTAGAGTTTAATGATAAATTGTCCTAGTTCTAAAGGCCAAAGAAAGTTGTAGAAGCTACTAGATGGGTATTACTGATAAAGGATGGGGGGGCATTTAGTTTATATATGTGTGTATAGATAGAGAGTGTGTACATTATATAAAGAGATAATAGATAGATAGATAGATAGATAGATAGATAGATAGATAGATAGATAGATAGATAGATAGATAGATAGATTAGATTCTAGTTTAACATGGAGCCGAGGATCAGGCTGGAGTTATTCCTGGGCCACAGGAGATGGTTGAGCTACTACAGTGCCAGTTTGCATACCAGTTTCGACCCAACACAGACTCGGGGTACTCTGATCAGCTTTGGGTCATAAGGCATTTGTGTCCCAGCTTGGACCTTGATAAATCTGGTTTTGTCTGTGGCCGGATCTCTCTGAAGGGGCAAAGCAGTCGTTACCATCTATCATGAATAAATGGCAGGCATCAGACATCTTCTATGCTGGGAAGAACTTCATTTTAATGGCGCAACAAGCACAACAGATTCAAAGCTGTATATGAGACGATTACAAGTAAAGTCTTGTCATCAGGTCCCAAGGGTTCAAGAGTCCTTTCTCCCCTACACAGGGGGGGGGGGGGGCGCTTTGCAATAATCTTGTACTTGCACATAAGGCTCACAATAGCTTTGATTTTTCCTGTGCAACATAATGTTGCTCACTACCTCAATGCAGACGCTACACTTTAGCGGTCCTCACTGCAGACCCTACACTTTAGCAGTCCCCACTGCAGACGCCACACATTAGCGGTCCTCACTGCAGACACTACACTTTAGCGGTCCCCACTGCAGACACCACACTTTAGCGATCCTCACTGCAGACGCTACATTTTATCGATCCTCACTGCAGGCGCTACACTTTAGCGGTCCTCACTGCAGACGCTACAGTTTAGCGGTCCTCACTGCAGACACTACACTTTAGCGGTCCTCACTGCAGACACTACACTTTAGCAGCACTCCGCCCCTTTCCCAGATGCTGGTCCAGTGTTGTACAGAAAGTCTCTGCATCCTGTGATCTCCCATCCTAGAGTCAAATGCACAAGTATCACAAACAACCTTCACACAGCAGATAATGTATACCCTGCTACACTAGCATGTGAAGAAATGTAATTGATTGCTAAAAGGCTGAATATCCCTATAATAATGCAGTCTTATTTTTTCTTATTAGCACAACACCTGGAGATACACCTGAATATGATTGGCCTGCAGATACTGAAGACGAGGCAATATCAGAGGATTTCTATGGAACAATCAGTAAAACAAGCAGTTATTATTTCTCTATTGTCTATGCTTCGAAAAGGGTGGTTAATGAATTTGCAGTTAGTCAGGGACTTCCAAATCTCACCAAACCTGCTACTAAGTTCATAGAAACGTCTCTTTATGATGATGTTGGTGTTCTACTGAAGAAGAAAACACGATCTAAATGAAGAAGTACTTTATAAACCTGTAAGGTCAGATGGTTTCTTATCAGTTAACATTCTGGCTCCGGAGCTGCTGATGAGTCCTGACTTTAATACTTACCTCCCCAAAATATACATTATTATAAACAAGCATTTATTTTGATACTCTGTATTGGAATGCAAGACAGAGCTGTATGACTACATTCCACTTTATCTCAAATCATAAATTTGCATAGATAATAACTAGAGATGAGGGAACGTACTCGGTAAGGCCGATTTCGCAATCGAGCACCGTGATTTTCGAGTACTTCACTACTCGGGTGAAAAGTACTCGGGGGCGCTGTGGGTGAGCGGGGGGTTGCAGAGGGGAGTGGGGGGGAGAGAGAGAGAGCTCCCCCCTGTTCCACACTGCTACCCCCTGCTCCCCTCTGCAACCCCCCGCCCCACAGCGCCCCTGAGTACTTTTCACCCAAGTAGTGAAGTACTCGAAAATCGCGATGCTCGATTGCGAAATCAGCCTTACCGAGTACGTTCGCTCATCTCTAATAATAAGCCATCAGACATAATATTGATGTAGCGTCAGACTGGAGTTCCCTTATTTTCTTGCTAATGTACCCATATGAGCAATGTTTTTCATTTTTATAAATTCTTTATTTGTAATTTTAATTTAACAGAAAATTTGAAATTTGGTATCAGTTGAGTGGCACACATGTCTAGAACATGTTATTTTTCATACATTTTTTGGAGGGTAAAGGGTAAAAAAGTAAATTGCCTATTATAATTTGTGCTTTTATAGCACGGATCGTACGGTACCAATAACATTACGTTACAGATCATTCACATTGTGACGATACAAAATATGTATAGTTTATTTCAGATTTTACTATTTTTCTACAATAAAAACATCTTTTATAGAAAAAAAGTATTTTATGTTGCTGCAATTATTTGTTTTTTTTTCTGTTGCTGTAGTGATATGGATGCTTTTTTTCCTTTTCTTATTAGCAACAGTTTGGGGTATGTGCGTATAAGGTATTGATTGCTTCTTATATCTTTTGGGGGAAAAGGGAAAAAAATGTACATTTTCCCATCATTTTTTTCTAATACCAATGAAGAACTGGGCTGACTTTGCTGTTGGCTGCAGGTTCTGAGCGCTTCCTATCCATAATGATAGCCTCTAACATTTTAATTTCATCCTTAAAGGGGTTGTCTCGCGAAATCAAGTGGGGTTATACACTTCTGTATGGCCATATTAATGCACTTTGTAATGTACATCGTGCATTAATTATGAGCCATACAGAAGTTATTCACTTACCTGCTCCGTTGCTGGCGTCCCCGTCCACTCCTGATTGGCTGGAATCGGCACATGTGACGGGGCGGAGCTACGCGATGACGCGTACAAGGGGGCGGAGCCAAAACGCCGATGCTGCCGAGCCAAGCCGAAGGGAGAAGACCCATCTGCGCAAGCGCGTCTAAAAAAGCAAGAAGACACCGAAATTAGACGGAGCCATGGAGACGGGGACGCCAGCAACGGAGCAGGTAAGTGAATAACTTCTGTATGGCTCATATTTAATGCACGATGTATATTACAAAGTGCATTAATATGGCCATACAGAAGTACTTAACCCCACTTGCTTTCGCGAGACAACCACTTTAAGGCCTATTTACACGCAACAATTATTGCTCAAAATTCAGTCAAAGGACCACAGATGAGCGGTCATCAATACATGTAAATGCTGCCATCGTTTACTTTTTGGTTGAACGATAATTTTAAGGTGAGCTTCAAATCCATCATTCAGCCAGAGAGAAGATAACAGGGACTACACGCTGTGTTCTGCGTGGGAGTCAGAGATTACATTGTATTCTGCCGATAGCCCATGCCAGAACAAGGGAACTGTGTGCAGAGCCCAGCCCACATGCCCTTTTATATGAAAATGAAGCTGATAAAGTGTTAATGGACATTAGTGTCTATTAAAACTTTATGCAAAATGATCGCTAAAACTGTCAGGGCTCATGTCCACGGGGAAAATATGATTTAGGATCCGCATGCGGATTACCTGCACGCGGATCCGCACCCCATAGGGATGCATTGACCACCCGCGGGTAGATAAATACCCGCGGATCGTCAATAAAAGGGATTTTAAAAAAAATGGAGCATGGAAAAATCTGGACCATGCTCCATTTTCGTGCGGGTCTCCCGCGGGGACAGCTCCCGCGGGCTTCTATTGAAGCCTATGGAAGCCGTCCGGATCCGCGGGAGACCTAAAATAGGAATTAAAAGCATTTACTCACCCGCAGCGGGCCGGGAAGCTCTTCTCTTCCTCACGGCCGCATCTCCCTTGCTTCCGCTCGGCGGATGTGCCCGGCGCATGCGCGCGGCACGTCGACGACGTGCCGGCGACGTGCCGCCGGCGTCAGGAATTCATCCGCCGGCCGAAAAAGAAGATCCGGCCGTGAGGAAGAGCAGAGCTTCGCCGCCCGCTACGGATAGGTAAATTCTTATTTATTCGTATTTTCAGCGCTCATGTCCGCGGGGCAGGAGGGACCCGCTGCAGATTGTACATGTAGAATCTGCAGCGGATCTGATTTTCCCCGTGGACATGAGGCCTAAATCTTTCAATCGTTTGAAAGATTGTCTTTGCGTGTAAATAAGCCATTAGTCCTTAAACATGTCTTGTTTTTGTTATCTGACATCAGATAGCCATCATTGTACTCATGAATTATATGTGAGATATCTTTTCTTCACATGTCTATACTCCATGTTTTGGTTATATGTGCTTTGAACTGATTTACTAATTGTTTGGTTCCATTACAAGACTTTTTCATTGCTGCGGAGGAAAATCTGTTCTCTCATAACGCTTTTGTTTTCAATGGACGATTCTTTATTTAAATATCTAGAGCTTTGATGGTCGCAAAATTTTCACCTTCTTTGTTCATTTTATATATCTGTTATTGGGAGCATAGCTATGTCTTTGTGTCGGACATTTGGTTGTACTAGAGGGTTAACGGCAATTGAAAATTGCATCAACAGAATATGGATTGAAGCATACTGGTCATAACCAAAGTCTGACAATAGACTGTAAATTAGATGAATAAACCATTTCCAGATAATTAGCTCTGTGTTGGATAATAATTGGATATTTTGTATGATCAAAATCTGATATATTTATAATTAAAAAATAGTACTACATAATTTGCATTTATATAAATTAATGCAAGTTATATAGTATTACAGTGTTTTATCCATAGTACTGGGCTCCCTATATGGAGAAGAGAGGCCTTATGGGCCCCCCAAGGGAGCTGCGTAACTATAGAGGATGCAGGGGATGCGGTTGCACCCGGGCCCAGGAGCCTTAGGGGGCCCATAAGGCCTCTCTTCTCCATATAGAGAGCCCAGTACTATGAATAAAGAATTATAGTTGGGGGCCCTGTTACAGGTTTTGCATCAGGGCCCGGGAGCTTCAAGTTACGCCTCTGCCCCAAGGGTCCTGGGCCCGGGTGCAACCGCATCCTCTGCATCCCCTATAGTTACGGCCATGGATTAAACAGTTAATTGGAGAGGGAAAAACATATAATGAAGTGCAACAAATTATAGGCTGCTCAGCTAAAATGATCTCAAATGTGCAACCCAAACCAGAAAGATAAAAGAACATCTGAATTTACCAGTGAGTACTGCTACAATCAGAAGAAGATTAGGTGAAGCCAAGTTACCAGCAAGAACTCCCCATAAAGTCCCTTTATTGAAACAAAGACGTGTCCTGAATAGGTTAGAATTTGCAAAGGAACACATTGACTGGCCCAAAAAGAAATGGGGCAACATTTTGTGGACTGATGAAAGTAAAATTGTTCTTTTTGGGTCTAATGGCCACCGACGGTAAGTCAGATGATTCCCGAGCACTGAACTGAAGCCACAGTACACTGTGAAGACACTACAGCATGGTGGTGTAAAAATCATGTTATGGGAATGTGTCTCATATCACGGTGTTGGGCCTATTTATTGCATATGAGGGGTCAGTTTAAATAAATCAAAATACTTGAGATCAAGTTGCAGAATGCCGAAGGAGAAATGCCCTTGAAATGGGTGTTTCAACATGACAATGACCCAAAAGACACCAATAAGCGAACATCTTGATTACAGACAAACAGGTTTCAGGTAATAAAGTGGCCAGCCCAATCCCCTGACCGCAGTCCCATTGAAAACTTGTGGAGTGACGCCAAAAATTGAGGCAAAAATGTATAGTTTTTAAAATTAGTAAATTTATGCTAAAATACAGTGCAGGAATGGGTTTTTTCATTTTGTTTCAGACGTTTTGATATATAATTTATATAGTCTGGGATTACAAGGTGCATAAGGCCACAGTGAGTCCTTTCTCACACAGGGCGTTTGCAAACGTTGCGTTTTCAGCACAGCTGAAAATGCTGCCCATTCATTTCAATGGGAGACTCATAGCTGAAAACGCCCAAGAATAGAACATGCAGCGCTTTCAAAACAGAGCATTTTTCAACGCAGCGTTTTCAGCCCTGTGTGAGCAGCCCCATTGAAATGTATGGGAGCCTTGTACAGCGTTTAGCACAGCACTGAAAGCGCAGCGCTAAACACTGTACAAAAACGCCTGTGTGAGAGAGGCCTTAAGCTTGGCGTCAGCAGTTGGTCATTTTCATATTCTGTATATTTTTATTTTATTCTATATTATTTCTAACCTATTTTTGTAACTGTCTTTTTACCGTCTATGTCCTGCATGGCTACATATAAGACAGTAAAATTCCTCAGCAAAATCCACAGCATTTACGCATCAAGAACAGAGTCAAAATCTGCAGTATTGGTGTCAGTATTGGCAGTATTTGGGATGTAAGAGGAGCGCTGCAGGAGCTGAAATCAGTTGCGACAAATTTTCCATGTCTTAGGGTGGATTCACTATTTGCAATGGGAGGGGTGGGATGGGGGCGGAGCTAAGCACCTGGACTTAGCTCCGGCCCGTCTCACCCCCTCCTATTGCAAATAGTGGCAAGGGGCGGAGAGTGGACGGGAGCTCAGTTCCTGCTCCTGCCCCTTCCATCCTCCTCCCCCCCCCCCCCCCCCTCTGCAGACAAGGACACCGTATATCGGCTCGGCGTGAAAACCCAGCCGATATACAGTCGTCTGAATCCACCCTTATTTTGCTGCATATTCACGGACCAAATGATGTGGTAGATGAAAAAACACCCGTATTCACGGCAGTTATTTATGCACCGTTTTCTGTGAGTTGTGACAAAACTGGCATCATTTGGGCCTACATAGATTTTTATTCTTGCACATGTAAAAAATGCAGTGAACACGGATGCACCACGGACATAAAACACACATACATACCAAAAAAAGCACAAATACATGCAATGAAAATGGTGCATTTTTTATTCAATCAAAATTACATAGGACTGAGTGACCTAAATGTCAACACAAATGTTTGTACGGGCCGCTTCACATGAGCGTACGCACTGAAACGCTCACTGCAGCGCCTGAACACGGTTTTACATAATCTGCAAATCTGCATGTTGCGAGCGTGTTTGCGTATAGTATTGTACTTCTGGTGCACGCAAGGCCACAAACCATTTCCATAGATTGAATGGCTATTTAAAAGCCTAATGAGCTCCTGATGTGTGTCCTTTTCCCTGTGTTTTGCGCAGTGTCATACCCTTCTCCCTGCATATTTTTACACACACACACCCCCGCCATAGACTTCTATGGAACTTTTGCTGTGCAAAACAAAGAAAAATAAAGCAGGTCCTACTTTTTTTATGTGCATGCAAAATGCGCTTTTGAGCACAAACTATTCTCTGTGTTTAGCGCGCAAATATTTTCCACGTACAATAACATGTGCAAACACGGTCGTGTGAAGAAGCTCTAACCCTGTGTTGTTGTTTTTTAGCAACTGTAATAGCAGTGTCATTGCTGTGCATAGTCTGTGCTAGTAATGCAGTAATCCAGTAATCCTATAGCGATTAATGGCTATTCTATGCAATGGTGTAGCTATAGGGATTGCAGTTGGCACAATTGTGACCAGGCTCCTACAACTGGTGCCCATAGGCCCCCTCACCACACTGTCTATACCTTAGCAGTTAGCATCTTTCATCTCTTCTTCTTCGCACAGCATTGAACTTTTGATAAATTTGTCACATTTTCAACTGGAGAGAGGAACAAAAGTGTACCAGAAAACTGGGATGAAAAATTGGATCATAAAACAAGCTTGTCCTTTGTTACGTTGTTCGCCCTCTGTGTGCCCACAGAGAAAGTGTTATTTCCTCCTGTGTTCCCCCTTTGTCAACCTAATAAGTCATTTTCCCCTTTTTCCTCTCTGTACCCAATTCAAAAATTTACAAATAAAGAATTTATATTAAAAAATTGAGCTGTTGATATATTGCCATCAATGTGGTGTATTTAACATCGCACTTGAACCTGAATTTAGCGGCAAAAGCAACTTTTCTGCCATTTACACCACGCTTTTCCACTTTTTGAGCAGCAAATATATTTTTTATGGGGTTTAGAAGCAAATGTTATGCATGTTATACATGGATATACATGGGTTTCAGCAGCAGCTGAGGTGTGATATAAGGTCCCATAATAGACGCGTGTACTATAGGATTCACAAGCAACAGACGTGTATATCATTTAAATCTTATGGGGTTCAGCAGAAGTGAATCTATGTATTATGAAGTTCTACAGTAGCTGATGTGTATTTTGTGTTTCAATATCGGACGCATATATTATAGGGTTTAGCTATGAACACATATATTATGGGGTTCAGCAGAGAACATGTGTACTATAAGGTGCAGGAGCAGCTAAGATGTATATTATGGGGTTCAGCAGCGAACGTGTGCGCTATGAGTTTCAGCAGCAGCTGAGATGTCTATTATGATGTTCAGTGGTGGGGTGTATTATGGGGTTCAGTAACAGATGTATTATAGGGTTTAGCAGCGGACATGTATATTATGATGTTCAGTAGTGAACATACATATTATGGGGTATAGCAGCAGCGCATGAATGTATTATGGGGTTCAGCAGCTGCTGACCTGTGTATTATCAGGTTCAGCAATGGATATGAGTATTATTGGGTTCAGTAAAAGCAGACGTGTGTATTATGGGGTTCAGCAGCAGGTGTATGAATTATGACGACTTGTATATGGTACTGGTGCATCTTGTCTCCACCGAAAGTACGGGTGGAGTAATGGGTTTGTCCTGGTGGTGTTATATGGAACGCCCACAGCTGCCGATTGGCTACCTTAACGGTGGCTGAAGACAGCACCTGACACCTGGTGGGGAATGGGGATACACAGAGCGGAGTCGGGGCTGGCCTCAGCGGCAATTGCCTACCTTGATGCCAACTGTAGACAGCACCTGACACTCGGCAAGGGACGGAGAGACATAGAGTGGGTCCGGCTTCAGCGGAGGCGGTGGCAGGAGGACGGGAGGAGAGATTGCAGCACTGATGGGAGTCCGGTGGGGAGAGTGACAGTGGGGATAGAAGCAGAGCTGATTAGCTGCTTACCTACATGAAGGTTATTTTGGTGTCGGCTTCAGCGGTGGAGCTTCCATCCATCCACCCATGTGATAGGGGTGCCGGCTTCAGCGGTGGAGGAATATGGGAGCACTGATTCCAGCGGAGATGGGTGGGAGGGGGGTGGGAGACTGACAACAGTGGACCCAGGAGGGTGGAAGAGTGCCACGGAGATGGACAGCAGCCAGAAGAGTAGATCACGGTGGGCCAGAAAGTGAAATTGGGCTCTGATGCGGAGATGGCAGGCCGCCGGGGGGAAGGGGATGACAACTGACCAGGAACAGCTATGGGTGTTCCCTATAACTTCACCAGGACAAACCCATGACTCTACCCATAGTTCTGGTGGAGATAAGATTCACCAGTACCCTTTTATATTATGGGGATCAGCTGTAGACTTCTGTAATATAAAGTTCAATAGTGGTCATGTGTATTATGGGGTTCAGCATTAGACGTGTATTATGGGGATCAGCAGGGACGTGTGTATTATGGGGATCAGCAGGGACATGTGTATTATGGGGTTCAGCAGCGGACAGGTGTATTATGGGGATCAGCAGGGACGTGTGTATTATGGGGTTCAGCAGCGGATGTGTGTATTATGGGGTTCAGCAGCGGATGTGTGTATTATGGGGATCAGCAGGGACGTGTGTATTATGGGGTTCAGCAGCGGATATGTGTATTATGGGATTCAGCAGTAGATGTGTATTATGGGGTTCAGCAGCAGACATGTGTATTATGGGATTCAGCAGTAGATGTGTGTATTATGGGGTTCAGCAGTGGACATGTGTATTATAGGGTTCGGCAGTTTTCATGTGAATTATGGGGTTCAGCATTAGATGTGTGTATTATGGGGTTCGGCAGCGGACATGTGTATTATGGGGTTTAGCAGTAGATGCATGTATTATGGGGTTCAGCATTAGATTGTATTATGGGGTTCAGTAGCAGATGTGTGTATTATGGGGTTCAGCTGTAAATGCGTGTATTATGGGGTTCAGCATTAGATGTGTATTATGGGGTTCAGCAGCGGACATGTGCATTATTTGATTCAGCATTAGATGTTTGTATTATGAGGTTCAGCCGCAGACATGTATATTAGGAGATTACATGTATTATTAGGTTCATGTGTATTTTGTGGTTCAGTAGAGGATATGGAGTTAACCAGCGGACATGTATATTATGGGGTTCAGTAACAGATGTGTGTATTATGGGGTTCAGCAGCAGATGTGTGTATTATGGGGTACAGCAGGGAACTTGTCTATTACAGCGTTCAGTGGTAGACGTTAGAGATGAGCGAGTACCAAAATGCTCGAGTGCTCGTTACTCGAGTCGAACTTTCAGTGATGCTCGAGAGTTCGTTTCGAGTAACGAACCCCATTGAAGTCAATGGGCGACTCGAGCATTTTTGTATATCGCCGATGCTCTCTAAGGTTTTCATTGGTGAAAATCTGCAAAACCCAAGAAAGTGCTGGAAACGACACAGAAACAGATAGGGCAGGCGAGGGGCAACATGCTGGGCTGCATTTCAGGTTCCCAGGTCCCACTATTCAGCCACAATAGCGGCAAGAGTGAGACCCCCCCCCCCCTTCACTGTCAGCATAAAGATCGTTCTCCTCTGCCACAGGTGTAATCATGAATTCATGAATGGGTGAGTGAGTGCTGCCTCTGATTAGCTCAGCGCAGGGACCAACCAGAGGCAGCACTCACTCACCCATTCATGAATTTATGAATGGGTGTGAGTGAGAGCTGCCTCTGATTGGTCAGGCTGTGACCAATCAGAGGCAGCTCATTCAGCAGGCGGGGATTTTAAATCCCCGGCTGCTGAATACTACTCAGAGCAGTTCAGGAGAACTGCTGCCGGCCGCGGCTGAACTCCGTCTGCCGGGATCGTGTAAGTATATATTTTTTTTTTGTTTTTACACATTTCTGGATGAATTTCAGGGAAGGGCTTATATTTTTAAGCCCTTTCCGAAAATTCATCCCGCGCTCGCCGGCAGCCCATTGCTTTCAATGGAGTCGGCTGTATTGCCGGCTCCATTGAATTTAATGGTCAGTGCTCGTTTAATCGAGACGAGTACCGCGTGGTGCTCGTCTCGAGTAACGAGCATCTCGAGCACCCTAATACTCGAACGAGCATCAAGCTCGGACGAGTATGCTCGCTCATCTCTAGTACATGTGTATATTGTGGTGTTTATTGGAGATGTGAATATCATGAGGTTCAGGCTGCTTTCACATGGGCTACAAAATCACGCAATTTTCTGGTGATGCGACAATGCTACAAATCGCATGTATATGAAGCCCATGCATTTCTATGGGTTTCTTCACATTAGCGATGTTTTGTCTAATGCGATGTTGCTAGAAAGAAAAATTATGGCAAGCTCTATAAGACCGTAATTTGCGATATTTTATAGCCCATATTTCCCTATGGAGCCTCCTTGTTTATGGCATAGTATCTCACAAGTTAGCAATTTTCATGAGATGCGATGTGATTCCCTCCCCCTAAAATAAGCCATAGCTGCATTTCCAGAAAAAGAAGGAATACTTACCTCGCAGGCATGGTCCGGGTCCTCCTTGTGCTGTCTGGAGCTCTGCCGGGCTCCTAAAGTCGTCGTTCACCCACAGAAGGTCACTTCCTGGTTGCAGGTTTCAAAAATTCCGCATCCAGGAAGCGATGGCTCTGATTGGTTCATCCAGTACTGCTCAACCAATCAATGCAGTGCTCGATAAACCAATACGAGGGCTGTGATTGGTTCATCACTAATCAGGTTGTGGAGGTGGGACTTATGAATTGGCAAATCATTTCCATGGCTCAGCCAATTCATAAATCCTACCTCCACAATGCGATGGCTGTTGATTGATTCTTCAGCCAATCAATGCAGTGCTGGATGAACCAATCGCAGCTATCGCATTGGTTCAAACCTGAGCTGCATTGATTGGCTGAGCAGCGACTGAACCAATCGCAGTCATTGTTTCCTGGAGGCAGAATTGATGAATCCCGTAACGAGAAAGTGATGTCGCATGGGCGCTGAGGACTGAGGGAAGCATGCGCCGGAGCTATGAAGAGGAGTGGGAGGGACTTGGACCGAGCCTGCTAGGTATTAGAAGACCTCCACTGAAAATAAGACCTGGTGTCTATTTTGGGGCAAAAAGTAATATAAGACAGGGTCTTATTTTTGGGGAAGCACATAGATGGGTGTAATATGGAGTTAAAGGTGCTATATCACTATTTTTTTCTATTAATTAAAACCAGATAGGGAAACATTTTCCATTTTTCTAATCTGTTTTTATTTTCTGATCGTCTAATTTTTCCTTCTGTTCTCTATACATGTCTATGGGGACGGCCATGTTTCCTGACCTGCATTTAACAGCATTTACCCTCTACAGGTTTTTTTTCCCTGCGAAATTCGCAGCATTTTTTTTTTCCCGGGGTCTATGGGACTTGTAATGTTAAAATCGCGATCGCGCAAAATCGCAATTTCGTGGTAAATTGTCATTTTGCGCAATCGCGATTTTAACATTACAAGTCCCATAGACCCCTGCAGAAAAAAACACACTGCGAAATTCACAGGGAAAAAAAACTGTAGTGGGTAGTCACCCTTAACAAGAAAACACGCAGTTGTCATTTTAGTCATACAATTCCAGGAGTAATAACAGAAGTACAATGGGAAGTTCTAAGAAAAGATGCTCCAGAATTGGTATTTCCTGAGGAATAAAGATATTTAGTAAAACAACTGCCACGGGGCGACAGACCCTCCTTAATTGTTGTGTATTCTGCCTGTGATCAGTACTATAGTCTCTTGTATAGTCTGCAGCGTGGGAATACTCTGCAGAGCGGCGGTGTAGACCTGGTATCTGGCCACTATATGGTACATGAATGGGGGTATTATTGGTTATGTTGGTGCTTGTATGACGGTCACATACACTTGTCGCTTACTGAAGACGTGAGTATTCGCGTGTCCTTGACCATGTGATTAGGTGCTTGTGTTCCACTCTTTGCGGTGCCAGTACTACATAATATAGGTGGGCATTGATACTGTATGTGGGCTGGTGGGCTTTGCGCGCCAGGCTGGTTTCTTAGTTTCATCCTGCTTTTTGACCTCAGAAAACTAGCAGACAGTTCTTGGTAAAGTCATAAATCTGCATTGTAGCGTCTCTCTTCATTCTCCTAGGAAGCAGCGGTGTTCGGCCAGCCGGTTCCGGCAGCGCAGACAACATCAGAAGGAGGCTACTATTCCATCATGTGCTCGGCCGGGGAAGCTTTGGGACAGTCCTGCTGGCGGAAGATCCATCTACCTGCAAACATTTTGCAGCAAAGATCATCAGCAAGAGAGCCCTGCTTGCTGCGGGCGATGAGCTCCTGATGGTGGAGCGACGGGTTTTTCAGTTGGCATCTGGGAGCCCTTTCCTTGTCCATGGACAGTTTGCTTTTCAGACGAAGGTAAATATGGGTTGCTTCATTTTATGACATGCCAGCATCTGTACCAGCAGGGCTGCTTTACCTACAGGGCAAGCGGTACATTTCCAACTGTGTTTGTATCCTCTGGACAAGAGCATGGTTGAAAACCTGCGCGACAGATGGGGAAAGTGCAAAAAGCATTTAACTACTGTATTAATGATTCTTTTTTTTAAAGCCCCTTCCTGATGTTGAGCTCCTTACTTAACCCCTTAAGGACATGGCCTATATTGGCCATAAAAAAATGATAATTTTTTAAGATTTTCACCTCCACTTTTCAAAAACTGTAACTTTTTTTATTTTTTCCATCGACATGGCTATATGAGGACTTTATAAGTTTTTTTTTGGAGGCCAGGGAGAGAAAACATATTGATGCTGCCTTATTTATGGTGCTAATCATGCAGCATAAATGACATGACAATTTTTTTATGCCCGCTGGTACAATTATCCAAAAAATTTTCTTTTTTCCACTTTTGTACGATAAAACCCCTTTCTTGTAAATTTTTTTTTTCACTTTGCTGCATTTAAAGTCCCATAACTTTTTAAAATTTCAGTGGACGGAGCTCTGTGAGGCCTTGTTTTATGTGTGACGAGCTGTAGTTTTTTTTTTGTTACCATTTCGGTGTACATTACTGCTTTTTATGATTACTTTTTTAATGTTTTTTTGGGAGGCAAATGAACAAAATTAGCATTGTACCTCCATTATTCAGGGTTTTTTTTTTTTTGCCATGCAGGATAAATAGTGTGTTCAATTTATTGTATTTCTGTATGTCTCTTCTGTGTAACAGCTATTTCTGATCCTGGGACTGGAGTATGTGAGCGGCGGGGACTTTTACAACTACCTACTGATGAAAGGACAACTTGACATCCCCACGGCACGATTCTACGCAGCTGAACTTGTCTGTGGAATCCAGTTTTTGCATACAAAAGGAATCATTCACAGGTCATTTGTTTTTTTCCAAGGGTCCCCACTAAGGTCTGAACTTAACATCAGCCATTTGTAGGATGAACTTTTCAAACTAGATTTATTTTTTTATATGTAACAGAGACCTTAAGCCAGAGAATATCCTGATAGCTGAAACGGGGCACATCAAGATCTCCGACTTCGGACTCAGCATTGACAACATTCATGGAGACCAAACAGCGACTGGATACTTTGGAACTGCAGGCTACATGGCACCGGAGGTGAGAAGAAGAGAGTTTTCTCCCCCCCCCTCCCCCCCCCCCCCACAAAATAATCACATTAGTTATCTAGGACCATACACACGATTCTACATACTGTATGACTATCACACTTCCACTGCAATGAATGACATTCAAAAGACTTAGAGAGACTAAGATCTACAAGTCAGACAACAAAGGTGCCCTGGGGCTCAGAGGAGTGATTGGTAGGTTACAGGGTAGAGACCCCCACCCATAACATGCCATAGAGATGTGCAAAGGGTAATATTCTCATCACATTATACAAATCTGGCTGAGCGCAGCCACAACTAGAGAAGCGTCACATCTCAGTGTATTACCTAATCACACAGAGTTATAGTGAGAAATCAGTGTGGTGACATAAAAGTTGTGAAACATTTAGACCAACTTGTCATCTGTTCTCTTCTTCACGGTAGATTATAGCTAGGGAGGAGTACAACACCGGAATCGATTGGTTTTCCTTTGGAGTCATCCTACAAGAAATGGTTACCGATGAGTGTGCCTACCATCAGACGATCAATGATGTTTCCTCAGGGATCAAGAACATAGTTAAACAGGTCAGTAGTCTTACTAGTACTATGGTTGACACATGTTCTAGTAGTCATCAGTGGTAGTAGATGGACTGGAGGCTGCTTTTCGCATCCTGGTTTATTTCAGTGCTCCGGTGATGACTATGAGAATAGTTTATTGTCGCTATCACTTATAATCTTGGGTTTTCTTTGTTTTTAGCTTCTTCAGAAAGATCCAGCCCGACGACTAGGAGTTAACGGTAACATCAGGAAGCACAAGTTCTTTCGGCGTATCGACTGGATCCAAGTGGAAGCCTTGAAACTGACTCCACCATACACACCAGAAGTAAGTATATGACTAGATACTGTTACAGGCCTGTTTCCATTGCAACTTGTAGAATTTACACTTTGTAAAAGAAACCCAGACAGGAAGTGAACATTTCTTATAATATCTGTATTTGTAGGTGGAGTAGAACTGGTGCTTGGAGGCAGGTTTCCATGTGGTGCACAGAGGTGCTGCTAGATGGGACTAATGCATTAAGAGGTGCAAGCCTCTAAATACATTTGTCATAGGAACCCTGGTGCATAGTTTACTTAGACTGGCGTATAATCCACTGGTCTAACTAAATATGCTACAATGATTTTAAATGCAAATTGTGATAAAAAGTCATAACCCTAATATTAGAATTTTTTTCTCTTTTACAGCCATCCCATCCTAATCATCGTCCTAGACCATTCCACGTGGAGAAATTAGAAGCAGCAGAGGTCAGAGCCCCTATATCAGCACAGGACCAGGCCTTGTTCGAGGGATTTTCCTTTGACAACTTGGAAACCAGAGGGTAAGTCACCAGACCTTTAGTAACTATAGCAGGTTGCCCTCTGGAGCCTTGTGAAGACTTAAGGAAAGAAGACTGGAAATCAGTTCAGTGACCAACCATCAACCAGAGCTGAAGTAAGGAGACCATGGACACTGAGGGACCCCAAAGAAGATCTTGAAGATGGAGAAGCCAGCAGTATCATTCAAGCGCTGGTGGTAAGTATAAGTGCAAGAAAATCTGCGCTTCATTTCAATCATAGGCATGTGCCAAACATTTTACACTTACCGGTAATTGGATTTCCTCATGCCTATTACAGCTTCAGCATTTGGTGCTGTCCTGGACAGAGAAGAAATAACATTGGCCAGCTATTAAGAGGTGGAGGAGGCCGGATTTTTTTTTAAAAAACCAACATCTAGCACATGCCTATGATAATTTTACCATTACCGGTAGTTGATTTCCTCATACTTATGACAGCGCTGTCATGGGTGATGGGAAAAAGGTGAGAGTTGGCCGGCTATTAAGGGGTGGAGGAGGCCGGACCTTTTTTTTTTTTTTCTAATTAAAAGTCAGCATCTTTTTCTGGACAGGACCAGGCCTTGTTTAAGGGATTTTCCTTTGTCAACTTGGAAACCCTTGGCAAGTCACCAGCTCTTTAGTCATCATAGCAGGTCGCCCTTTTGATTGTTGAGAAGACTAAAGAACAGAAAACTGGACATCGCTTCAGTGTAGAACCATCAACCAGAGCTGAAGGAAGGAGACATTGGACACCGAGGGTCCCTGAAGAAGATCTTGAAGATAGAAAAGGCAGCAGTTCCATTCAAGTGCTGGCGGTAAGTATAAGTGCAAGAACATCTGCGCTTCATTTTAATCATTGGTATGTGCCAAACATTTTACACTTACTGGTAATTGGATTTCCTCATGCCTATTACAGCTCCAGCTTTTGGTGCTGTCCTGGGCAGAGAAGAAATAACACTGGCCGGCTATTAAGTGGTGCAGGAGGCCGGATTTTTTTTAAAACCAACATCTAGCACATGCCTATCATAATTTTACCATTACCGGTAGTTGATTTCCTCACACTTATGACAGTGTTGTCATGGGTGATGGGGAAAAGGTGAGAGCTGGCCGGCTATTAAGGGGTGGAGGAGGCCGGACCTTTTTTTTTCTAATTAAAAGTCAGCATCTATATCAGCGCAGGATGAGGCCTCGTTCAAGGGATTTTCCTTTATCAACTTGGAAACCCTTGGCAAGTCACCAGCTCTTTAGTCATCGTAGCAGGTCGCCCTTTTGATTGTTGAGAAGACTGAAGAACAGAAGACTGGACATCGTTTCAGTGAAGAACCATCAACCAGAGCTGAAGGAAGGAGAACATGGACACCAAAGGACACCAAAAAAGATCTTGAAGATAGAAGAGTCAACAGCTCCATTCAAATGCTGGCGGTAATCATAAGTGCAAGAACATCTGCACCTCATTTTAATCATAGACATGTGCCAAACATTTTACACTTACTGGTAATTGGATTTCCTCATGCCTATTATAGCTCCAGCTTTTGGTGCTGTCCTGGGCAGAGAAGAAATAACATTGGCCGGCTATTAAGAGGTGCAGGAGGCCGTTTTTTTTTTTTAACCAATATCTAGCACATGCCTAAGATGATTTTACCATTACCGGTAGCTGGTTTCCTCTTATGACAGTGCTATCATGGGTGATGGGGGAAAAGGTGAGAGCTGGCCGGCTATTAAGGGGTGGAGGAGGCCGGACCTTTCTCTCTTTTTTTTTTTAACTTACATTAAAAGTTGACACTTTCACTGGCTGATGAAACTACACAGTGGTAGAAACAATGGGGCACATTTATTGCTGATGTTATGCCAGAACTCTGGTGGAAGTTGCACCTTTTTTTCAGTAAATCAGTTAACTATTGATTTGCATCAAACAGAAAAGATATTTTGTCTCTCACCCCCCTTTGCAAAAGTCTCTAAAAGTGGGTGTGGTTTGCCACTTGCCCAGGATTTAATATAGAGACATTTATGACATGTAATTTTTAAGAAGTCACAAATAGAGATGAGCGAATCTACTCGTTTCGAGTATTTACTCGATCGAGCACCGCGATTTTCGAGTACTTCAGTACTCGGGTGCAAAGATTCGGGGGGTGCCGGGGGGTGGGGGGAGGCGTGGTGGCGCAGGTGGTAGCAGCGGGGAACAGGGGGAGCCCTTTTTATCTCCCTCTCCCCCCCATTCCCTGCTGCAACCCCCCACTCACCCACGGCGCCCCCCAAATCTTTTCGCCCAAGTACGGAAGTACTCGAAAATCGCGGTGCTCGGGCGAAAAAGTGGCGTGGCCGAGTAGGCTCGCTCATCTCTAGTCACAAAGTTTACTGCGATCTCACTACAGAGGCTGGGTGACGTACAAAGTGCCTCTTCATCTCTGAATATATTTAAACATGCAATAAATTTATCAACATAGTGCGACCTTTGATACATTTGTTTCATTGTGGACTGAAGAAGGAAAAAAAGTAAGAAGGAAAAGTTGCATCAAAAATTCCCCTCTTGAACATTTTCCCTCAAAGAGTGTAAATACGATTAGGCTACAATGCACACGAGCGCGAATCTCATGCGAGTTTTGTGTCTGGCGAGATGCACAGAAGTCGCATGAATATGAACTCCATTCTTTTGAATTGGGTGATTCGCATGGCCGATTTTTTTTCTTCACAGCGATGCTACAAGGTTAAAAGTCACTGCATGTCCTATTTTTTGGCATGCTCTTAGAATGCCTAGTCCTTTGCTTTCAATGGGACCTTTATAGACAGTGCATGCACTCACATGCCGTGCGATGTACCTGCGAGTGCGATGTGATGTTTTGCATTGAAAACAATAGGAAACAATTGCGACCAACTGATGTGAGTGAAACACGTGCCTGAGGATGACAATTTCACAAAATTGATGCGAGGTGTTTTTGAATGAAAAACGCCTTATATCCTTGTGTAAAGGTTCCTCCTGTGAATGTAGCCTTAGGGCTCTCACCTACTGGTGATAGACATCCCTGTGATGTGAGAGTGAGTGAAAACGCATGATAATGAAACCAATGATTTTCAATGGTTTTATTCTCATTAGCGTTGTCTTCACTCTAGCCTCACAGCGTAGAGATAAATTTGAAATATCGCCCATTGTTTTCAATGGGGCCGCACAACAGCAGCGCTGGCCCGATTAAAATCAATAGGAGAAGATCGCGAAGCAGGCTAGGAGTCCCCCATAGAGAGGGGGGGGGCGAGCTACAGGGGATCTCTGACAAATCTCCCCATATTTGGAGAGATGGGGCGGGGCTAGTGAGTTTCACCGAGAGCGGGGGGCAGGGCTTGAGAGGGGGTTAGAGTGAAGACATTAATAATGAGAACGAAACCATTGAAAAATCATTGGTTTCATTATCATGCGTTTTTACTCAAACCAATAATTTTCAATAGTTTCATTCTCATTAGCGATGTCTTCACTCTAGCCTCGCAGCGCAGAGATAAATTTGCGATATCGCCCATTGTTTTCAATGGGGCCGCACAACAGCAGCGCTGGCCCCATTAAAATCAATAGGAGAAGATCGCGAAGCAGGCTAGGAGTCCCCCATAGAGAGGGGGGGGGGGGCAAGCTACAGGGGATCTCTGACATATCTCCCCATATTTGGAGAGATAGGGGTGCGGCTAGTAGGTTTTTCCTGAGAGCGGGGGGCGGGGCTTAAGAGAGGGTTAGAGTGAAGACATTGCTAATGAGATCGAAACGATTGAAAATGATTGGTTTCATTATCTAGCGTTTTCACTCACTCTCACATCGCAGGGAAGTCGCCAGTGCGTGAGAGCCCTAAGGCTCATGTATTACTGGTGTTGGGGCAGTATTCTGGATTCTGTAATAATGTAAACTGTGTGGTATGTCTGAAAACAGGGATAATTTTGAAGGCCTGGTTGGGATGGGCACATGGGGCAATAAAATTGGGTATCCCTCCTCCTCCCTGGCTTGCTGCAAACCCAGCACTTTTCGGGGGGTATTTCTTGACCTCAGCAGCGGGTATGGGGTGTAAAAAGTGGCACTTGTGAGGCTTCGTAAGCTTGCTAAGGTACGGCGGTCTCACACAGAAGGCTCTCAACAAGCTTCTCCTGGAACTGCAGAAAGGCGAGCGTCCCCGGAGCTTCTTGTAAATTACGTATTACAGGTACCGATCTGAATAATACAGGGCTCAGACTGCCGCATGTGGAATCCGCTTTTCGAGGCCCGCAGCGGATTCTTTTTTGCTAGCACCTGGATATGCATATTAGCTATAGATTATACATCATTTTGTTCTGCCGCATATATTATTTATTGTACTGTGGTTCAAATGTGTGTTATTTTATATATTTATTATTATTTTCTGTTTTTGCCTTATGTAATTGCCCAATAAATTTGATATACATTTTAATGGGTGTGACACATTTATTTTGCGCTTGCTTGCTGGCTATTCTAAAGGAATAGCGCCCATAGACCTCTTCAAGGACCCTGCAAGGCTTGTGCTGATGATACTGGTTGGGACTATCTATAGGGGTATTCCAGGACTTTTGAAATTTCTTTCTATTTCTGATCGACAGGTCATTAATAGACAATCAAGGGACACAACGCTCAGATCCCCCCAATTAGCTGCTTCCAGGGCTCATTGCAGTTAGCGCAGGAAGCAGAATGCACTGACCGTAGGGCAGCAGCCCGGGTTGGTACTGCAATGCAGCTCCTATTTAATTCAACAGGAGCTGCACTGCAGTACCAACCTGGCCGTTGCTCTATTGTCAGCACTTTCTGTCTGCTGTGCTGACCACAATGACAGCGGCCACAAGAATCAGCTGATTGGCCGGAATCCGAGCGGTGGATCCCCAATGATCATCTATTGATGACCTGTCAATTATCAATAGAAAAAAATGTTAAAACATCCCAGAATACCCCTTTAAGTGTGAAAGAAAAGAAGAAGAGCAACAAGACAGCGAGGCCGGAGCTCATATATTCAATGGCAGAAGTGTAGATGGGCCTCATTAAACCAATACAAAGAATGTGTTTTCACATAAGCACATTCTGCAGCGTATTTCAGGTCATTTCCGCAGTACAAACTACCTGCTGTGTGTTGTTAGTGTTCTGGTTTGCAGTACTGTATATGCCTATTAATAGGAGTTATCTAAGGGCCCGGCCCGTTGACTTCAACTGGACCCAACTAGATTTTTCTGATTTCATACAGAGATTTTTCCAGCCCAACTCCAAATGAAAATAATCCTCAGGAAGGAGGTCAGTTCTCCTTAAGGAGAGCACCTAGAAGGTCTGACAAGACTTATAAGGCCAGGGGAGGGGGAAATGAAATGATGCCTCTACAGCGCCACCTATTGGAAGGCAACATTCCTACAAGTCAATGTCAGACCTTTTAACAAGCCTTTTAACAATGACTGGGAATTTGAGTTAAAACCAGAGTCTTCTCCAGAAGGTGGCGCTATAGAGGCATTGTTCCACGTTCCTATTTTAAAATAATGCCCAGCTTACATCCTCCATTAGTGCCCCAATTAGGAATATGGGTCTACCCCACCTAGGGATGGAGCTCCTATTTGCAGCTGTACAAACACAAAGATGTGAGGTGTCCATACCCTCTGCATATTCCTTAAAACATGCCTTAAAATATGGCTGCACTGATTCTCTGGCTACGTGATGCACACAGTACACTAGTATACATCATTAGTTACCCTAAGACACTGCAGCTAGTTTGATTAAGCAGTGCTGTCTTTGTGAGTGGTGCAGGACCGTCAGCAGCATGTGGGGTCTTAGACTACTGATGTATAGTAATACACAGTGTGCATCAGGTAGTCGGAGAAGCCGTTCTTCCATCTGTGTTTGTGCAGGCCGGGAGGGTTGCTGTTGGATTGTGCATCTGGGACCTCTTGTTCTGCAAGCTTCCTGGTGCACACCTTCACAGGTAGGGGTTAATTGAGCTGGCTGGGTGTGGTATTCTCCGCCAACCAATCCCCTTTAGGGCTCACACCCACTGCCGTTTTTATTTCTTGCCCTGCTAGAGCAAGTGAAAACACTCGCCTCACAGCGAAAGAAAAACGCTGCGATATTGCCAGTGTCTCTAATGTGTATTTACTATCTAAGTAGCTGGAGTCTATATAGGCCCTCCTATAAAGCCATGCTAAGTCACCCACTGAGGCCGGGGACCAAGCCAGTAAATGTAAGGGCTAAGCATATGGAAATCATGATTAAAACTCAAAAATCCCCCACTTCTCTTTTTCCACATGCTTTGCCCTGTCATGTTAGGATGAGACAGTTTATGTCCGCTGCTCTTGGCTTCTCATGTGGTCCCTCATTTTAATTTTGTCTTTTCCTTTGATGGGTGTCTTATTTAAACACCATAAAGATGATATTTTAGGGATCACAATCTAGTGCTAAAACCAGAGGGTATTGAATTCCAAGAAAAGGCATTTCAAGATTATTTCATGGGGAAAACAAGTATTTAGAAACACTGACATGTTAGGAGAGCCAACAGGTCCTCTTTAAAGTGTTGTTAGAGGTGGCTTACCGCTTAATGGAGTAAGGTGTTCCCGCCGGAGCTCCTGCCCGAGCCTTCGCTTCAGTAAGCTGTTCCGCCGCCGCCGCCGAGAGAAACAGCTTCCATGGGGAAGAAGAGGACACCGGAAGCCCCCAGGCAGCCGCTGAAGCCCCCGGCTCCGAGTATGGAGCGTTTTCTCCGCTCCCCAGGAGCTCCGCTACTGAGCGGCAAAAAAAAGATGGCGCCGCGCCGGCCAGCGCGGGAAGCCGCCAGAGAAGAAGAAGCGCAGCCATGGACACAGGAGGAAGAGGAGCCTCGGGCCGGACCATCGCAGCTAGCAGAGGTGGAAGCCCGATCGGAGGGGGCAGCAGGAGACAGCAGTGAGGAGGAGGTATGGCCCCGGGCAGAAGACAGAGGAGCGGAGGGTCCGGCTGCAGAGGGGGGAGGGGGAGCCGGTGCTTCCAGCACACAAGAGGAGAACACCGCAGGGATAAACCCCCCAGACATGCTGATAGCCAGCTCTCCCCAGAAAATGAGCCCTGCAGGGCAGCCTACAACCCCACAAGTACCCCCTAGAGAACCACAACAGGGAAGCCCAAAAGACCAAGGGACCCAAACTAAAGAAAGGGAAAGGGGTACTGAAGAAAGGGGGAGAGATAAGGGGGAGCCAGGAAGCCGCCAAGAACCAGGCCCTGGCGCTGCCCCCTCCTGCAAAGACCCACACAAGGAGTGAAGGGAGCAGTGACCCACATCAAACCCGGGGATACAGAGGGGAAAAGAGCAAACAAAAACAAAACACCTGAAAGCCCCCCTGCACAGCCCAACAAAAAATCTACAACCACACAAGCCCCAGGCAACCCCGAAGCCCAACACGCTAGCCACAAAGGACCCCAGGCCCCACAAACAAATGATGAGGAATGGGACTGGAGAGCCCACCTGAAGGCAATTCCCACAAAAGGGGAGATGAATGAACTTCTACAGAAACTGGATGCAGCCCACAAGCAAGACATAGCAGTCCTACAGAAAGACATCAGAGAAGTGGGGCAGAGAGTGGCGGAAGTTGAAGAAGTACAAGAAGAGTTCCAAACCACTATAGTAGAACACGCGCATATTCTGGAAGCACAAGCGCACCAGATAGAAGAATTGACCAATCATATCGACGACTTGGAAAATCGTCATAGGCGCAACAACCTTAGGGTTAGAGGCCTGTCTGAAGAGATAAACAACGACCAACTGGAGGACTGGATCACTGAGTTTTTCAATCACTTGCTGCAGAGACCTACCGATTCCACCTTAGAACTGGACAGAGTCCACCGAGCCCTGGGCCCGAAACCAGCAGATCCCGCCAGACCCAGGGACGTTCTCTGCAGAGTGCATTTTTATAGAGAAAAGGAGCAAATCCTACAGCGAACACGCGTGCTGGACACTCTGCAGTTCAAGGGCTACTCGGTTAGTGTGTACCCGGACCTATCTAAGCGCACACTACAGCTATGCAGGGCCCTGAAGCCCCTCCTAAATGCTCTGAGAGAAAGAGACAATCCATATAGATGGGGGTTCCCCCTACAGCTTCACGCGAGAAAAGGAGGGAGATCGGCTGTATTTAGGCACCTGGGAGACCTACCCAAATTTCTTGGGACCCTGGAGTTACCACAGATTGCAATACCGGACTGGCCCAAAATTGGCGAGATGCTGGTCCCCCCACCCAGAATGGAGTGGCAGAAAGCGGGGAAACCGCGAAGAGAACCGGGGAATAAACCCCTAAGAAATCAAGACAAAGGCTGAAAGAGGAGGCACAGAAGTCCTGAGGACTTATACACAGGAAGACTGGTGTAACGAACTGACCAGACCAGCCTAATTAGGCCCCTTCATGTGTCCAGACCAACGGATAACGAAGATCTGATACTATCCACCTTCTTGCATACCTGTTCTTCTCTTTCATTTCTCCCTTTATGTGATGCGGCGATAGACCCGGCGGCGGGCGAGATCAGTGCCATCAGCTACTCAATTTAATCTTTATATCTGTCATATTTCTACTTTTCTTCTCTTTTCTTCACCAAGTGAGGGCGAGGGCAGGGGTAGGCCTCCATTGGTGGTCTCCTCTCCCCCACCTAGAGTAGGCAGCTCTTAAGCTGCGCTTGAAGCTAGTTAAAAGCGACTAATAGTGATTAGTGTTGAATAGTGAGGCCTTGCGAGAGGCCTGTAGATGTTTTATGTTTTTTACCCCCCCTTCCCCCTAGCCCCATGCTCTATCCTTCCCCCACTATCCTCAACCCCGTCCACCCTAAACCTCGCCTGAAGAACGTGACAAGCGACCTAACCAGTGTAGTCCATGGCTAACCTGACGATTGCCTCGTATAACGCCAAGGGGTTGAATATCCCCTCCAAGAGGGGTCAGATTTTATACCACATGCAAAAAAAAGGTAGGAAGGTGCTTCTCCTCCAGGAGACCCACTTTAAAACAGACGACATTCCTTCCTGCTCCACAAAAGCATTCCCTACCTGGTTTCATAGCCCGAACCCGAACCGGAAGGCGGGAGGAGTATCTATTGCATTCCATAACTCGTTACAGATGCAACCCCTTGGCGTTCTACAGGACCCAGAAGGTAGATACCTATTTGTTAAAACAGAAATTTTTGGAAAGGTGATAACTTTTGCAAATTTATACTTCCCGAACCAGGGACAGATATCCTTTGGCGTGGCCACCCTGAGGGAGCTGGCGAAGTTTGCGGACGGCTCTACCATTGCTTTGGGAGGCGACTTTAACCTGGCCGTGGATCCAGAACAAGACACATCGTCGGGTAGGTCTTCTGTCTCACGGGCAGCAACAAGAACCCTAATGAGAGAACTAGGAGACATGCACCTAGTGGACATATGGCGCTTGCTACACCCGGGCGTCAGGGACTATACATTCCACTCAATCCCCCATAATAGCTACGGCAGGCTTGATTATGTATGGGTCTCACACGCCCTCCTAGACTACAGGCCTGTATGCGAATTCGGACCATTTATTTGGTCCGATCATGCTCCGGTATACGCTGACTTCAACGGATTTCAAAAAGACCTACGAGTTAGAACATGGAAACTCAATGACAACATACTAAAAGACCCCCAATGCGTCCAAGAGATTAAAACAGCCATAGGCAATTTTGTACAAGACCACCAAAACGATAGCACGCGGGCCCCAGTCAAATGGGAAGCATTGAAATGTGTCCTGAGAGGAACCATGATCTCCCAAGGGGCAAGACTAAAAAAAGAGCGAACAAGGGAGTTGGGAGCCCTGCTAACGGCCCTACAGGAGAAAGAGACAGCCAACAAAAAAACCCCAAAGGACGTAGGCCGGGCAGAATTATCGACACTACGCCAGAAGATCCTGTCAATATTAGACCAGAGGACGCTGGCTCTGAGAGACAAGTTCCGTAGGGAAGCGTACGAGGCAGGGGATAAATGTGGAAGAAAGTTAGCTCGAGCGTTACACCCCAGAACACCGGTGACATTCGTACCCAAAATACAGAGAGCAGGGAAGACACCAGCGATTTCCACAAGGGACATCCTGGAAGAATTCCGCCTATACTACGAAAGACTTTATAACATAGAATAACCCCCACGGGCAGGAGATAGAGAAGGGGAGGAGGAAAGGACATGCCTAGAAAAACACGGCCCGGGCCCGCTAAAGTTAGAGGATGCAGCAGCCTTGGAGGAGGACTTCACATGTGAAGAGGTAGAGGAGATAGTCAAAAATCTAAAGATAGGCAAAGCGCCAGGCCCGGATGGGTTTTCGGCCAGATTCTACAGAATCTTTGGAAAAGAATTATCCCCCATGCTAACGCAGATGTTTAACGAGGTTTCTCAAGGGAGCCCCATTCCAACTTAGGCCCTCCAGGCGCATATAGTAGTAATCCCGAAGCCGGGGAAGGACACCTCCTCCTGCTCAAGCTATAGACCTATATCCCTGATAAACTTAGATGTCAAAATGTTAGCCAAACTCATAGCAAATAGACTCAGCAAGCACATCCCTGACTTGATACATAGAGAGCAGGTGGGATTTGTCCCTGGGAGGGAAGCCAGGGACAATACTATTAAAACGATCTCACTAATATCCAGGGCGAGACCAGCAAATAAACCACTGTGCTTACTGACAATAGACGCAGAAAAGGCGTTCGACAGGGTCAGGTGGAGGTTCTTGGAGGGGACCCTCCGTCAGATAGGCCTTGGCCAGAGAATGAGGGAATGGATTATGGCCTTATACAAGGGACCATCAGCCAGAGTTCGGGTGAATGGGACCCTTTCAGATTCCATCTCGATTAACAATGGAACTCGACAGGGGTGTCCCCTGTCACCCCTGTTGTACATCCTGTCCATGGAATCCCTGGCCAACGCCATCAGAGAAAACGGGTCAGTCAGAGGACAGACGGAGGGCCCCTCCGAACATAAGTTAGCGCTTTTTGCGGACGACCTCCTCCTGTTCCTGTCGAACCCAAGAGTAGGGCTGCCAGTGGTAATTAAGGAATTTGAGAGATATGGGAGAGTAAGTAATTTTAAAGTTAACCTACAGAAATCGGAGATCCTAAATGTAACATTGGCCCAGACGGAGGTGGAGGCCCTCTCGGATTCTTTTCCCTTTAAGTGGAAGTCTTCGGCCATTAAGTATCTGGGGGTACTGATCCCAGCTGACCCTGCACAGATATATGAACTAAACTTCCTCCCATACGTGGAGGGCCTGAGGGCGGAATTGAGCAAATGGAGCCCGCTTTACATATCGTGGACAGGGCGGATAAATGCAGTCAAGATGGACTCCCTCCCAAGGTTTCTGTATCTGTGCCAGACCCTCCCGGTAGCCCTGAACCGGCATTACCTTTTGAGTATCCGGTCATTAATCATTAAATTTGTATGGATGAACCGTAAATCTAGACTTAGCCACAGGCTACTAACAAGGTCCAAAGAAGAAGGGGGGCTGGGGCTCCCGGACTTTTCACTTTATTACAAGGCCTGTATGGCAAACTTCATCCTCTCGCTGCTACAAGCGAAAGCAACTAAATTATGGGTGGAAATGGAACATGCAGTCGATTCTAGGATAGCCCAGGGGGCTCCCTGGATACCTAGACAGTACCTTGAGGAGGTGTAGAGCCTCTCACCTTACCTTTTAAAGGTCCTCAAGAAATGGGGGATATGGGCCACAAGAGCGAGATTGATATCAATACCAGGCCCACTTACTCCACTGGTGGCCAATCCACAGTTCCCACCAGCGAGAGATAAGAATACAATCCTGTCCATCCCAGACTCTCCAATTCCTAGAGTCGTTAACGTAGTAAACCAGGACGGGATGAAGCCCCTGAGGGGGTTTTATGGTAACTCCAGTCCCCCCTCAGGAGCTTGGTTGAGCTACCTCCAAGTAAGGGGCTTTGTGGAGTCCCTGACGCCCGGGGAGAGTATTAAAAGACAGCTGACGCCATTTGAGGAGATGTGCATGTCGCCGGGGCCTACGGAGCACGGCATTTCGGTAATATACAAGTTGTTGCTGAACGTTGAGACGGGGGACTCCCTCCCAAACTACACGGGTCAGTGGGAGAATGAGTTAGGGGTCAACTGCACTGCATCAGAATGGCAGAGGGCCTTCCTCATGTGCCACAAAAGCACCAGATACGGTAGATTACAGGAGCAGAATTTTAAGATCCTATCACGCTGGTATCGGACACGGTCAAGACTACACCAAATTGACAATAGAATACCGCCGATATGTTGGTGGTGCCAGAACGGTCCTGGGACAATGACCCACATTTGGTGGGATTGCCCCCCAGTCAGGACCCTCTGGAGTAACGTGGAATTACTATACAACGACATGACCAGGTCTAGGGTGTCCATAACAGCGGAGATGGCCCTGCTCCTAATACTACCCGGCTCTATGGCTAGAGTGAAAGCTGACCTGTTGCGGCTGGTTATTCTAGCAGTGAGGATGTCGATACCTGAATTGTGGAAATCAGGATCTCCACCCACACAAATAATGTGGTCAGAGAAACTTAATATGTTAATGAGGTATGAGGAGGAAGGAGCTGAAAGCGAAAAGGAACGAACCGGGATGCATAACCTATGGAGCCCGTGGATATCGATGAGAGCCTCAGGCACGTTCAAAACCTGGCTGGAATCAGGTCAACTCGAAGAGTGAGAACACCAATACAAACAGGCGAGGAGGTGCACTACCCCCTAAAACCCACCTCTCCCTACCCCCTCTCTCCTAACCTTACCCGTTCTCTATACCCCCCCTGTTAGTTATAGTTTGTATAACATTTATGAGTCAAGTATTACTTAACATTGATATATGATGCAGATGAAGACGATCTAATTATTCTAATTATTTTCATTGTGCAAGAGGACGTGAAGCAACGACAAAGGTTAAGATAGACCAATGTTTATTGTAATGCATCATATTGGTTTAACATGTAAAATCAATAAATTTAATTGAATCTAAAGTGTTGTTAGAATCTTTCTATGCAAATAAAGCCTTATGGTTTTGCCTAGTGATGAGCGATTAGTGAAATAATCAGTTTGTGTCAACAACGGGCCAATTTCCTGAAAATCACCTTAAATCGAGATGGTCAATTCCAACTTTAATTAAAGTCAGTGGGAGTAAAAATTGGGTTCAGTAATTTGCCCTCCTGAAGCTCCCCAATGAAGCCAAAGGCCCACAAATTATATGGGATACAGACACACATTTGGGGAACACTGTGCTCCTCCCAAAAATTGGTCAAAATAATGTACTGCAGCGTAGGGTGTCAATAAAAACAAAAGAAGGCCCACATAGGGTTTCCAAGACCAAAAATTACGCCAAGGAAGACAGCAGGTGGGCTGCTTGTTTTAAGAGCAATGTCATAAAGTTTGCAAAAGGGCAAATTCTACCAGGTGAATAGAACAGCCAAACACGGGCCTTCTCCAAGCTGTAAAGCTACAGATATTTCTTGCACTTTGGAAGATTTTTGTTTTGGGAGGAAGAAGATGAGGAAATATGGTGGAAGCAGAAGGAGAGCAGCAGCAGTTCCACCAGCAACAGCACCTCGGGGTATAGTGTGCTCCTCATGTAAACATGAAACCTGTAGCTCCATATTTCCATATTTTTTATTTGGGGGATTATATCATTTTTATAAACGTCAGGCAATCCGCATTGTCTGTGGACAGGCAGATGCATCTATCAGCTATCACCCCCCCAGCTGAGCTGAAAACCCTTTCTGATAGCACATCAGATGTAAACTAGGTAATTGTTTCATCAGATGGGTCAGGCGAAGTAAGTGTGTGAGATTGCTGAGCTAAAGGGCTGGTTGGCCTCATTGTGACACACAACCTTGCCTGACTTCTGATTGTGCGGGGTAAGCCACATGTCAGCCTGGGCCTATAGAGCCGTCAACAGCTCTTCCGCACGTGGCTGCTCTCCCATAGACATATGAGTTTTAGGACAGCATGTTGGCTTTTGCTATGTGCAGAACTGTGTTTTATCACATGCAGATATCTGTGCCGATGTTGAGGGTGCTGGAAGGTTGTACGAAGAGGTGGAGGATGAGAAGGAGGAAGAGAGTGAAGAGGAGATAGACACGGATGGATGTCTCACAAGTCTTGGGTGTACCACTACTTTCGGCTTCATGCCCCACCTACAGGACATTGAGCCAGTGTGCTGTTAAGGATATGTAAACCCCCTGACCATGCTTGTTGGACCATGTGCCCATTCTCAGGTGCATCATGCCACTGACAGCATTCCACAACGCCAGGAACATGCTATCACTTGGGAGTGCAGGGCTTGAACATTTTTTTGGGCAGAGAAATGGTGGCTAGGAATTTGGTACTGTGGGTTAGTATGACGCATTATGTTGCAGAATGTGTCTGTGTCTACTAGCCTCTAAGCTGTGCAATGCTTGTATTCAGGCTCTGTGCTCATGGATGGTTGGGGTGGTGTTTTTTTCACATTCACATACCTGAGAGATGGAGGGCTGGCTGCTAACCTGGGACACACTGGAATATGGGGTAGATGTCAATGTCAGTGAAGGTGCTGAGCCAGCCCCATTAAAAACAATGGATGATGCGAGGCATTCCAAGGGAATACCCAAACACAGGACATTTCTCATAGGACATGGTTTGCAGACCTCTGAACAATCTGGTAGCTCTTCTCTGAACTTGCTCCAGTTTGTCAATGTCTTTTTTAAATTGGGGTGCCCAGAACTGGACACAGTATTCCAGATGAGGTCTGACTAAGGAAGAGTAGAGGGGGATAATTACCTCACATGATCTAGACTCTATGCTTCTCTTAATACATCCAAGAATCGTGTTTGCCTTTTTTGATGCTGCATCACACTGTTGACTCATTTTCAGTCTGTGATCTATTAGCATACCTAAGACTTTTCACATGTGCTGCTGATTAGCTTTAAAAATCAAGCCAAGCACATGAGCGGATTTCTGTGAAGGGGAATGTCGAGACCAAAACCTTTTCAAAGAGCGAAGAAAATACAGCAATGTAAATTACAGGGTGGTACAAAGAACTGTTTGGGGCAACGTTCTAGTACACTGGTTGATAAATCCTCTGCAGGCATTAAAATGTCCATCATAACAAGGTAGAGCTATGACGAAACAAGGGATAAATACTACAGGCTGTGGGACCTCAGGAGAGGTGGGCACGTTGGCTGCAGATTGTCCAGGAAATTAGAAATTCCTTGAAGGACCTGTGTAATCTGTTGATGTCAAGCACCTTCAGGGACACTTGCTCAGTCAATTTATTCACATCCAATAGCATAGATGTGGGCAAAGCAACACTTGGGGTTTCCCTAACCCAAACCTACTGTTACTGTACTTACTATAAGGAACTAAAGGGGTATGCTGAAAGTGCCACAGACTGCAGGGAAAGTGGCTAGGGGGTTAAGGTGGAGGAAGTAAGATGGAGTTAGGTTAAGTGGGAAAAGTGCTCCATAGCTGATTAGCGGGTCTTTATCTGGGATAAAGGGGCTTACTTTCCTCCCACCGATGTAAAGACATTCATGTTGGGTAGCAGAGTACATAACGCAGCTGCATCAGACTGGGGGTGTAGGGGTTAATATAGTAAGGGACAGTGACCGGGGTTTAGTTGGTCGGTAGAGTGACAAGAAGAGGAGTAGTTGAAGAACGAAGAAGGAGCCGTGGGAGCAGACATC
Organism: Eleutherodactylus coqui; assembly: GCF_035609145.1. Classification (NCBI taxonomy): domain Eukaryota; kingdom Metazoa; phylum Chordata; class Amphibia; order Anura; family Eleutherodactylidae; genus Eleutherodactylus; species Eleutherodactylus coqui. The sequence continues at coordinate 182,316,813 of NC_089840.1, read as the reverse complement.
GGAGAAGACACCCATCCACCCTGAGAAAGGGGTACAGGGTGGTTATTGTTGGTCTAACGTGGAGTTTCAAGTGTTGGAAATTGTCACAGCTGAAGATGTTGGGCAGATACTGCTTTCCACGCCTGCATTTGGATCGAAGGAAAAGATGGTTCACCGATCACATCTGTGCTAAAACTCGTCTATAACAAAACAATAGTACTGCGCTGAATCTGTCACTCCAGCAGCACTTGGTGCATCCAATTCACTCATGACAGAATCCATGCAGGTTCCATAGAGGTATTCAGCATATTTATGGCAAGAATAGTGCCTAATGCTCCACTATTTTTGCTCTTAAGACCTGCTTCACAAGGGGCGACAAAATCTCAGGATTTTCTCGCAATGCGACAGTGCTCCAAAACTCATGTATGTGAAGCTCATGCTTTCCTCTGGATTCCTTCACATTTGCAATGTTTTGTAGCATGCGACATTGCAAAACAAAAAAATAGCAGGTTGCTAGAGATGCCAGCAACTAGCGATGTTTTGTAGCCCATGTTTCATATTGAGCCTTCCTCTCTGCTGCATCGCATCACACGAACATGCAGTTTTCATGTGGTGCGATGAAACTTTTACAGTAGGAAATCCTACTGTAAAATCCCTTAAATAAGCCCTAGCTGCAGAAAAAAACACATACATCACCTAAGAAGTGCTATCAGCTCTGCGGCGTCTTCTCTCTGGTCCCTGGCAGTTGTCTTCAGGCATCTCTTCTGGTTAGGGATTGGAAAATCCCCGCCTCCAGGAAGCACTGCCTCTGATTGGATGAGGGCTGCGTCTCAGAGCACTGCAGCGCTCAGCCAATCAGAGGCAGCAAGTCCTGGAGGTGTGGATTTTCCAATCCCTGACCAGAAGAGATGCCTGAAGACATTTGCCGGTGAGAGGGGAAAAGAGGCGACAGAGCTAACAGCGCTTCTTAGGTGATGTATGTGGGTTTTTTTCTGCAGCTAGGTCTTATTTCCAGGGTAGGGCTTGTATTTCAAAACTCCCCCCGAATAACTTTGCACGTGGTGCTACAAAGTCACGTGAATTTGTAGCACCATGTGGATTTTGCAGCAGCAAGAAAAAATCACGATATTGCCACGAGAAAACGCAGCGATATTGCACAGGCCGCAGACGCGATATCTCTGTGATTTTCTCGCAGCAAAATCATGTCGCCGGAGTGAAAAAGGCCTTAAAGTGACAAAAACTCCAGAAAGACTAAATGCAGGCATGAACACAGCTGTATCACAATGCCCCGAAGGTTAAACAATGGAAACTTTGGAGAATTGTTTGAAGTTATCCTTTAATTTTAGCTATATTTAGATGGTTTTCTCTGGTGTCCTGCCACTAGGAACATACATAGACATGACAAGACTCCTTGAAAAATCAGGATCTATCCCTATTAGAGATGAGCGAGCATACTCGATAAGGCAAACTACTCGAGCGAGCAGTGCCTTATTCGAGTACCTGCCCGCTCGTCTCTAAAGATTCGGGTGCCAGCAGGAGGCGGGGAGCGGCGGGGAAGAGCGGAGAGGAACGGAGGGGAGATCTTTCTCCCACTCTCTTGCCGCCGCTACCCCCTGCTAACCGCCGCAACCCACCTGTCACCCGCGCCGGCAGCCGAATCTTTAGAGACGAGCGGGCAGGTACTCGAATAAGGCACTACTCGCTCGAATAGTTTGCCTTATCAAGTATGCTCGCTTATCTCTAATCCCTGTCCTTCCTGCTCTTGGTAGCTTCATTCTTTCTTTCATGCACTGAAAAATATATTGAGTAAATGATTGTCCGTGGTAGCTGTCTGATGACTCTCATTCTTAAGCCATCATACAGTAGAGAAGTATATCTGTTCACCCCAAAGCTTTGTTAGCACCATGCTAACAGCAGAAGATAGGACACATTATGTCCTTCCCCATCTTACACTCAGCCAAAGATCTTGATGGTTGCTGCTGGTAGGTGCTCCACCGAGACAACATCAAGCTTCAATCCATCATGGTCTAAAAGGGACAAAAAGATCATAGATAGACAAATATCAACTTATTCAAACTGTGAGTAGATATCACTCTTGGAAATTAAGTCATCATTACCTATTCTATAAATAAACCATATACTCATAATGTTTATAGAAGAACCGCTGTTCTTGCTTTTCAAATGAGTGCACTTATTTCAAATAAAAAATGAGTAGTTGTTTGGTGGGGGCGAGCACTTTTAGCTTTCCCTATGCCTGTCCATAACATGGAAAAAGAATCCGATCAACTCACCAATGCTTGACTTTTTCTGGCAAAAAAAGGAGTTCTTCAGGACCTAAGAGGTTCTAAAATTGATTTTAGACATTCATGGCTTGTCCCTTGGAAATGCCATTAATGTGTGATTGGTGTGGTCCAACCAATGGAACCCCACCAACTGTTAAACCAATGATAGTCTTAGATTTTACAGGTATTGCAGTTATGTTTAATTTACCTGTATAGGGACTGAGGGAATGATAGACAATTTTTTGACCATGTAGAATTAAAGGGGTTGTCCAGGTGTAAGGGATAGTGCTCCTCACAGACAGACTGACCGTCTGCTGCCACTCCAATGGATGACACCTGCTGGTACCACCCCCTTCTAGTGATAAAACAAGGGGGAGAGCATGTCAGATGCTCCAAGTGTCCAAGGTAGGTGCCACCTCCTACAACACATGATCAACAGGTGAATGAGGAGTGGGCCAAATCAAAGCTCCAAGCGGTGCCATCCTATGACACTGACACAGCACAAGAAGTGGATTTCTTTAAAGTGGTAGAAGCCATCTTACACGAGCAGGCTGCAGGGGTGGCAGAGGCCACAATTTAAAAGACAGCAGCTACAATGACTGTATCCCTGCAGTGGAGAGCAACTACAGAATATGTGATTTCCTGCCTCACATGGGAGAGGGAGGCTCCCACCATACCATTTCCTGCACCGAAGATTGGTGAGGGCATTGTAAAGTTCTGTGCAGTGGCCACTGTATGGTCAAAGAAAGATGAAAGTAAAGTGTGAGTGAGTCATGGTGAGCCAAGAAATAGGGAATGCTCCAATGCATTACCGAGAGAGTCATAACAGCTTGCAGTTGGTGTGTCTATGCTCCTATGGACACCGGGGAGAGAATGAGCAATAGTTTGAGTTACCAGGGCTTTAGTTGTGAATCCATTAACCCCTTCATGACATGGCCTATTTTGGCGTTGAGGACCAAGCGATTTTTTGGTATTTTTCCATCTCCATTTTTCAAAAGCCATAACTTTTTTATTTTTCCGTGGACGCGGCCGTATAAGGGCTTGTTTTTTGCGTGGCGAACTGTAGTTTTTATCGATGCCAATTTTGGGTACATAGACTATATTGTAAATTTTTTTTTTTTTCAATGATAGCAGAGAGAGAAAACGCATCAATTCTGCCATAGATTTTTTTTTTTTTTTTTACACCGTTAATCATGCAGCATAAATGAGACTTTCCATTTTTTCTGCAGACCGGTACGGTTACAACGATACCAAAATTCTAACATTTTTTTTAGGTTTTCCCACTTTTCTGCAATAAAAACCCTTTTTTTTGGAAATCTTTTTTCTATTCTAAATTGCTGCATTCAAAGTCACGTAACTTTTTTAATTTTTGATGTACAGAGCTCTATGAGGGCTTATTTTTTGCGTGACGAGCTGTAGATTTTATTGGTACCATTTTGGTGTACATACGACTTTTTTGATCACTTTTATTGCGTTTTTAGTGAGGCAAAATGCTAAAAATGAGCATTTTGCCTCAGTTTTTTAGCTTTTTTTTAGCGTTTTTTTCGGTGCACAGTCAAAAGCATGTGCAACTTATTGTACGCATCGTTACGGACGCGACAATACCAAATATGTGGGGTTTTATTTTTTTTTTACCTTTTTTTATGCTAATCTGAGAAAAAGCATAAAAAATGGTTTTTTTACTCTTTTTTTTTACATTTTTTTAAATTCATTTTTTAAATCTTTCTTTTTTTTATACTGTTTGTGTCCCTCTGAGGGACTTTAATCACTGCCCTGATGATCGCTGTCATAAGGCATGGCAGAGCTACTGCTCTCCCATGCCTTATCGCTCATACAGCGATCTCAGGCATAGGCAATACAGGACGCCAGTGTCTGGCGTCCTGTTGCCATGGTGACAGGCCGGGCTCTCGCGATGACATCGCGAGTTCCGGCCGGAGACACAGAGGGAGCCGCGCTCCCGCTGTGAACTCTTCCCCTGCCGCGATCTACTTAGATCGCGGCAGGGAAGGGGTTAAAAGTGGCAGGCGCATCTCCGATGTCCCCCCGCTGCTGCAGCGAGACGCCGGCTGTGACTGACAGCCGGCTCCCGCTGCGGGATAGCGCTGGATCACATATGATCCAGCGCTATCTCCAGGACGTAAGTTTACGCCCTGTTGCGGGAAGTACCCCACTCCCAGGACGTAAACTTACGCCCTGCAGCGGGAATGGGTTAAAGACAGAGGACCTGAGAGATCGTTTGAGATGACAATGCTCCAGTAGTGAACCAAGGAAAGGTAGAGGGCCTGAGGGATCATTGAGTTGACAATGCTCCAATCATCAACAGATGAAAGATGTGTTTCAGGCCTTGAGCCCAGTTGTAGTGGCTGCTTCAGAAGTAAAATTAAACCTACGGTACCCAGGGTAGTTGTAGTTAGACAGTAGTAGTAGATATAGGATTAAAGGGTAATTGCTTAAAGAACAAGTGTGGTTAAAAGCAGTTAACTGCTAGAAGAATAATCTCTAAAAAATTGCTATTTGGTCTGTGTTAAGAAAAAGTTGTTCAATGTAAATGCCAGACTGCTGTGCCATTCCATGGAGAGAAGTCAAACTTTATTCTTATGCAACATTTAGTACCAAACCCTCCTATGGCGTGATGTCTTAAAATTCATATTTTTCATTTAGTAAAGTTTATTTTGCTGCAACAAACTGCCTCCACCATCTTTTAACACCGCATCACACAATATCCAATCTGCATCTTGCACGGGGCTTTACTATTGTTGACCTATCCTCAGGATCAGCTGTTCACTAGGCCTGCAGTCTTTGCAGATAGAACTAGAAGAGAAGAGCTCTATTCATAGTGCAGTGGCCCAGGTTGGTATTCCAAGCGCAGCTCCCATTAAATTCAATGGGAGCTGTGCCTACATTACCTAACTGGGCTGCTATACTACATACAGAGCTGCTTGCTTCTGGCTTCGTCTATAGTGACAACTGTGAGATGAGTTTCATGGAACCCGAGCGGTGTAGCCCTGGTGATCAACTACTGATTACCTATCCTGAGGATAGGTTATTAATAGAGATGAGCGAGCACCAAAATGCTCGGGTGCTCGTTACTCGGGACGAAATTATTGCGATGCTCGAGGGTTCGTTTCGAGTAACAAACCCCATTGAAGTCAATGGGCAACCCGAGCATTTTTGTATTTCGCCGATGCTCGCTAAGGTTTTCATGTGTGAAAATCTGGGCAATTCAAGAAAGTGATGGGAACGACACAGCAACGGATAGGGCAGGCGAGGGGCTACATGTTGGGCTGCATCTCAAGTTCACAGGTCCCACTATTAAGCCACAATAGCGGCAAGAGTGGGCCCCCCCCCTCCCAAAAACTTTTACTTCTGAAAAGCCCTCATTAGCATGGCATACCTTAGCTAAGCACCACACTACCTCCAACAAAGCACAATCACTGCCTGCATGACACTCCACTGCCACTTCTCCTGGCTTACATGCTGCCCAACCGCCCCCCCTCCCCCCCACAGCGCACACCAAAGTGTCCCTGCGCAGCCTTCAGCTGCCCTCATGCCACGCCACACTCATGTCTATTTAGAAGTGCGTCTGCCATGAGGAGGAACCGCAGGCACACACTGCAGAGGGTTGGCACGGCTAGGCAGCGACCCTCTTTAAAAGGGGCGGGGCGATAGCCCACAATGCTGTACAGAAGCAATGAGAAATATAATCCTGTGCCACCGCCATCAGGAGCTGCACACGTGGGCATAGCAATGGGGAACCTATGTGCCACACACTATTCATTCTGTCAAGGTGTCTGCATGCCCCAGTCAGACCGCGGTTTTTAATTCATAGACACAGGCAGGTACAACTCCCTATTGTGAAGTCCCTGTGGACCGACAGCATGGGTGGCTCCCTGGAACCCACCGGCGGTACATAAAAATATCCCATTGCAGTGCCCATCACAGCTGAGGTAGTAATGTCATGTTTAATGCAGGTGGGCTTCGGCCCACACTGCATGCCCCAGTCAGACTGGGGTTCTTTACAAGTGGAAACAGATGCATTTATAATTCCCTGTGGACCCACAGCATGGGTGGGTGCCAGGAAGCCACCGGCGGTACATAGAAATATCCCATTGCATTGCCCAACACAGCTGAGGTAGTAATGTTGTGCTTAATACAGGTGGGCTTCGGCCCACACTGCATGCCCCAGTCAGACTGGGGTTCTTTACAAGTGGACAGATGTAGTAACAACTCGCTGTGGACCCACAGCATGGGTGGGTGCCAGGAAGCCACCGGCGGTACATAAATATATCCCATTGCATTGCTCAACACAGCTGAGGTAGTAATGTCGTGCTTAATACAGGTGGGCTTCGGCCCACACTGCATGCCCCAGTCAGACTGGGGTTCTTTACAAGTGGACACAGGTAGGTTAAACTCCGTGTGCACCTACAGCATGGGTGGCTCCCTGGAACCCACCGGCGATACACAAAAATATCCCATTGCATTGCCCAACACAGCGGATGTAACGTCAGCTGTAATGCAGGTGGGCTAAAAATTCATTTGATTACACTGTAGGCGAGGGCCCACAAAAATTGCTGTATCAACAGTACTAATGTACATCCAAAAAATTGGCCATGGCCAACCAAGATGGCAGGTGAAACCCATTAATCGCTTTGGTTAATGTGGCTTAAGTGGTAACTAGGCCTGGAGGCAGCCCAGTTTAACGAAAAATTGGTTCAAGTTAAAGTTTCAACGCTTTTAAGAGCATTGAAACATATAAAAATTGTTCAGAAAAATTATATGAGTGAGCCTTGTGGCCCTAAGAAAAATTGCCCGTTCAGCGTGATTACGTGAGGTTTCAGGAGGAGGAGCAGGAGGAGGAGGAGGAATATTATACACAGATTGATGAAGCAGAAATTTCCCCATTTTGGATGGTGAGAGAGAACGATGCTTCCATCCGCGGGTGCAGCCTCCATATTGCTTACGTATCGCTGCTGTCCGCTGGTGGAGAAGAGAAGTCTGGGGAAATCCAGGCTTTGTTCATCTTGATGAGTGTAAGCCTGTCGGCACTGTCGGTTGACAGGTGGGTACGCTTATCCGTGATGATTCCCCCAGCCACACTAAACACACTCTCTGACAAGACGCTAGCCGCAGGACAAGCAAGCACCTCCAGGGCATACAGCGCGAGTTCAGGCCACGTGTCCAGCTTCGACACCGAGTAGTTGTAGGGGGCAGAGGCGTCACCGAGGACGGTCGTGCGATCGGCTACGTACTCCCTCACCATCCTTTTACAGTGCTCCCGCCGACTCAGCCTTGACTGGGGAGCGGTTACACAGTCTTGCTGGGGAGCCATAAAGCTGGCAAAGGCCTTGGAGAATGTTCCCCTGCCTGCGCTGTACATGCTGCCTGATCTCTGCGCCTCCCCTGCTACCTGGCCCTCGGAACTGCGCCTTCTGCCACTAGCGCTGTCGGATGGGAAGTTTACCATCAGTTTGTCCACCAGCGCCCTGTGGTATAGCATCATTCTTGAACCCCTTTCCTCTTCGGGAATGAGAGTGCAAAGGCTCTCCTTATACCGTGGATCGAGCAGTGTGTACACCCAGTAATCCGTAGTGGCCAGAATGCGTGTAACGCGAGGGTCACGAGAAAGGCATCCTAACATGAAGTCAGCCATGTGTGCCAGGGTACCTGTACGCAACACATGGATGTCTTCACTAGGAAGATCACTTTCAGGATCCTCCTCCCCCTCCTCTTCCTCCTCCTCAGGCCATACACGCTGAAAGGATGACAGCCCAGCAGCATGTGTACCCTCACCAGTGGGCCAAGCTGTCTCTTCCCCCTCCTCCTCATCCTCCTCATGCTCCTCCTCCTCCTCAACGCGCTGAGATATAGACAGGCGGGTGCTCTGACCATCCAGCGACATACTGTCTTCCCCCGGCTCTGTTTCCGAGCGCAAAGCGTCTGCCTTTATGCTTTGCAGGGAACTTCTCAAGATGCATAGCAGAGGAATGGTGACGCTAATGATTGCAGCATCGCCGCTCACCACCTGGGTAGACTCCTCAAATTTTCCAAGGACCTGGCAGATGGCTGCCAACCAGGGCCACTCTTCTGTAAATAATTGAGGAGGCTGACTCCCACTGCGCCGCGCAAGTTGGAGTTGGTATTCCACTATAGCTCTACGCTGCTCATAGAGTCTGGCCAACATGTGGAGCGTAGAGTTCCACTGTGTGGGCACGTCGCACAGCAGTCGGTGCACTGGCAGATTAAACCTATGTTGCAGTGTCTGCAGGGTGGCAGCGTGCGTGTGGGATTTGCGGAAATGTGCGCAGAGCTGGCGCACCTTTCCGAGCAGGTATGACAAGTGGGGGTAGCTTTTCAGAAAGCGCTGAACCACCAAATTAAAGACATGGGCCAGGCATGGCACGTGCGTGAGGCTGTCGAGCTGCAGAGCCACCACCAGCTTACGGCCGTTGTCACACACGACCATGCCCGGTTGGAGGCTCAGCGGCGCAAGCCAGTGGTCGGTCTGCTCTGTCAGACCCTGCAGCAGTTCGTGGGCCGTGTGCCTCTTCTCTCCTAAGCTGAGTAGTTTCAGCACGGCCTGCTGACGCTTGCCCACCGCTGTGCTGCCACGCCGCGTGACACCGACTGCTGGCGACGTGCTGCTGACACATCTTGATTGCGAGACAGAGGTTGCGTTGGAGGAGGAGGAGGAGGAAGGTGCTTTAGTGGAGGAAGCATACACCGCCGCAGATACCACCACCGAGCTGGGGCCCGCAATTCTGGGGGTGGGTAGGACGTGAGCGGTCCCAGGCTCTGACTCTGTCCCAGCCTCCACTAAATTCACCCAATGTGCCATCAGGGCAGGGGCGTACCTAAAGCCTAAGGGGCCCGGGTGCAAAAGTTCAGCTGGGCCCCCCTCCATCTGTACCCGTACCTATACCTAAACCGTGCTAATTTACAAACATGATCTAGCCCCTTGGTGTAAGCCTTCTCATTATGACTCCTTTCCTTGACTACAAAAAACCTGTTGGTAATGTCTTAGGCCGCTTTCACACGGCCGCACAAATTGCGTGAGATTTGTGCGTTGCAAGATGTACAAATCGCACATGAATATGAACCCCATTGTTTTGAATACAATCATACACAGGAGCGATGTTTTGTTTTTCTCTGCATCGCACGAGAATATGATGATGTGATGCGAGCTGGTTTTAACACAACAACCGCTCACATCCGCGGGGACGACACACGTTGGTGAGTGTGATAGGGGGCAGAGTTTCACGGCCTGATATCAGACTCACTCCTGTGAAATTAGCCTAAGGCCGGCTGCACATGGCTGGATCTGCATTGCGGAATATGGAGCGGGCGTCCGCCTAGGGATTCCGCAGCATGTACTGCCCATAGCATGTTATGGAAAAGCCTTTTTTTCTCTACACGAGCGGAAAGAAATTGCGGTTTTCCACTCACAGAAGAAAAAGCATGGCGTGCTATATTTTAATGCATGTATATACCCAGGTTATACCAGCTATACATATATAATTATATACAGGAGAGGTATAACCTATACCAGCTGTACATATATAATTATATACAGTATATACCCAGGTTATACCAGCTATACATATATAATTATATACAGGAGAGGTGTAACCTATACCAGCTATACATATATAATTATATACAGGAGAGGTATAACCTATACCAGCTGCACATATATAATTATATACAGGAGATACACAGGTTACACCAGCATGGTACATATAGCTATATACAGGATGTGTATCCCCCTGTATATAGTGGTATGCCCCATGCTGGTGTAACCTGTGTATCTCCTGTATATATATATATATATATATATATATATATATATATATACAGGAGAGGTATATGTTATAGCAGCTGCACATATATAATTATATACAGTAGATACACAGGTTACACCAGCATGGTCCATATCACTATATACAGGATGTGTATCCCCCTGTATATAGTGGCATGTCCCATGCTGGTGTAACCTGTGTATTCCCTGTATATAATTATATATATATATACAGCTGGTATAACTTATACCAGCTATACATATATAATTATAATTCCTTCTCTACTCACCTCTGCAGCAGTCTCTGGGCAGCCTGTAATGGAAAGTCCCCCGTCTTTTGATCACATGACCAGGCTGATCATGTGATCTGCAGCCACAGGTCCTCTCCCAGGTCCTGTGCATACAGCGCTCCGGAGGTGAGTAGAGCCGCAGTAGCCCCTCCCCCTGGTAATCGCTGACCGGCAGAGACTGATAGACTGCAGCTGTGACCACTCACAGCTGCAGTCTATCAGTTGGAGGGCCGCGCCGTGGGAGTCTGCAGCCTGTAACAGCCCTCCCCTCTGCTCTTGCCGACCTGCGGCGCTGCCTCCCGTCTCTCTCCTCAGCCATCATGCGGCCGACAGCGCCGATCCCCCGGGCCCCCTCAGCTCAAGGGCCGGGTATATGCACTGATTGTGCATGTGGGTATGGCGGAGGGCGGCCACGGGGCCCCCTGAGCGCAGGGGCCGGGTCGCCATGGCGACCCCAGCACCCTCTGACGCTACGCCTATGCATCAGGGAGATATAGTGGTCCTGCCCGCCTGTGCTTGTCCACGTGTCCGTTGTTAAGTGGACCTTGGCAGTAACCGCGTTGGTGAGGGCGCGTACAATGTTGCGGGAGACGTGGTCGTGCAGGGCTGGGACGGCACATCGGGAAAAGTAGTGGCGACTGGGAACCGAGTAGCGCGGGGCAGCCGCCGCCATCATGCTTTTGAAAGCCTCCGTTTCCACAAGCCTATACGGCAGCATCTCTAGGCTGATCAATTTTGCAATGTGCACGTTTAACGCTTGAGCGTGCGGGCGCGTGGCGTCGTACTTGCACTTGCGCTCAAACTGTGGCACTAGCGACGTCTGGACGCTGCGCTGAGAGACATTGCTGGATGGGGCCGAGGACAGCGGAGGTGAGGGTGTGGGTGCAGGCCAGGAGACGGTAGTGCCTGTGTCCTCAGAGGGGGGTTGGATCTCAGTGGCAGGTTGGGGCACAGGGGGAGAGGCAGTGGTGCAAACCGGAGGCGGTGAACGGGCATCGTCCCACCTTGTGGGGTGCTTGGCCATCATATGCCTGCGCATGCTGTTGGTGGTGCCTCCCCAGCTGATCTTGGCGCGACAAAGGTTGCACACCACTGTTCGTCGGTCGTCAGGTATCTCTGTGAAAAACTGCCACACCGTAGAGCACCTTGACCTGTGCAGGGTGGCATGGCGCGAGGGGGCGCTTTGGGAAACAGTTGGTGGATTATTCGGTCTGGCCCTGCCTCTACCCCTGGCCACCGCACTGGCTCGGCCTGTGCCCACACCCTCACTTGGCCCTCCGCGTCCTCGGCCGCGTCCACATCCTCTAGGCCTACCCCTACCCCTCAGCATGCTGTATTACCAGTGATTTGATTTCCCAGGCAGGAAAGAAATTGGCGCAAGGCTGCACTCAACCGTAGCTGGTTGCGTCTGATTTTTTTACATTCTCCACGCAGCACACACGTACCCAGAGCCCTTAGGACTGACACAGGCAGGGCAAATATACTTTCTTCCCTTTTGTTTAAAAGGATAGGCCCACTGCGTCTATTCACTGAACAATAAGTTTAATAACTGTGTTGCGGCCCTGCAAAACTGTCACAGAACTTTACTGTTGCAGAGTTACTAACTGTGGCAGAGCAGGTATTTCCCAGGCAGGAAAGAAATTGGCGCAAGGCTGCACTCAACCGTAGCTGGTTGCGTCTGATTTTTTTACGTTCTCCACGCAGCACACACGTACCCAGAGCCCTTAGGACTGACACAGGCAGGCCAAATAGAATTTTTTCCCTGCTTTTTACAAGGAACACCCACACTGCGTGTATTCAATGAATAATGTATGTCTTCTGGCCCTGCCTACACAATTCTATCCCTGTAGTATTAATGCCGGGTGCAATGCTCTGCACAGCCGGTTTTGAGAAAGAAAAAAAAATATGCAACACTGCTAACAGCAGCCTGGACAGTACTGCACACGGATAGATGTGGCCCTAGAAAGGACCGTTGGGGTTCTTGAAGCCTACACTAACTCCTAACACTCTCCCTGCCTAACCCCCACTTCTGTCCCTATTGCAGGGCGCAATGCTCTGCAGATCCAATTTTTGAAAAATAAAATAAAATACTGTACTAACACAGTACTGCACACTAGTAGATGTGGCCCTAAGAAGGGCCGTTGGGGTTCTTGAAGCCTACACTAACTCCTAACGCTCTCCCTACAGCAGCTCCAGCACGATAGTACTTTCCCTCAGCTAAGTCACAAGGCATGTGTGGCGAGCCGCGGGAGGGGCCGATTTTTATACTCGGGTGACATCAGATCTCCCCAGCCACTCACAGCAGGGGGGTGGTATAGGGCTTGAACGTCACAGGGGGAAGTTGTAATGCCTTCCCTGTCTTTCAATTGGCCAGAAAAGCGCGCTAACGTCTCAGAGAGGAAACTGAAAGTAACTGGAACACCGCGTGGTACTCGTTACGAGTAACGAGCATCCCGAACACCCTAATATTCGCACGAATATCAAGCTCGGACGAGTACGTTCGCTCATCTCTAGTTATTAATAGTAAAGTCCCAGAAAGCCCCTTTAAGTAAGAAGCCACAAGTGACCTCATAGTACCTCTATTTGTATAAGCAGGCAACAGATAACAAAAGCAGTTTTTTATTGTATGGGCCCCACAGCACAGTGCGCAATATCTCAACTTCTTGCAGATGACATTGGAATGTGTAGGATATTGACGTTAACTGCAGTCATACCCTTGTTTTTGTGCATTCAGCAGAGTTAACTGCAGACACATTTCACAGCTATAATTCTTCATATGCAAGAAAATCTGTAGTTGTGAAATTATATTGTAAATTGCCAGTAGTCAAAGAGAATGTTTTTGTGTGCTAGTATTTGTATTATTAAAAATAAGTGTGACTTTATAAGACAATTTATCTGATGAGGACGGCCGTTTGTTAAAAAAACAACATCCTGACACTAATCATTTGGTTTTGACTATGAGTTTAGAATTTCCATTGAACAAGTCCTGCAAATTCTACTTACACAGTGCATGTAGCAACCAGAACCCTGAAGCTGGCACAGACCCATCACACGGGGGTGCAGTCAGTGATTAGATGAAGTCCATCCATGAGACAGTTTTCAGTGGAAGTATTTCAGTTTGAGCTCTTTGAGAGAGATGTGGACAAACATTCTCTTGCTATGCTGCCCCTTTGCTTTGCTGCAGATCGAATGGTGAGGTAGGTGCAGGTGGGTTGGGGTAAAAAGGAAGGCAGGGTCTTAAAGTCTCCGCTCATCTGGAATGCCTGTAAATAGGAGCATCTGGTATTATGATGACATAAATATAATTGTCTTTTTTGCAAAGCAAACATTATATGCAAAAATGTGTATGCAAAAAAAGGGGTATGCAAAAATGCATATTTAAAGAATATACATGTTGCAATATATATCTAACATTTGAGGGTGTTGTGGCTTTCATCATAAATTAACAAAATGTTTACAGCTGAGTGAAATTGTACTTTTAATGTAAATTTAAAAAACTGTATGCCAAAAAACCGAAAGAATATGCCAAATACGTCACCACATTTACTCCATATCAGGATTATTTTGGCACTATATTGAAGTATCATTTGGGCTGAAATTACTAGAACGGTCTTAAAATGACAAGGAAAGCCATGTTCTGTCTTGTTGCCCAGGGAGCAGCTCTGGATATCACTGTTATATAGTGGATAATAACTTTACGGTGGGAATTATTACTTTTTATTAGGCTTTTATCATAGGCCATGGACACAAATATACACAAATCACAGATTTCCCATGATTGTATGGAAGCAGCAATGATCCTTCTAATCCAAAAATGTTTTACTGCTAAGGGTCCTTTTATACGGCACAGCTGTTGAGCACTTAAAAGGGTTTTCCAGGGAGAATACTATTGATGATCTATCCTCGGGATAGGTTATCAATAGCTGATTGTTGCTCAGGACCCCGACCAATCAGCTGATTATGCGCCTGCTGACAGTGCCTCAATAACATAGGGGTTGGAGTGGAAGCAGTGGTAGTCTATGCTCCGACCTCTCTGTAGTGGCCAGCGCTTGTAACTGCAAGTGCAGCTCTCAATGAAATCAACACAAGCCGTGGCTGCAGTTACAAGCGTTGGACACTTCACAAACGTTGGAGGAGAGACTTCCACATTGACCTCTGTGTAATTGCAGTGCTGTCCACTGGCGCACAGTCAGCTGATCGGTTGGGGTCCCCCATCTGATCAGCTATTGATGACCTATCCTGAGGACAGCTCATCAATAGTATTCTCCCTAGAAAACCCCTTTAACCCCTTGAGTGGCACGCCCGGAAAATTTCCGGGGACGAGCTCCACTGCTCATAGTGACATAGCCCGGAAGATTTCCGGGCTATGTATCACTATAGGAGCTGCAGAGCACAATGCCACAAGCTGTGACAGTGTGCTCTGCCTGCACAGACCCACACAGAGCAGTGCAAGGGCTTTGAAAAACCAGCAGAAGATATTGCCGACATGTCGGCAATGTCCTGCTTTGTTTACAAGTTGCCATAGAGACCATCGGCTTGTCAGAAGCAAGCCGATGGTCTCTGTGGCAGGGAGAGCTGGTTGTTAGCTGTCAGAGGACAGCTAGGTACCAGCTCTTACAGCAGAGATCAGAGAAAACCTCCGATCTCTGCTGTGTTAACCCTTTACATGCTGCAGTCTATGTGACTGCAGCATGTAAAGGGTTGTCACTGCAGCATGTAAAGGGCTGTCACCATCGGACCCCCGGAATGTGATCAGGGGTCGTGATGGGTCCCTGTGGAAGTCCCCTAAAGGGACAGAAAAAAAAAAAAGTAAAAAAAAAAAAAAAGTAAAATAATTATTAAAAAAATAAAAAAAACACTTGTCTCCCTTTACTTTGTAAAAAATCAAAAATACAATTACACATGTGGTATCCGTGTACGTCGTAATGACCCAGAGAAGGAAGTTAATACATTATTTAACCCCTTAATGACACGGCCCCTTTTTTTCTTTTTTCCCCATTTCTTTTTTTCCTCCCCCCTGTTTAAAAAATCACAACTTGTCCCGCAAAAAACAAGCCCTCATATGGCCATGTCAATGGAAAAATGAAAAAGTTATGGCTCTTGAGACGCAACTGCAAAACTAGTTGAAATTCAATGATTAGACCATTTTAAAAAACCTGCCCTGGTGGGCACGACAGGGTGGTAGGAAACCTGCCACTCAAGGGGTTAATGTACAAAAGTTGTCCTAAAGACTATCGCTCCTGTGCTTTCCCAAAGGAGTAATAATTGCTTAGTGAATGTAGGCAGAGTGCACTGCAGATCTCATCCGACCCCTTGCCTCCATTCAGAGTAAACAGGCGGTCGTTTATAAATGAATGACTGCCTGTTTACACGGACTGATTATGAGCGACTAACAATAAGCAAAAACAATTATTGATTCAGTTTCACACGATCCAATGATTACCTGAACAATAATTGTTTCAATGAAAAAAGGCCCTTAGGATCACATGAAAAGTGTTGGAACTTTCCCCTCCTGTGTGGGAATTGAGAGCTTCAAGCCGCCTGCAGACGGCTGGGTCGGATCCGGCTGCGAGAATTCTCGCAGCGGGACCCGACCCTAGCCCCTGCAGAGAGCAGCGTTTACTCACCTGCTCCCGCGGCCCCGGCATGTGCAGACCGTAGGCGGCGGCCGTGGTGTGGGATTTCTGTGCGGGGCTCTGCGAGCCCCGCACAGAAATAATGCATGCCGCGGTTTGTTTGACGCGCCAGATTTTAAGCGGACAAATCACGGCCGTCTGCCTAGGATTGCGTTTGTTAACGCAATCCTATGGCAACTTCCACGGGCGGAAATTCCGTGGGAAATCCTGCCCGTCTGCAGGCAGCTTCAGGCAGTAGATTTAGGATTGTAGCTATGACGATTGGTCAACTGGGGGCAGTTTTTGTCTAATTCAAAATCAGCAGAGACAATGCAGATGTAGTTTAATGGATAAAAGAGAATAAACTGCTGCTGAACACTTCTGGGAGCATCTTATCTCATCTATGCTAAAATCCGTAATATATCAGTTGGGAATGCCTCTGTACACAGAAGTTTGGCAAGTTTGCCAACTTTTACTACAAATGTATGGTCAGCTTTAGGGACCTTGTTGGACCTTATCAGTATCAATAATTATGTATAGTGAGTAATAACATTATCAGCTGCAGTGCACCTCACCGTAGAGACAAATAAAAGATCTAGGGGAAAAAATACAAACGCACATAAAGGCCCTCTGATGTGGATGTCCGATTTTGAAAGAAAAAAAAGTTTGCTGGTATTTAGTGAGTGTTGGGCTTCAGTGCTGAAACATAATGTGCAAAGGTAAATTATAAGTATATAATATTTGTAAAGTGTAAATAATTCTCTAAGTTCATGTCACATCCGTGTTTCCGGCGTCCTGCTGTGTCAGCAGCGCTATTTGTGTCCTCTACGTAAAGATCCAATTTGCATTTGAATCCCTTAAAGCTTCTGTTGGACGCTGCAAAATTTCTTGGCAGTTTCTCGCACAATCCAATTATCCTTTCGCATGTAATGCCTCCGTGTGCCTTCCAGTCAATCACAAATACAAAGGTCATATTAACGTTTACCGCACGGCTCAGAAAATATACATTTGAGAAAATACTAAAACAAAACAAGTGAAACTTTAAAAAGAAGATTTGGGAAATGGGGGACATGAAAAAATAGCAGGAACTCTGTTTCAAAAAGGACGCAACTGCACACAAGAAAAGTGTCTTACATAGAAAATGAGGAATGAGATAGACAGATGAGAAATCCAATGAAATCAGAAGAATTCTGAAGAAATACTTGGGGCACGGCCTATTTTGGGCATAAGGACACTACGATTTTTGGCAGATTTTCATCTCCATTTTTCAAAAGCTATAACTTTTTTATTTTTTCGTTGACACAGTCGTAAAATGGCTTGTTTTTTTTTGCGTGGCGAACTGTGGTTTTTATTGGTGCCATTTTTGGGTACATAGACTATATTGTAAAACGTTTATTCATTTATTTATGATAGCAAGGAAAAAAAACACATGAATTCTGCCATAGATTTTTTTGGGGGTGGGTGGACGGGGGCAAAGATACCAAAATTCTTATATTTTTTTTTAGATTTTTCCGCAATAAAACCCTTTCTTTTTGAAATTATTATTTTTTCTATATTGCTGTATTCAAAGTTCTATAACTTTTAATTTTTTTATGAATGGAGGTCTGTGAGAGCTTATTTTTTGTGAAATGAGCTGTAGTTTGTATTGGTACCATTTTCAAGTACATACGGCTTTTTTGATTACTTTAATTGTGTTTTTTGTGAGGCAAAATGAAAAAAAATAAGCATTTTGCCTCCGTTTTTCGGGGGGGGGGGGTTACGTTTTTTGCTGTGTAGGATAAAAAGTATGTTCAATTTCTCGTACGGATATGACTATACCAAATATGTGGGATTTAGATTAAAAAAAAAATAATAAATTGATGCTAATGTGAGAAAAAGCACGAAAAAAAAGGGTTTTTTTACTTTTTTTTTTACATTTTTCTTTTTATTACATTATTTTTAGCTTCTTTTTACGCTATTTGAGTCCCTGTGGGGGCACCTATGATTGCTATGATAAAGCATTGCAGGACTTCTGTCCTGCAATGCCTTATCGCTTGTATTAGCAATCATGAGCACTGTCAATGCAGGACGCCTGTAGCTGGTGTGCTGTTGCCATGGCAATGAGTCGGGCTCTCTGCGATTACATTGCGAGAGCCCGATGATGTCACTCTTTACATACTGCGCTTTTCATAGATCGCAGCAGAGAAGAGATTAACAGTGGGGATCGCTGTCCGGATGCACCCCTGCTGTTGCAGTGGTAAGCCCACTATCAGTGACAGCCGGCTCCCGCTGCCAGATAGCTTGGGATCTCTTCTGATCTCACACTATCCACAGGATGTAAATGTAAGTCCTGTTGCATTAAGTACCCCTCTGCTAGGACGTACATTTATGTCCTGTGGCAGGAAGGGGTTAATGGGTAATTTTGGTCCATGATACAGACAAAAATAGGACATACTGTGATTATTTTTAATCTTGAATAGATATGAGCGAACCTACTCGGCCACGCCCCTTTTTCGCCCGAGCACCACGATTTTCGAGCACTTCCGTACTCGGGCGAAAAGATTCGGGGGGTGCGGTGGGTGAGTGGGGGGTTGCAGCGGGGAGTGGGGGGGAGAGGAAGAGAGAGAGGGCTCCCCCCTGTTCCCCGCTGCTACCCCCCGCTCCACCACGCCTCCCCCCGCCCCCCGGCGCCCCCCGAATCTTTTCACCCGAGTACGGAAGTACTCGAAAATTGCGGTGCTCGATCGAGTAATTACTCGAAACGAGTAGGTTCGCTCATCTCTAATCTTAAACAAAAAGCACGTCTGAATACCCCAATGCAAGTCAATAGGGTTTATGGGGCTCATATCAAGCTCCTATTCTGTCCAGTGGTTTCAATGAATTTTCCAGAACCCTAATATTCTGTGTTACTGTAAATAAAGGCTTAAAGAAGAGTGCAAGACCACTAGCACTGAAATGTGCTGCAGATCCGCACGAGTTATTTACATTCAGTGGGACAAAGGCTGGTTTCACATCTACGTTGCAGCCTACAGTCGGAGGTTTCGTTACAGATCTAGCTTGACATACCGAAAGAAAAAACGTTGCATACAATACTTTTTTATATATATAAAGGTTGGGCAGCAGAGCGGAAACCGAACAGACCCCATTATAGTCAATGGGTTCCGTTCAGCGCTGTTCGGTTCCATCCAGAGATGCAACCTTTCAGCCGCAGGGATTCCCCTCTACTGCTCCCCCAAACAGGAAAGAGGAACCCCGAGCGCAGATGTGAAACCACCTTATCCTCATGCGGAAAACTTAGCACATATTCCAATGCAGAATTTGTATTAAGAAGTGATATGACACTTTTCTTTTCCCCATGTGGAACTACCTTGTGGATTTCCATTGATGTGAATATTGCACTTCCAGAACGTGTATTTCCTGTGCATGTGATGCTGAATCTGTGCCGATTCTTCATTAGGTCTGCAGCATAGTGCGCTGAGTGACCAACAACAGTTTTCTAGCTCTTTGTATTTTTTTGCACAACAGACTTTATTGTTGGAGTCAGATTGTGAGTTCCTATCATGTCATTTTCTTCAGTGTTGACCAGGGGTGCCCCCTAGTGGGGGATCATTATTAAAAAACCTTTAATTGCGGCTAGTCACCAGATACTGTGGTATATAAGATAAAGTACAGGAGATGTGGGAGTTTTACTCTATCCGGAGTTTCCTTATAGTGGTCATTAGCTGTTTATGTTATCAACCTTCGTGCTTCATCAGAGACTAGCGGAACATTTTGGAGGTCATTTATATACATTTGTTAGAGTCATTATTTTGGAGTGAAGGTTGTACAAAAATGGGCTCACAGATACACATATTATATAAGGGCTATTACTGATGATCTTCCTGATGTGACCCCTTCATTACTCCACTGCCCATAGTGACATAGCGACATAGTGACATTTTTAAATGGTGCCATTTAAAGTACCATATAATGTACTGAAAAACTTTTACAAAATTCTAAATGAAGTAAAATGGAAAAAAAATGACATTCCACCATTTTTCAGTACGTTTTGTTTCTACGGCACACAAACTGCAACAAAAATGACATGATAACTTTATTCTATGGGTCAGTCCGATTACTACAATACCAAACTTGTTTAGTTTATCTTTTGCTGTAGTACTTGTATTTTTTCAAAGACATTTATTTTTTTCTAAATTATTTTCTGCTGCATCTTCTGCACGCAATACATTTTTTATTTTTCCATCGACGTACTTGAGCAAGGGCTCATTTTTTGCTAGATGTACTATAGTTTACGTTAGTGCTAATTCGGAATACATATATCTTTTTGATCGCTTTTTATTGCATTTCTTCTGTGAGACAGGGTGACTGAAAAAGTGTGTTCCTGGCGTTCTTTTTTTTTTTCTGATTACGTTCACCGTGCGGGGTAAATAATGCACTACTTTGATAGATCGGAATTTTACGGACGCGGTGGATACCAAATATGTATTTTTCTTTTAGGATTTAGATTTTTTTATTACAGATATGGAAAAAGTAGCGAAAAAGAAAAAAACTATTACAATTTGGTATTGGCATAATCGTACCGGCCTGTAGAATTACTTATTTATACAGCTCAGAGAATGCAGTGAAAAATAAAAAACATGCCAGAATTACAGATTTTGTTAATCTTGCCCCTAGAAAAAATGCAATAAAAAGCGATCAAAATTTTACATCTTCCTAAAAATTAGATAAATGAAGACCAGAGTTCATCCTACAAAAAACAAGGCCTTCTAGGGCTCTGGCAATGGAAAAAAAAATAATACGGCTCTTGGAATGTGGCGATACAAAAGCAAACCTTTAAGAAAAAAAAAGTTTTAAATGTACAAAAATAGCAAAACATTAAAAAACGGTATAAACTTGGTATCGCCGGAATCGTGTTTATTAAACACTTAAAACATTTTCTACTTCTATGGGTATGCTCAGACAGCAAACTTCACACCAGATTTCTCAATATGAGTGCCGTCTTTAAAAACCACTGCAAAGTCCGCGCCTTTCTGCTGCGATTTTTGCCTTAGATGCATATATAGATTTAGCCCTGTAAATGGGCAAAATCCATGCGCAAAATTCTGCAGCAGAAAATCATGTTTCCGCATCAAGAAGTGACATGTCCTATTCCCAAATATTGTTAAGACTTGCTAAAAAGTCTCATTGATTTGAAGGAATGCTGCCATCCAATAGGTGGCGCTGCCGAGGTACTGTTCCATCTTCCTTATTTACATAAATTACCCAAAGGAGCTTGCCTTATAAGTCCCCTCACTCACCTTCTAGGTGTTCCCACACCCCTTTTGGGTGCTCTACGTGGGGAGAGACTATTCCCCTCCCAACCTATTCACCTCCTAGGTGTCTCCACACACCTTCTGGGTGCTCTCCTTAAAGGGGTTGTCCCGCGCCGAAACGGGTTTTTTTGTTTTTTTTTTTAACCCCCCCCGTTCGGCGCGAGACAACGCCGATGCAGGGGTTAAAAAAACAAACCGGAGAGTGCTTACCTGAATCCCGGCGGTCCGGCGTCTTCATACTCACCTGCTGAAGATGGCCGCCGGGGTCTGCTCCCTCCGTGGACCGCAGCTCTTCTGTGCGGTCCATTGCCGATTCCAGCCTCCTGATTGGCTGGAATCGGCACGTGACGGGGCGGAGCTACACGGAGCCGGCATTCTGCACGAGCGGCCCCATTGAAGACAGCAGAAGACCCGGACTGCGCAAGCGCGGCTAATTTGGCCATCGGAGGCCGAAAATTAGTCGGCACCATGGAGACGAGGACGCCAGCAACGGAGCAGGTAAGTGAAAAACTTTTGATAACTTCTGTATGGCTCATAATTAATGCACAATGTACATTACAAAGTGCATTAATATGGCCATGCAGAAGTGTATAGACCCACTTGCTGCCGCGGGACAACCCCTTTAAGGAGACACGACACCCTTCTGACCAATTTCTTGACACAGAAACGCTCGTTTCCACATCAGAATTCCGCATGCAGATTTTGTCCATTGAAAGAGTTACATCTGCATGCGGATCCACGCTAAAACATGCGATTTTTACATACAGAATTCGATAGGGAATGTTCCACAGCAAATTTGCTATGTTAATATATCCTAAGGCAATCTTAACATGGGTGAGTGCGATATTGGTCGTGAAACACATGCAATTTCCCTGGAGATGAGAGGCATTTTTGTGCCATAACTGCCTTGCATCACTCCGGGAAAGTAGTGATTGGTTTCAATATTGAGACCTCGCATCGCATGCGCCTAAACAGCCCAATTGAAAACAATGGGCGATGTGATGTGAGGGCATGCCCAAAGGTAGGGTATGCAGTGTGATGCCATGTGATCCAATGGAAAAAAAATCGTTCATGTGTATGACCCCATTCAAAACAATGGGGTTCATATTCTTGCAGGATTTGTGCATCCTGTAATATCCAAATCTCGGCTGTGTGAAGCCAGCCTAAGGGTGCTTTTACACATATCTTCTTGATGCAGTTTTTGAAGTCAAAGCAAGTAGTAGATTGATCTCAATAGATTTGAACATAGAATGCCAGCACTGCAAGGCAGCAGCAATAACAACTGAGCCACCACACCTGTCTGTTCTGCTCAAAAGTAGGAGAACAACAACCTATAGAGAACATAAAAACCCCACCCAAATGTTGCCCTTAAGGCACTCTCACACATGGGTTAGCAAAATGCTGTGTTCAAAACGGCGGCATTTCGCTGGAATTTTGCATGGTGTTTTCTAATGCATTCCTCTGTGTTTGACAGCATTTTTTAATGCACCCTATCACTGTGATGCATGCTTTGAAATGTGCAAAAACGCACAAATATAGAGCAGACAGTACTTGAAAACTGCCACGTTAAAAATGTTGTCTTCAAGCGTGGGACTGCGAGGCCCCATTGAAATCAGTGGGAGTGTTCTTCTGCGATTAGAAACGCCATGCGTTTTGAAACGCCATGCTAATTGTGGTAAAAAGCATCCAGTGTGAGAGCAGCTTTATTCAGATTTGAACCTATAACTTCAGCATTGCAAAGCAGCACTGCTAACAACCAAGCCACCACACTTGTCTGTTCTGCTCCAGAGAAGGAGAAGAACAGGAAGAATAAACCCAAAGTGAACATAACAACACCATCCAGAAGTTGCCCTTTAACAGATTTGAACATAGAACTCCAGCATTGCTAGGCAGCAGTGCTAACAACTGAGCCACCACACATCTTTCTTCTCCCTTCTCCAGAGCAGGAGAAGATGGAGAAGAACAAGAATAATAAACACAAAGAGAACATACAAACTCCATGCAGTTGTTGTCCATAATCAGCTGTGAAGCAAGAACTCCAGCACTATAAGGCAAAGGTGCTAGTCTCTGAGCCACCAAGCTTCTTTCTCTTTCTCCTCCTGCTGCTTCTTTTTTCCTGTAGGAGGAGGAGAAAAACAAGAATGAAATGAGCTGATCTTCTTATTCTCCATCTCCTTCTTCCATTTCTCCATTGGCTATCAAAATTGGGACTATTTACCCTGGAAAACAGACAGCTAAGGGGCAATCAAATAACTATGTATAAATAAATGAGGGGACAATACAAGGATCTTTCCCATGATCTGTTTATACCCAAGACTGCATCGGTAACAAGAGGGCATCGGCTACATCTAGAAGAAAGCAGGTTTCATCACCAACACAGAAGGGGCTTCTTTACTGTAAGAGCAGTGAGACTGTGGAACTCTCTGCCTGAGGACGTGGTGATGGCAAAATCCGTAGAGGAGTTTAAGAGTGGACTAGATGTCTATCTAAAGTGCTAGGATATTACAGGATATAGACGTTAGGTGACCAGCGGGTTGTTGATCTGGATCTTACATTCAGGTAGGAACTTTCAGAGGTTGATCCAGGGATTATTCTGACTGCCATTATGAAGTTGGGAAGGAATTTTTCCCACGAAAAGGCTAATTGGCTTCTGCCTCTGGGTGTTTTTGCCTTTCTCTGGATCAACAAGGGGGGTTGAAACAGGCTGAACTAGATGGACATGGTCTTAATTCAGCCTAACATTCTACGTTACTATGTTACTATATTTCTTTCTCACCCTCCTCCTTCCTTTCCTTCTTTTCCTTCTTCTCATTCTCTGTCTCCTTGTCATCTGTTGTAATTGGCACCAATTTATGAAACATTATAATAAATCTGTCAGGTCACTGAAGTTCCTGCTCCTTCCCACTAAACATTGTCCACTTTTTTGTCACTTTTGAAAAGAAAGAGGCATAAAACTGAACAAAATGTGTGAGTTTTTGACAAGAGGGTGGTGCAAATCATTTGATAAATTCCCCCCATAATTTAAACCTGAACCAAGGGCGCTAGTGATCTCTAAGCTGGATCCAGTAGATGTACGGGGTCCGTGTATTGTAGCTTGTATGCAGCTGTATTACAGAAGTCTGAAATTGTCCATATTACAAATAATATACTAAAATTCAATCCTTATTGCGACTTTTGGGTTTTTTTTCATTCAGAACAGACCATACCCTCCTCCCACCTGCGTTCCCCAAGACAATATATGACATTACATTTAGGACAGAGATCATAACACTACTCATCATAGTCCAAACTGAGCCTGTTTTCTGTTTGCCAGTATAAAACTGCTGATATTAGTCCCAGTGGTCAGTTTGTAAGTAGAATGCTAGGCACATGCAGAACCATCCAGGCCCGTGTGTTTTGATCAGGGTGCATTGTTGTAAGTGCATCAGGACCCTGGTAACAGCAAAAGTTAGTGTTGTGTCCCCTGTGTCCCCTGATAATGACTCTGCCTCTCCTGTATAAATACCCACACGACGCTCAGCACAGCAGTTCAGGAACCTGGAAATGATTGTAAAGGATCTCCTCATCCTGCTTTTCGTGCTGTCATTAGCACAGGCAACCTCACCTCAGCACATCATCCACCCCAAGTTCCTACACCTGGGTAAGTGACTTGCTTTGTGTCTTCATATATTAACTTTTTGAAACAATTTATTTGTTTTTAGAATTTACTGAACTCAAAATAAATAAAAGCCATTTCTGTGTTGTTAAATATGTAGAAATGATAACAGAAGGTTTATGTGAGAGGATCCCTGAGGGTTCACTGATGAGGAAACTGTCCTCCCTGGCTGAGCCATCTGCCGGGGATCCTTAGACGTTGCTGATCTCTACATATGCTAGAAGGTTCCGGCAGCCAAACCTAAGTAATCAGAAAACAGAAGAATGTTCTGTGGACGCTATAGTGTTATCCAGGCATTCATATTCTACCTGTACTCAGCACTTGGTCCTTTATGGTCTTTGATCCACTAAGGAAGGTAAAGGACATCGTGCAGTGCCTTGTGAAAGTATTCACCCCTTTGGTGTTTTTTTTGTTTTTTTGTAAGTAAAATGGAATTTTGGGGGTTTATAATGTTTCATTTACAGAACATGGCAAAAACTTTGAAGGCACAAAATATTTTTTACTGTGACAAACAATAAAAGACAAAAAAATAAAAACCTTAATAATGTGCATAAGTATATACTCCCTGAAAATCAATACCTTGCGGAGTCACCTTTTGTTGCAATTACAAATTCAAATCTCTTGAGTGATGTCTTTATTAGCCAAACACATCTAGAAACTTGGATTTCTGCCTATTCTTTCAGGCAAAACTGCTCCAACTTCTTACGGGCTCCTTCACATAGACGTATTTGTGCATGCAATACACAGAGAATAGAACCCATTGATTTCAATAGGTTTGTTCACATTTCAATTTTCTGCGTACACATTTTGGCCATGCAAAACAAAAGCAGCATACTCTACTTTTCTGTGCCTATGCGCACCAAAGGTCCCCATAGAAGTCAATGTGCAAGGAGATGCGTAGTACGCTACGCAATTCCGCTGGTAAAAGAAAACATCCGGAACTCATTAGCCATTTTTCAAGTGGTGCGTCCTGTTTGCCACAAGCAAATGAACATATCTTGTGGGTGGAAAAAGTACAGTAAAATATGCCAATACACACACAAAAAAACTGTTTGCTTCGCAAAAACACAGCACTGAGGCATGCAAATGTGCATATGCCCATGTGAAGGAGCCTTTAGGGTGCTTTCACATGGGACAGAATTAGTCCTCATGAATATTTTTCCCTGTATTTGGGGATTTTGCCATATACTGTTTGTCAGACTCCAAATGTATGGCCGGTTTCACATCTGTGTTAGAACCTCCGGCCAGAGGTTCTGTTGCAGATTTGTCTGCAAATACAGGAAGAAAAAGCACTGTTGCATCGCTTTTTCTTCTTTCCAAAAGCCGGGCAGCCAGGGGGTGGACAGCAGGCAGACCCCATTATAGCCGAGACAGAACCGTTTGGCCACGGAGATACCCCTTTCCTGCTTCCTGAATGGAGTAGGAAAGTAAAATCCCTGCCACAGATGTGAAACCACCCTATTTTCTTGTGTTTTTTTTTTTGTTTTTTTTTAAGAGTACCTACACTTTCTTTATAATGCACAGAATAGGCGATTTTAAGCATTTTTGCAATAGGTTTTATTTGTTTATTTGCCTTACAAAACCCCTCTTGAGCTCTGCAGCTAGGTGAGGACAGAGCTGAGAATCCTGTTTTGACCTCACTGCAGTAGAGGGACCCCATCCAGTTGTCTGCTGCTCTTCTCTCTAGAACATCTGTAGACAAGCTGTTGCCAATATACAGTTCCATTTTATTAATAGCTGCATTTTATTTCATGTAATCTCGGTCTTCCTGTGTCCCCAATGTGTCCTTCCACCAATGGGGTGTTGTATACATCCTCTCATTTCTGTCACTGTCCCTGATGGCGTGCTGTGTCAGGAGAAGCTGTTCTATTCTGCAGACAGCTTCTTCTCCTCATAGTGCACCCACTCACCTCCAGACCTGATCAGAGACTCAGTGCATTGAGTTGTGACATATACTACTGCACACCACAGCTATTAATACAAACTGTATATTGGCAACAGCATCTCTATGGCTGTTCTAGAGAGAAGAGCAGCAGACAGCTAGATGGAGCTCCCTCTACTGTCAAAGGACATGCTTAACCCCTTACTGTTTACTCCCTGACTGGGTGGTATTTCTAATGTCCTATGTATCGCACAGGCTCAGAAGTGAGCATGCACCAACCAACAGCAGGAGCCGAATGTAACTGACTGACAGCGGGTCTACCGCTGCAACCCCAGGGATCGATTAACCTCTGACATGCCGCGATCCATGGGCCTGTCATGGCCTCTGATTGCTATTGTAAGCAATAATGCATTGCAATTCAGAAGTACTGAAATGCGTTATCATAGCGATTATAGCTTTTCCTGTTCAAGTCCCATTGACCCATTCAATATGTGTTCTTTCCCTGTGCATGCTGAGTATTTTTTCTGCGACCAAAATCAGCACACAAAATACACGCATAGGAATAAACCCATTGAAATCAATACGCTTTATTCTCTGCACATTATGCGCGCCAAATATGCCTGTGAGACACAGGCCTCAGTTGTGCCAACTCAGGGGCTTTTCAGGTGTATTTATATTGACACTGTGTGACAGATCATGGGACACTTGCACTGTATTCAACTAATGACTATTCAACTATGTGACTTCTGAAGTTAATTTGTTGGACCAGACCTTATTTAGGGCTTCATACCAAAGGGGGTGAATACATATAAACTCACAAGTTTATAGTTTTTTAAATAAAATTTCAACAAGGTTTTTTCCATTCCACTGTAACAATATAGACTACTTGTCAGGTCCACTGAAAAAAAACACTAAAAAAGGACAAATCTATTCAAAAATCACAGAAGGCAGTCATAGTTTGGCTGGATTCACACAGTCGTATATCGGACGGATTTTCACGGCCGGCCGATATACGCTGCTTCTCTGATGCATTGGTTTACAATTCAACAGTGCACATGAGCGCATTTCCGCGGGATAAAAGCACCTGGCCGGCCAAGATAGTGTATTTTGGTCAGGCGCTTTTACGCCGCCGCCGGCTGCATGGACTCCTGTGGGAGCCTATGACAGCTGCCAGAGAAAGGAGGGAGTTTAGCAGCATGACTGCTAAACTCCCACCCCCTTCCCTGCTCCTCTCCGCCCCTTGCCGTCTGTTTGCAATGCTTACCTCTGCCCTGTCCCGCCTCCTCCTACTGCTGGCTGCGACAAGGGGTGAAGAGGGGGCGGGAGCTTAGCACACTAGCTCCCGCCCCATCCTGTCTCCTCCCCTTGCCGAGAAATGGGAAGAGGGAGACAGCTTAGCAGAGCTAAACTGTCTCCCCCCATGCAATGGCATTGTGGCTACTGCATATATGCGCCAGGCCAGGGCCTTCTGAACGGGCGCATAAACATTAGATTTTACACATTTTTACGTCGCCGGCGGGTGAACATAAAACGCTGATGCCTGTGTGAATCCAGCCTTACTGATATACTGATACAGAGATACAAGGGCGGGTAATAACACAACATCTCACAGCATGCAGAACCGCTATACGGAGGAGCATCACACAGGTGCAGAATACTGGTGAACAGCCACTCACACACCTACCTTAGGCCTCTATCACACGAGCAATGCATTTTTAAGCTGGCCCCATCATGGGCAAAGATCTCCTGAACGAAGAATAGCCACGATCAAGTCCTGATCAAAATTAGTGTGTTCTCGTCCATTCACACTGGCAGCTGCGGCATTGTGGATGCAAAAATACGCTGCTGTGCGGAAATCTCTTGGTCGGCAAGAAATCCTTGGAATGGCTATTAATGCTTAAATAGAGTCAGCTGTCTTCTTTTCCAAGTGCGGTCGCTGCTAAACTCCCTCCCCCTCCCTTTTTGTTCAGTTTCCTTAGGAGTCTTTGGGTGCTTATCTCGTCAAAAGATAGGGCAAGACCTATCTTTGGACGCGGCATATAAAATAAGTTACCCGAAAACAGTCGCTGATTTTCTATTTTTGACGGTGCAATTTTTTTATGTGCCCGAAAATCGCTCATGTAAATGAATACATTGGAATTCAATGCTTCTCATGGTCACGATTTTTGCATGCAGCTACGATAGCTGCATATATACAATAGCGATGTATTTAGAGAACAGACCACCCGCTGTTCTCCAAATACATGCAATGAGGTACTAAAGGACTGATTAAGCCCCTTAGTACCTATGCAAAATGATCACTGAAAATTTGTCAGAAACTTAAGTAATACAGATAGAACTACACATAAATATATTCCATGTTCGTAGACATATATAGTTCTTTGCCAAAGTATTTACTCCCTAAGGCTGGATTCACACGAGCGTATACCGACCGCCGTTTTCACGGCAGGCCGATATACGCTACCATCTAATGCATTGGATTCCACAATCCAGCCACAGAAGAAGCTGGTGAACCATTAGTTCAACTCTTTCAACAGTCCTGTATTAGTTGATCACACCATGAAAAAAGTTTGGTACCCTGTTAGCCAGTAGAGCAAAATGCGATTGTTTCCTGCAAGAGAAATCAAGTAATTTTGTAGATATGATACCTTTTTAATGGCTAACAAAAATACATGATGTTAATGCAAGCTTCTGAACCAACGCAGGGTTCTGCTTCAGGCTTAAATTAAATAGATCTGAAGAGGCATGCATATTTATACACACATACTTATGACAAGACACAGACATGAGTGTGATTAATTTGCACTTAAAAGAATACTACCACAGAACTGCAAACATCTTTAAATAGTCACTGATAAAGATGTAAAGGCTTTATGGTCCCTGAATTACCGCCCATTTAGACAGAACGATTATCGCTCAAAATTCACTCAAAAGCCATCTTTTGAGTGATAATCGTTGCGTGTAAATGTGCCCATTTTTCACTTTTCTGCCGAACGATGAATTTCAGTTTGGCATGAAATCCATCGTTCGGCAGAACAGCTGATAAGAAGGACCTCACACTGCGTTCTGCCCGGGGAGCACTGATTACATTGTCTCAGCTGTCAGCCCCATGGCAAAACAAAGGGAATTTATTCAGAGAACAGCGGGTGGTCTCTTCTCTAAATACAGCTCCTGGTGGTTCACACACTACTATTAGGCATTAGTACCAAGTAGTAGTTTATGCAAAAAGGATCACTCAAAAGCCATCTTTTGATCAATCATCTTTGTGTGGAAGTGCACCTTTAGTGTTATCTGTGCTATAGCTATCTCATACTTCCCAGTCAGGCATGAACCCTCTTGAACAATTTAACCCTATGTTGAAAGTGTCAAAAGTTGTTATAAATTTATACTCCCAAATTCTTCTATGGTTTTGTGATTTGAAATTTCCTTTCAGTATAATACCTTTCATATCTTCTATGTCGTGACTAACTACACTACTGGGCCCCACAAGTTTAGCAATAAGACTGGTTTCACATAGCAGGGTTAAAACCCAAGGAGACTCAGAATGGGAATGTTTATAGGGATGGTTATAATGAACTGGGTGCAATCATGACCTGCAGCCCCTACCAAGTATATGTGTAAGCTGACCACAGACTCACTGGATGGATCTATGGGAGCCAAACTGGAAGCTTTAACAAGGTCAAACTCACTGACTGCCTTCATCAAGACATTGTACTTTGTGATTAAATGCTAGTACATAACAAGAGTTGCTTAGTATGATTTGTCACAGCGGTGAACAAGCTGCATGATAACACTTTCACTCGAACATTATGGACAACCTGACAACAAACAATAACAGTCTCTGATTGGTAGCAACAGCGGTGCAGGGGTCTTGGTCTGGCTCCGGCAGCTGCAAACATGAGGCAAACAATATGGTCTGCTTTGGCTCAGTTAACAAGTTTTCTCAAATGGACAACTCAACACTATGTAGGGAATGTGTCCAAAATGTTGACTGCAGCGTGCCTTCACCGCCCAACATGTCCCATGAGGAAGCACAAGAGACCATTCTTCTGTGACTAGGCTCATTCTGCTGTGTCATCAATAACATGCCTCCGTTTGCCTATGCCATACCCTCTCTGCGCGCCATCATGACTTATGCATGGTCACTCTTAAAACATCCATACATATAAGGTGGTAATACATAATATAAGCGGCATTTCACAAAATTACACCCCATTAGGAAGGAAGCCCACCCAAGGAGGCCCTTACATATTTCTGAACTGGGGCAGGTTATACAAATTAATATTATGTCATTTCATGCCATGTGATGTTGGGCATAATGATACATACCGGTTATTCACTACTACTGTTCCTTTTAATGATGATGGCATCTAGTAGTATCTAGCACTGTATTGATGCCGTTATGCTGCATGCGTGAAGGACTATTTCAATTAATTATCCATAAGGGCTCGGTCACACCAGGGAATTTGCGCAGCCAACTTACATCTGCACAAAACACTCGCCTATTAGAGCCAATAGTTTCCTATGGAAACCTTCAAATGAAGAAATTTTAGCCGTGCAAAAACAACACACCTAAAAAAATAGGACATGAGCAACTGAAATTCCCTGCTGCATGCAAAAAGAGGACCTGACTTATCTTTGATGCTCGATGCACAGGAGTTTCCATAGACTCCTATGGGAGCTGTATAAAAGGGAGGGGGGAAGGAGCTAAACATTCCGATTATTTAGTTCAAACTTCTAAACAATGGGAATGGGAGAAGAAGGGAGGTAAGGGTGAAGGGAGTTCTGCCGCACTGCTAAACCCAGAAGCACATTTTAAATGTCCTGCTGTAAGCTCCTGTTAATCCCCACAGGGATGAGGGGACTCTCCAGGGGTTCCCTTCATTGCCTCAGGGCTTCCACTCTTCCCAGTGAGGACTAACAGGAGTTTGCAGTAGGACATTTTAAACTTACTGTGCATCTGTCCCCAAACTCCGAACAGTAGGAATTCACTGTAGTGGGGAGAGAAGGAATTCCCCTGCAGGGAAGAATGAGAGAATCTCCATAGTGTGGAGAGAGGTCGGGGCGGGGCTAGAGGACTTCCCTGAGAATGGGAGGAGAGAGGGTGGGGCTAGAGTAAACCACCCACTAGCCCAGCCCTCTCTCTAGCCCAGCCCTCTCTCTTCTCCCATAGCAGGGAGAGTGAAGTTCCCCTGCAGCGGAGGAATCCCTTATTCTCCCCTGCAGGGGTAACCCGGCATAGTGCAGCTGGTGGATTCCTTCTTTTTCTCCTCTTCAGGAGACCCTCAATCTCCCTGCGGCAGGGATATCCCTCTAGCCCTGTCGAGATAAAGAAAAGCATGGCAGAGAAGGAGGTTTCCCTAGGGCTTCTTTAAAGCAACGCTGCTCTGGATCTGATGAACGCACGTTTTTCACATGAATGACGTTCAGTACTTCTGACGCAGAAAAAGCGTCAGTTCATGCGACCTTTAGGGCAGTTAGACGTGATTTTTGTGCGCAGATAACTTCTGCACGATTTGCACGCCCGTGTGACCGAGCCCTAAGTGTGTACTTGGATTGTAAACCAACACAAAATGCTAATAAATCAATATACAAAGGATTTAAAAAAGTGATGAAATAGTTCAGATTACTTCAGCTCTAGTGGTTGGTATATCTGATGAAGCCAACAATAATATATTGCACAAATACACAAGCGCTTATATCCAAGAACAGAAATATAATGGGTTTTTATGCCATTGAAATAGTTTGACAAGTAGTTTTTTCGTTTCCTCAGACTGGCCAGCAGACTGCGGGGTTGCATTCTTCCAACAGAACACAGCTGGGCGGATTGTGTCTGGAAATGAAGTACGTCCGTTCTCCTGGCCATGGCAGGTTTCCTTGCAGGTAACATTTTACTTTCTTCAGTACAAAATTATTGCCCACGTATTACAGAGTAGCTCATTTTTAAACTGTTAGACTTGCAAATTCTTTAATTTACCAGACTGCTGTACAACTAAGAAATGCCAATAGTCAGGTATCATGTTAATGACTGGCAGAAGGTTAATATGATGCTTTCCTCCCACCTCCCAATTTTGAAGTATTATTAAAACATTATTTCTGATAGAAAATAATATTCTGGTCAATGAGAACAGAAGCTGCAATCCTGAGAATAGATCTTGTGGAAGTAGGTTAATGGGCACTAATGAAAGTGATGAACTTGGCAAATAGGTGCTTTTATAGTAGACTCGTAATTCATTGGTTTACTGTGGGTTCCTCTGTTGGTTTTTGTCTAAAACAGAACTTCTGAGATTTAATGTATTCTGATCTTTCACCAACATTAGGCCTCATTCACACGAGCAATGAGTTTTTTTGGCCGGCTGCATCGCATCCGAAAAACGCATGAACTAAGCGAAGCTGTGACCAAGTCACAGCTAAATTTCGCGTTATCTCGCCCATTCACACGGCCAGGTGCAACGTATATATGCTGCAGCCCGGAATGCCATCGGTCCAGGGAAATCTGCAAAACTTCCTTCCCCTCCCTCCTCATCCCTTTGCTGGCAGCTCCCACAGGTCTCTATGGGAGCTACCGGCTGATTGCGGCTAAAAGTTATGGCAAGACGTATCTTTTTCGGCCTACTTTACGATGCTAAACATCACCCATCTAAATGAATGCATTAAAAACCAATGCTTCAGATGGTTGCGATCTTTGCCCGACGTGTGAGTAAGGCATAATTCACATGAGCGTATATACGCAGATAATTTAGCCGCGTTACAAAATCACGACTATCTGCAGCATTGGATTCTAATGTATTCTTTCAGCTGAGCAATTTTTAGCTGTGTAAAAACATTTCCCCGGGAATAATAGGACATTGGCGGCCGATTTTATACGACGTATGCAAAGATAGGTCTTGCCCTAGGTTTCTATGGGAGCTGAAATAAAGGGAGGAAGTTTAGCTGCGTCCAACGCTGGGCAAAGATTACAGCTGCCTCTATTTATCCATTAGAAGTCATTCCGAGGATTTCTGCCGACTGAGGGATTTCCACGCTGCAGTGTATTTTTTTTGCCAATACGCGGCAGCCGCCAGGAGGCCTTAACATGCTTTGTGTGACCTGGATCAACAAGAATGGTGAATTTGCTATCATAAATTTTGCTAATTGTTTCATTTGTTTGAAACTAATGAATTGTGCTTGTGTTTTTTAAGGTTCGGGCTAGGGGAAATAAGAAATATGTTCACGTCTGCGGTGGGACGCTCATTCACAAAAATTGGATCCTCACTGCGGCCCACTGTTTTCAGAAGTAAGTTTTACCATTGCACTCCATCAATTTGGATTGGTCTCTATAGTTTTCCCTTGTATCAGTTTTCAGAACCTAAGGCCGGTCTCACACAACCAGATTTGAATTGACAAAAACTAGCAACTTTATAATGTTCTTTTTTCACACATTATGGTTTCTGTACAGCTCTAATTGCAAAACGATGGATCTCTGGGATAACTGACTACAGACAGTCGCTGTGTAGTCTGGTTCTGCATACATTCTCTCTTTCTGCTATCCTCTAATTCATACTAACCTATCAAATGAAGAACACTTCTCCCCTCTCAGGATCATCTTCCCTCTCCATCAGTAGCATCTAATGAGTCACCCTTCCAAACTTCCCCATCTTTCCTCAGGCATCACCTGCTTCCGCACTTGGTGTAAGGGCCCTTTTAGACAAGCCAATTATCTTTTGAATGAGAGAGTGACATCATCGGTATCTCATTCGCTCTCCTGCAGCACGTTTATACTGGCAGATACATCGTTGGTTCATTTAAACAAGAAATTGTTCGGTCATTTACATTCGCTGTATAAGTGACTGGGAAGAACTGAACAAGCTCTGTTTCACCCAAATAATAAGTGAACGAGCCAATGATGGATTTTATGCTGCATGAAATGAACTATAACGTAAAGTGAATGAATATTGTTCATCGTTTAGTTGGCGTGCATTTAGACTAAACAATTATCATTTGAATTGCTTTTTTGAACAATCTTCTGTCTAAAAGCATCTTAATTAGAGATGAATGAGCACCAAAATGCTCGGGTGCTCGTTACTCGAGTCGAACTTCCCGCGATGCTCGAGGGTTCGTTTCGAGTAACGAACCCCACTAAAGTCAATGGGCGACTCGAGCATTTTTGTATATCGCCGATGCTCGCTAAGGTTTTCATTTGTGAAAATCTGGGAAATTCACGAAAGTGATGGGAATGACACAGAAACGGATAGGGCAGGCGAGGGGCTACATGTTGGGCTGCATCTAAAGTTCCCAGGTCCCACTATTAAGCCACAATAGCGGCAAGAGTGCCCCCCCCCCCCGCACTGTCAGCATAAAGAACGATGTTAGCCCATTGAATTCAATGGAGTCGGCAATACAGCCGGCTCCATTGAAAGCAATGGGCTGCCGGCGAGCACCGGATGAATTTTCGGGAAGGGCTTAAAAATATAAGCCCTTACCTGAAAATCATCCTAAAATGTGTAAAAATAAAAAAAAATGTATACTCACCTTTCCGCTGAAGCCGGAGTCCAGCCGCGTCTGGCCGGCAGTTCTCCTGAACTGCTCTGAGTAGTATTCAGCAGCCGGGGATTTAAAATCCCCGCCTGCTGAATGAGCTGCCTCTGATTGGTCACAGCCTCACCAATCAGAGGCAGCTCTCACTCACACTCATTCATGAATTCATGAATGAGTGAGTGAGTGCTGCCTCTGATTGACAGCTGAGAGCTGCCCCTGATTGGTCCCTGCGCTGAGCCAATCAGGGGCAGCTGTGTTGTGGAAATATGTAAGTGATGCAGAATGTACATCCGGTAGCCCTACATGGATCTATGGCAGTGCTGGCTACGACTCCATGGCAGAACCCCAAGGCCTAGTTGTGAGAGCTGCTGGTAAGAGCCGCCTGAGAGTACTTTTGTGCACCATAGAAGTCAATGGGGGTATGCAGAAATCCGTGCAAAAAACACTAGGAGGTGCGTGAAACACTACGACTAATAGGTGGCGCTGCAGAGATATTGTTCCATCTCCCTTATTTGCATATTACCCAGAGAAGCATGAATGGCCTTATAAGTCTCCTCACTCATTCACCTTCTAGGTGCTCTCCCTAAGGAGAAAAGATCATGTTCCTGTGCAGGAGAAAGAACACATCTGAAACTCATTAGACTAATTAGTCATTTCAATTGCTGCGTATTTTTTACCACGTGCAAATTCACATGCCATTGCACATTGAAAAAGTACAGTAAATAAAAAGTTTGTTCCACAAAAACACTGCGCTCATGCACCAGCAAATGCACAAATGCGCATGTTACGCCGACCTTAGGGGGTTGATGGTGTGAGGAAGTGCTGGACAGATCTTCTGTAGACAGCAGTTGCTTCCCCTATACTGTGAAGGGATAATGCACACTCTGCAGCTGCACAGGTCACATTCACCTAAAGCTCTTCAGGTTCACTTATAAAAAACTTTATTTTGGGTAATAATAGTTATCATTGCCACCAGTTTGTTCTTCTGTTGTAACTCATCTGATTGCCATTTGTTTATTGAAAAGGGGGAAGGCAGAAGATGCCACTAACTGGAGGATCGTCCTTGGGAAGCATAACCTCAACCGTACAGAACCTACGGAAAAAATTTATGATGTGAAGCGTATATACAGGCATGAACGCTTCCGCTATCCCCATCTGAATGAACTGGACTATGATATTGCATTAGTCAAGCCAGTAGGAGACATAGTGACCACTCACTTCATACAGTATGCCTGCCTCCCGAAGAAAGAGATGACTCTGCGCCCGGGTCATTTCTGCTGGGTAACCGGATGGGGAGATACCAGAGGTAACATGCAACATAATGTCAGATAAGTATGTAGCACTGATGTGCAGAGACACTGAAGGGGCAGCCGGATTCATTATACCACTAATTGATAAGCCATTAGCAAAGGATTCAAAATTGTTTAATAATTGTACCTTTTGTTACATCTTTTGTTCGTTCACTTACGTAATACATTGACCTTCTGCAGTCTTAGATTACAGACCTCCGTGTTCAATGTCCAGAGAATCAATGTAATATAGTGTCTCAGTAAATAGTGTATATCGTGTCTATGTAGTATACTCAGTGTCTGGCAGCATCCAGATGAGGAGTGCACAGATCATAAAGCAGATAAATGGGACATGAAGTGCTTCATTCACTTTTTATATCTTCATTCTGCTTCATGCTGACAACACATTGAATGGATACACTAGTGTCAGTCCATAAATGTGACATCCTTCGCCATCTCTTCAGTTCATAAACCAGGACCTGCCCCAAACTGATGCAGCTAATGACTCAGTAGGTCGTATTTAACCAGCATATAAAAATTTGTAGGTGAGCACAAATTCCAACTAACGCGGTTATCATCCTTAGTGACTCATGACCACAACTGTATCCTGGGTGAGCCTCTTCTACTCTACCCTTTCACTATTCCCAGCAGTGTCAGACTGGGGTGCCCTGGGTCCCCCTGCAAAATTCATTCTGGGGGCCCGCTGTACAGCTACATACAAATATTCATAATATATGCATTCTTCATATAGCTCAGTAGAAAGGTGATTGCATTTGTGTGTGGCCCTGTGTCCACTATAGTATATGGAGAATTTGTGCAGCTCGTAGAGTCAGGCCCATGCTGGCTCACGGCCCACCAGGGGATTCACCTGTTTCCCTGTGGGCTAGTCCAAACCTGATTCCCAGAATCATCATAGTTTAAAATGTCATTCGGTATGGATGTATCAGGGGACAATACAGAGATCTTTCCCATTATCTATTATACCCAGGATTGTAGCAAGGGGGGGGGGGGTGCTCTAATAACTTTGTATGGCTGTATCAGAGGACAATACAGATATCTCTCCCATCATCTATGTATGCCCAGGAAAGTGACTGTAACAAGGGGGCGCCCTCTACGTCTAGAAAGATGGTTTCTACACCAACATAGAAGGGGGTTCTTTACTGTAAGAGCAGTGAGACTATGGAACTCTCTGCCTGAGGACATAGTTATGGCAAACTCGATAAAAGAGTTCAAGAGGGTCCTGGACTGCTTTCTTAAGCGATACAATATTACATGTTATATCACTAATTATTTTAGAAGGGTCAGTGATCCGGGGATTATTCCGATTGCCAGATTGGAGACAGGAAGAGATTTTTTCCTTAAATCGCAAAAATTGGCTTCTACCACAATAGGTTTTTTTGCCTTCCTTTGGATCAACATTCAGGGGTAATAGGCTGAACTAGGTGGATATATGGCTTTTTTCAGCCTAAAATACTATGTTACTGAATCAGCAGCTACTTTAGTATTTTATGTACCTGCCAGACTAGCAGACTTCTTCTAGGCCTTGATCATTTCGGTGACAGCTGTTTAGTATCCATCATTGTTGTATATTACTTTCAGTAATTTTTTAATGTATTTTTTCCAGGTGGAAAAGAGAACCTTACCCTGTCAGAAGTTCTGAACCAAGCCAGGCTGCCCATTATTGACACCAAAACTTGCCAACAGAAAAAATTCTGGGGTGAAAGAGTCCGGGAGTCAATGATCTGCGCAGGTTTCCGAGACATTGGAGGACCCCCTGCTGCCTGCCAGGTAATGAGCCACAGCAAAATTCTTGTTTTTCTGGCACTTATTGCATATCTCTAGAGCCAAAAAAAAAACATCACACTGTCTGGGAACAGATGCTGAATTACAAACAAGAATAGTGTACATAGATATTATGTGTATATTGGGGCTTATCAATAAAGGCGTAATTTGAGCCAATTTTATACTAGTTCCTAACAGGTGTAATCTATGCTTGTATATGTGGTGAATATTTAGAGATGCTGGAAAAACTAATAGATGCACCAAACCTTTTTTAAAATGCACCAAATTTTGACAAAATTTACAAAAAACATGCATGCAGGCCAGAAAACAGTCAGGAGGAGAGGCATTAAAAGCTGAGAAGCACCATAATTTACATAGTTTGTTTGGCATTCCCGCAAAATTTATCTCAGAGAGCAACAAATGGCTGAGAGTTTGGATTCGCAGCCATATGAAGGATGTTATACCACAAAAATAATGAAACGTTTCAAGAGTTTATATATACAAGACCAATGCGAGCGCCAAAAACAAAAGAGATGCGTCAAAAAAAAACATGCAGTTGTGCCACAATGAAATAGATTTTCTGACAGCGCTCAGAGGCTGAAAGATTGCACAATAAAATTGTGCCAAATTCAGCAGGTCCTTAGGATGAACACCCACGTGCGTTCTTTTAACGCTGCGATATCACTGCGTTTTTTTAACGCGATTGTCAATGGGACTTAATTGCAAAGCACAAACTTGCGATGCATTTTTAACATTAGAAAGTCCCATTGACAATCACGTGAAAAAAAAAAAAAAGCGATATCGCAGTGTTAAAAAAAACCCAAGTGGGTGTTGACCCTTAGGGTGCATTCAGACGAGCATGTTTATGTGTGTACATTTGTGCGCACATAACCACGCGTCTATTAGAACCATTGGTTGCCTATGGTGTATTCACATATCCGTGTTTTACATGCGTGCACCATAGGTCCGTGGTGCGTGTCAATATTTCCCGCGGGGAGTCACCTCATCACTGAACACTGTGACAGCACTGTCTCAGTGTTCAGTGACAAGGGGACTCCCCACGGGGAGTAAAGAATCCCCTGCCACAGCTGTGACAGCTGTGACAGAGGATCGTGAAGCTCTCCCATTGATTTAAATGAGGTTTTACTTGGTCTAATCTGCGCTTACTTTTTGCATCTGTTTTCTGACATTCAGCTTCATAAATGTGTCAGGAACATCCGACACACAGAGGCCACACCCACATTTGTAATTTTTCATTCTTTTTGGCACAAATCAGTTGTAAATATGTCGTGAAAACAGTATGTCATTATTCCGGCACAAATTACACCACTAATCTGGTGAAAAAAGGCTTTATAAATAAGCTCCACTATGTATAAATTAAAAAACTTATTTTGCTGCAAACAGCAGCACTGTTTTCAGTGACCAAGTAAAAGACACAACTTTTAAACTGGTTACAAAGTGTTTTGAGAGATGCAAGTTTGTCCTGACCCACAATGTGTTTTCTTGAGAGTTTAATATGCTATCAGATGTCGGAAACTGTGTTGTATACTTGGGTTGCACCCAGTTATGCAAATATATTTATAGGTGGAGTGAAGTCCATTTTTATCAATGGACCCCGCCCATGTAGCTGTGTCATTTATTACCCCAAGTCTAGATATGAGCTGTTTGGACATGGAACAACCATTAAAGGAGATGTCTCGAGGAAGCAGTTAATTTTTTTTTTTGCCCAGTACCCCCCATTAAACATACATTACAAAGCCCCCCTGTAAATGACATTTCTAGCTGGTTCGTACTTACCGTTCCAGCGTTTCAGCAACTTATAAAAGTTTCCTCAAGATGGCCGCCGGCTCTTTCCCCGTCGCTCGCTGCAGCCCGACGTGCGCGCTCCCGAGACGCCGCCAGCTGTGTCTCCATGGCAACCGGACGCATCGCAGCCGCCGACCAGACGCCCCGCAGCCGCCGACCAGACAGCAGGTAACCGGCGCTAGCCCCCGGCTCCCCAGCGCTAGACCCTCAGCCCAGGTGAAGGCCCCGGAGCCCAGCGCTAGGTTCCGGAGCCCAGCGCTAGTTCCCCCGGCCTAGCGGCAGCCCCCCCCGGCCTAGCGACAGCCCCCCCATCACAGCGGCAGCCCCCCCCGGCCTAGCGACAGCCCCCCCGGCGCAGCGGCAGCCCCCCCCGGCCTAGCGACAGCCCCCCCATCACAGCGGCAGCCCCCCCCGGCCTAGCGACAGCCCCCCCGGCGCAGCGGCAGCCCCCCCCGGCCTAGCGACAGCCCCCCCATCACAGCGGCAGCCCCCCCGGCCTAGCGACAGCCCCCCCATCACAGCGGCAGCCCCCCCCGGCCTAGCGACAGCCCCCCCGGCGCAGCGGCAGCCCCCCCCCGGCCTAGCGACAGCCCCCCCATCACAGCGGCAGCCCCCCCCGGCCTAGCGACAGCCCCCCCATCACAGCGGCAGCCCCCCCCGGCCTAGCGACAGCCCCCCCGGCGCAGCGACAGCCCCCCCGGCGCAGCGACAGCCCCCCCCCCGGCGCAGCGACAGCCCCCCCCGGCGCAGCCCGGCGCAGCGGCAGCCCCCCCCCCGACCCATCACTTACCTGGGAGGCTTCTCGGGGCTGCTGGGCTGGGCTGGGCTGGGCTTCTCCGCTGGGCAGCTCCAGTTTCTGCACCTTCCTCTAACAGAGGATGGTGCAGAATGGCCGCTTCAGCGCGCTCCCGAGCAGTGACAGCTCGTCTGCGCATGCGCAGAAGAGCTGTAGCGGGGAGCACACTGAAGCGGCTCGTGCTGAATGGAGAAGACCGGACTGCGCAAGCGCGTCTAAAAAAGCAAGCTGCCAGCGAATTTAGACGGAACCATGGAGACGAGGACGCTAGCAACGGAGCAGGTAAGTGGAATAACTTCTGTATGGCTCATATTTAATGCACAATGTACATTACAAAGTGCATTAATATGGCCATACGGAAGTGTATAACCCCACTTGGTTTCGCGAGACCACCCCTTTAAGGCTACAGAGTCTGCAGACCATATAATAAATAAATGGAGCCTTTTTCCGGCTGTAATTGTTTTTGGATTTGGATCTTGGGCATGAGGATCAAGGTACACATTGGTTAGTGCAAACAAAATTATTTTCTATATGATATGCTTCTTGCGTCAAATGTAGTTAGAGTGTTAAGGACCGTTACACATGACCGGTCACATTAACCTTTCAAGCTTTGGGTTCCAAATTAGGCCTTAGTCACACGGGCGTTTTTTCACGCGATTTGCGGATCGCATGACGGATGCGCATCCGCAAGTCGCGTGACCGCTGCGCGCAAGTCACCCGCAAATCGCCCGAAAATCTGCTCCTAGCCGCGTTTCATTAGAAACGGGCCGGAGCTGTCCAGCACATTGCATTCAATGGAGACGGCAATAGAGCCGGCTCCATTTA
Organism: Eleutherodactylus coqui; assembly: GCF_035609145.1. Lineage (NCBI taxonomy): Eukaryota > Metazoa > Chordata > Amphibia > Anura > Eleutherodactylidae > Eleutherodactylus > Eleutherodactylus coqui. The sequence continues at coordinate 182,275,009 of NC_089840.1, read as the reverse complement.
AAGCAATGCGCTGCGGGCGAGCCCGGGATGAATTGTCGGGAAGGGCTTAAATATATAAGCCCTTCCCTGCAATTCATCCTAAAATGTGTAAAAATAAAAAATATATATATACTCACCTTCTACCGGCAGCCGGAGCTCCGCGCGGCCGTCCTGCAGTGGGTGTGAAGGGGGTGTGAGTCAGACCTGCCCCCTGATTGGCTCAGCGCTGAGCCAATCACAGGCATGTCTCACTCACACCCATTCAGGAATTCATGAATGGATGTGAGTCAGACCTGCCCCTGATTGGCTCAGCGCTGAGAGGCAGCAGTCACTCACCCATTCATGAATTCATGAATGGGTGTGTGAGTGAAACCTACCTCTGATTGGTCAGGGCTGTGACCAATCAGAGGCAGATCATTCAGCAGGCGGGGATTTTAAAGCCCCGCCGGCTGAATAGTGCCGAGAAGCAGTTCAGGAGAACTGACAGCGGCCGCGGCTGGACTCCGGCTGCAGCGGAAAGGTGAGTATACAATTTTTTTTTATTTTAACATATTTTAGGATGAATTGCAGGGAAGGGCTTATATATTTAAGCCCTTCCCGACAATTCACCCCGCGCACGCTGGCAGCCCATTGCTTTCAATGGAGAGGCTGTATTGCCGGCTCCATTGAATTCAATGGGCAAACATCGTTCTTCTCTGTCACAGCTGTTACAGCTGTGGCAGAGAAGAATGATCAGTCTTCTATATGTTCTCAATGGGGTCGGCGCTGCTGCCGCCAGCCCCATTGAGCGCATATAGAGAAGAGAACAGGAATCGCAGATCGCAGATAGGTGCGATCTGCGATTTCTGTTCTATAATTTATCGGACGAGCGCATAAAAAGCACTCATGTGTCCGATACCATTGCAAAGCAATGGTTTTATAAAATCGCCGGACGCATGCGCATGCGCAAATCGCGGCTAAAAACGCCCGTCTGACTAAGGCCTTAGTGTGTTCCTGGATGCATCAAGGAGGCCAAAAACTATATAATTTATAGTTATTAGTTCCCACAGATACGTAGAGTTGAGCCGCGGCAGATATACAGCTCACTCTGCTTAAGGTGTGCGAACTCTGAATCTTTATTAACTTTTCATAGCGTTTCTCAATACAGGAAAGGAATACGTCATTAGTCACGGCTTTAATCTTATTGGGTTAGAAAAACATCAAGAATTGTGCTTTGTTCAACAATCAGCGCAGTGAGAATAAATATGTGAAATATCCTTCAAATGATTATTCCTCCCTTGTGAGTTTGGATGATCGCAGCGTCTTATCAGCATGATTTGCTCTTTTCCCAAAGCTCAGGACGTGGGGGAGTCTCTTCTGATAGCGACTGTACCAGGCAAATGTTCTCGGATGAATAAAAAAAAAAAAATCATTAGACATTGCACCGAAAGTCATGCTCTAAAGTTATTTCTGCTTTAATTATTGTTTCACTACACACAAGCTTATTTACATCTTATAATGCTCCATTTTGTATCTAGCGGCCATTTTGAGACAGATTCTTCCATTTTATGGACCTGTACCTTCTCAAGAGGATAGGCCAAGCTCGGGAAATAACTTTCACCACAACATCACTTAGCGTGATCAAGGGCACATGCTTTGATTACAATAATTAAAATTTATTATGATTCACTTATTACCATTGGTTGATAAAACATAAACACAATATGAGTATGCGAGATAAGGAATTTAACATCTAAAATGCCCCCCTATTTAAAAAGTCCAGATGTGTTCTTTTCCTGATGGTTTTGCGCAGCGTACTGTGTATTGCGCACCTCCTATAGACTTCTATGGTGACCTTTGCTATGCAAATACGCAGAAAGATAGAGCAGGTCTTATTTTTTGTACGTGGCTGTAATTTGTGCAAAAAAATCATTGACAGCAATGGGTTTTGTTTGGGTATTGTGCACATATATCTTACAAATGCATAAACACTTGTAAATACGTCCATCTGAAGAAGCTCTTATTCCAATGTGGCCAATAGAAGATAAATCTTCTTCTTTTTTCTACAATACCAACAAGGAATTACCTAGAAAATAATTTCTCAATTGCATTTCAAACTTTATGGTCTACCTAATTGACTGAGCATGTAGATTGCAATATGTTGACAAAACAGTACAAACATTTAGGAAGGGAATTAATAGTTCCTAGTTTAATGCTAAATCCAGCCTTAGGGTGCCTCCACACAAGCGTGTTTTTGTGCATGCATACGCATGCAGAAAAACATGCTTCTATTTGTAACATTGCATTCCCTATGGTGTGTGCACAAGTTCGTGCTTTACAGGCGTGTGCCTGCAAAGATAGAACATGCGTGCACCATTGGGAATGCATGACAGCATTCCTTTGGCGAGAGCTGTCTGTGATTGACTGAGCACGTCAGCTCTTTCAGCAGACGGGGATTTTAAATTCCAGCCAGCTGATAGATCAGCACTAGAGAGTCGGGGACAGCTCTTTTACTTGATTTTCAGGGAAGGGCTTATATGTAAAGCCCTTCCCTGAAATCAATTGATGGCAGCAGAATCCTCTGCCGTAGCTGACATGTGTGACAGCTGTGGTAGAGAATTGAAGAATTCCTCTGCTGCATCTGTCAATTCTTTTAACTAGCGGGGATGAAGGAAACATCTGCCGCATGCGGCAGATGTGTTTCTCATCCCCGCGGGGGTCACGGCAGCGCGGACAGGTGAGTATATATATATTTTTTCTTTACACTAAAATTTTTCTTTTTCAGGGAAGGGCTTATATGTAAAGCCCTTCCCTGAAAAAGAATGCAAGGGTGCGGCAGACCATTTTTTTCAATGGAGCGTCTGGCAGCAGCCACGGCTCCATTGAAAACAATGCACGGACCTGCATTCACGTGTGTTTTTGCACATACATGGGTGCGCACCTATGTACGCAACTATGTACACGCAAAAACACACTCATGTGAAGCCGCCCTTATAAAGCATAGCCTGTGTAGGCATCTACTGCAAGCCCATGAAGATTTGAAAGGGTTAAAATCTCTCCCATTAAACAGACCGGTCCCTGTGGCATGATAGACAAGGAGTACTGAACATGTGTGAGCTTTTCTGGCAAACTTGGTATCTAGGCAACCTTAACGAGTGTATAGAATTGGACAGCTCATATAATTACTTATTTCATTTTTTTAAGCTTTGATGTTTGTTCCTTTTTTCTTTACTTTATTGTTGTATGCCATTTTTTATTGCTCTGTTAATATGTGGGCTGTTTTGCACATTTCTCTCAATGTTTTCTGGTCACTATTTTCTACTTGTTCGTTTTGTTATGCCTCTAATATTGTACCTGGAAGAACTTAAAGGGGTTGTCCCGCGATGACAAGTTAAGTTAAACACTTCTGTATGGCCATATACATGCACTTTGTAATATACATCATGCATGAAATATGTGCCATATAGAAGTTATATACTCACCTTCCCTGTGCTGGCATCCCCGTCTCCATGGTGCCGTCTAATTTCAGCGTCTAATCGCCCGATTAGACGCGCTTGCGCAGAAGGGTCTTCTCCCTTCTGGTCGGTCCGGGCACGAGCGGCAATCTGGCTTCGCCCCCTTCTAAGCATCATCGCGTAGCTCCGCCCCGTCACGTGTGCCGATTCCAGCCAATCAGGAGGCTTGAATCGGCAATGGACCGCACAGAGCCCACGGTGCACCATGGAAGAAGACCCGCAGTGCATCGTGGGTGAAGATCCCAGTGGCCATCTTGGAGGAAAAGAAGGAAGAAGTTGCAGAGAGGGGATTCGGGTAAGTAAAAATTTTTTTTTTATTTCAACACATCCCTTGGGTTTGTCCTGCGCTGAACGGGGGGCCTATGCAAAAAAAAAAAAAAAAAACCTTTCGGCGCGGGACAACCCCTTTAAGCAAATTTGCTACAGTAGTTCTGTTCCACTGCCTCCCCACTACTGAACATGTAGATATGTACAGATGCACTTTGTACAAGACTTTATAAATTCTTTTGTACATAACACAGTGTATGTGCATTCACAGCAAGTCTGGTCTATACCCTGAGACATCACCCGGCCAAGACGTTCTTGGTCCATGTTGTTTTTACTTGTCCAAGAGATGCAGGAGCATTGTACATAGATATTGTAAAGGGAAAGATTTTGTCATTTTTTTCATAAATGCTGATGATGATTATCCGTTCAGTCAAGGCTGACCTTCGCTTACTTTGTGGGTTATCGTTCTCCATGCTTTCCCATCCTTGATGTTTCTTTCAGTTCTTCCATGTGCATGTTTGTATCAGCCTTGATTGTATCCAGGCAGTGTGTTCTTTGGTGTTCTCTTCTTCGTGACCGACTAACTGTGCCGAGCATCAATGTTGTTTCCAGAGAATTGGCTCGCATGATAAGTAAAAAGTATGAGAGCCGATGTTTGGTGATTTTGCCCTCTATCAATATTATTGGTTTGATAATCTCTAGGACCATCTTATTGGCGACCATTGCTAAAGCTTCATAAGATTAATGTCTTAATGAACCAAAATCTTTTATCCAGCAGTTTCATTCAAGTGTTTGGCCAACCTTGTCAATTACTGCTGCCAATTCAAAGAACCTTTCCATCCAAAATCAAAATTTACCTGCAAAAATAAATCAGTATGCCATACAGTTCAGACAGGAATTGCTAGGATATAACAAAAAGTTAATGTTTCACAATCTACTTGGGTTAAATTGGCCATAATCTGCCTATCTCTTGCCCACCACTGATGAGTTATCTGTCTGTCATTGGAACTTCAACTGCACCAACACATTGTCTGGCAATTAAAAAGGTTCTTCCTCTAAAAGTTTAAAGAATTTTTAAAAATATGTTAAAATTGCATTTTTTTTATTGACCTGACAAAAAAACACAAAAGATGCACATCTGAACTTATTTGGTACGGCTAATTTGTTTTGTATTTTTTGAACTTTTTAGTCCATACGGTAACAAACATAAGCATATATGACGTAAAAATGTTTTTTGTCTACAGGGTGACTCTGGAGGGCCTCTTGTTTGTCAGAATGGAAGAGAAAGATGGGAAGTTCATGGTATTGTCAGCTTTGGACCAATTGGTTGCACAGTAGAGAACAAACCAAGTGTTTTCACTAGGACTTCAACATATGTTCCTTGGATTGAGGCTACAAGGATCCGTGATTTCTTCTTACATTAATTGGTGGCAGGCAAAAGGAGATGACTTTGAAACTTTAGACAGCATCTCCTCTAATGAATGAGGAATATGGGATAATTTTAAAAAACAAAAAATATCCCATTCCTCCTATTATCCTTTTCTTTTTCTAAGAAGAGCTTTTTTCTGCCTAGAAATCACGGGCAGAAAATATAGCTCTCTTACAAATCTGGAAGGCATTAATCACAACATAGCTACTATGCTTAGTGATATTATCCTGTACAACCAGATAGGGTAACGCACATTAGCACAACAGCTCACTGTGAATGGAGTGCTTTTCAATACATGCACCCCCACTTTCTACAGAGCTCTATATGAGTTAGGCATAGTCACTGGCTCTAGATTTAGAGAACTATAAGTGACATAAGTGAGTACTACTGGATCTCAACAGATATTGTCTATTGCATCAATGACAATGTCTGTGGTTATCTGAGCTATATCCAACGGAGACTCAGAAATTGGTGATCACAGCATATAAGCTGTCATATACCTATTATCTGTCAGATCTTGGACTGGTGTGAATATATGCCATATTAGTCCAAGAGCTACAAATGTATGACTGATAACACTACAGTTGACTGTGAATGGAGTGCTCTCTAATACATGCACTCCCACTCTCTATAGAGCTCTATATGAGTCATATATAACCATTGGCTCTAGACTTAATAAATTACAATTGACGTAAGTGAGCTCTATTGGATCTCAACAGACATGGTTCAATGCATCAAGAGCCATGCCTGAGGATAATTGAGCTATATCCAATAAAGCTCACATATTGGTGATCACAGTGTATAAGCTGCGATATACGTATCACCTGTCAGATCTTGGACTATCCTGAACGTTTGCCATACCAGTCCAAGAACTATTAATCTATGACTGATTGTGCGAATACAACACTACCCCGGTTCTCAATTGCATAGAAAAAATTTTTTGAACCATATTCAGGCTGCGCATTATTTTAATTAATTATTTATTAAAAGTTAAATTTTATTTATTAGTGGTTCCCAACAGTGATAAAACTTCTTACATTAATGGAGCAGAAGCTCAAGGTTGGGCATCTGTTCAAATTCTTGGATTGTAAAAGGGATTTATGCTTATTTTTCATAGCAGGAACTTAGTCCCTTGTGAGTAAACCATTTTCAACAATGTTAGAGTCGTGTGCGGTACAGATAATGCTTGCAGGTAGAAGTGACTATATGAAGTTCAGTCTCCTGTCTTATAGAAGAGTTAGAGTTCTCAAGTGGTCTGGATCTAAAGACGATCTGACCCATACCTAGTTATTAATCCTAAAGAGTTCATGTTGTTGTAAACACTGCAGTACTTGGGGTCCAATCAGAAAACTGATGTCAACTTATAAGCCAATTACATACATTAGAGAAAAATCCTAAAAAGTGAGAACATATTGTAGACTTGAAATACATTGTTGCTGGAGTTGTGCTGTTCTCTACTCGCATGCATTATGATCTACTGTATATAACATACTGGCATTTCATACAGCACCCTTGAGTGTTGTAAATGCCATTACCAGGATCATCTCTTTAGCATTAGCATGAATTTATATTTTACATATTTCTGCTTAAGTGCACAGATGACACCACATGTGAAGGTCTATTAAATATTACTTAACATTTTACCTGGAGTACCTTTAGAAAATTTGTTACCGTAGTTATTTTGTTCAGTACTTACCCACTACAGGTTACACTGATATTGAGAAACTCACTTTGAACAGACTTTATTGAGCATTTACATTTTTGATGGAAGGGGTAGAATATAAAATCTATTTTTCTCAGAGTGTTGTTAAAGGCTATAAAAATCTTTGAAATGAAAATATATTTTTTGTACATATATTAGTGGTTATCTTATGTATTGCATTGTTTTAGATTGCTATCTCTATTCCTTCATTCATTTTCACATTTCCATCTCTCATCATATTAAACCTGCTCCTAGTTTCAGACTTGTCTTATGTGGGCCTGCCTCTCCCCATAATAAATGAAGAATGCGAGGTCTGTGATTGCCGGATGATGTTGCCTACACTAGCTCTCATTATACTTAGCACAGCTTCTTTCCTGTACTGCTTTCTTCTTCTGAAGTCCATGAAGATCTCTTCTTGCTGATAGACAAGGATGCTGAAGAGTATGCGATCCCTCCCACAGTCTCTGTCTCTACGCTCATACAAAATCTATGTATTTCACCCTCTGTCTTCCTTTGCTATCCTCCCTATCTACCGTTTAGGTGTCCCTGATAACTCGGATGTGTTCCACCCATCTTTGATCTACTATATGCAACCTCTCCCCCAATCTTGCTGCTATCTTTAACAGGCAGAGAAGGGAAAGCCAACAGAGTCTGGAGCTGTGTGATTTTTGATTTGTCAGATTCAGCATGACAGTCAGCTAGCCGAAGGAGTAAGGGTGGTTTCACATCTGCGCTTGGGAATAGGTGTGGCCAAATGGCTTTGTCTCAGCATTGAACGGACCTCATTGACTATAATGTTTGGGTTCTGCTTAGCTGCCCAACTTCTTGGCGAAAGAAAGTATTTTGAGCCGGATCTGCAAAGGAACCTCCAACCGGAGGCTCCAACGTAGATATGAAACCGACCTGGCCTTACACACACTGCAGCAGCACTATGGTAGAATTTTTTTTAATTAAGACTATTTAGAAAGTTGATGAATTTTGCATTTAGAAAGAAAATGAACATTAAAACCAATGCCAAGGTGTCCATATGCTTAATAAATAATATAAACACATCAGTTATTTCAAAAATAAATAAAACCCTTAGGCCTCATTCACATGAGCGTATTGAAAAAACACTCAGCTAAATACACAGCGCTTGCACTGCATCTGTGTTTTAGTGCATATATGCTGCATATGCATTTGTACTATGTATTTTACGTGCACAAATAGAACTCCCTGTTTTCTTTCTTTTTCTCGGTCTGATTTCTTAGCAACCTCCATAAAAAATGCCGCAAATACGCATGTACATGCGTATGCACTGTGTATTTTACGCACTGCATAGACTTAAATGGGCGGCTAATGCGTGTAAACCGCCTAGATAAAAACATGTTCGATTTTTTACGCTATGCGTAAAATATGCATGTTTCAAGACCCCGCAATATGCTCTTATAAGTGAGGCCTTAATATTTTGTTTTGCAAAGTTGGGCCTATAAAAATTCCACAATTGTTGTTATTCCTACTACTTTCTCTACTTCTTACTAGTCAATCTAATTAGAAAAATGTGTTCTCTCCATCTTTCCCAAGACAGTTATGGGTCAAAAGCATTGTACAATGTCAGCTTTCCACCCAACGTGAAGGCCCCATCTTTATCTAGAACCACATTAACAGAATACTTATATTTGGGAAGTGAATGATTGATTAGAGCAAAGCTGTCTTGTGGGTAGTTTATTCATACTGGCTGTAAACACATGAAGCATGTTGGCAAAAGAGCCCAATTAAATAAATCATACATACGTGTTTGTTATCCCTTTGCAGCACATCTTGGGGAGCACATCCTTCTACCATGCTGCTAACCTCAGCACATTTCATACAATACATATATCAATAACGACTGACAGTTGTGTCTACAAGACTCTACAAGCTGCTTCATATTGGGCCATGTTTTTAATCAGAGCTAAGAACACCATAAGTCCTACCCCTGTGTATGTGAGGGGGTCTCATAATCCGGTTAATATATGTATTTCATTCCAGTAGATGTCATCCATAAACAATGTCCCACTCACGGCCACAGGGGTGATGAAAGAGTATGTCTTGTTTGGATGGTGCTAAAAGGAGCTATTGGCTCTGGCTAAAACAAGGTGGACTTAGTATGGAACCTGTCTACTAAGTGAACATGTCATATAAAGGGGCATTCGGAAGACACTTGTTTAATCCTGAAGACCCCTTAAATATTATATTGTATGGAAAAAGACAAGCATTCCCTTTCAGCTCTATCACAATACAACCATCAGCTGTTTATCTCAAACTTGTTTTATCATATTTCTCTATATTTCTGGACTTTTCAATGTGGTTGAAATGCACTCATACACACAAGTCTTTGGAAAGAACATATACATTCTATCCATACCAGTGTCGGGCCATGCATCAATTCTTATATGTGTCTATGTGCTTTCTTTCCATTTACACTTTATAACGATTGCTGTTCACTCATGTATATTTTTCTATATTCTATTTTGAAAAGATATATATATTCAATTAAAAAATATTCAGAGCTAATCTATGAAAAAGTAGCTTTGCTTGTTAACTCTTACTATTGGATTGTGGTAATTCAGCATCAGGCTTAATAAAACAATATAAGCATAATTGAAAACTCTGTGAGTTTTTCTTCTGTTAATACCATAGCTTTGAACAGTGTGACTAGCGATGTACGTACCTTAAAGGAAGCCTTTGTGGCAGCCATAGAGCCCATAGATACGTGGAGCCTACTAATAGTACCAGAAGTGACCATGTTGGATCTCGACCGAATTTCATTGCCATAGATATGCTGGTAGAGCCATTTCATATGAGCGTTTTTACTTTCTATCTAGCTGTTCCATCGCGGGAGCAGAAAAACGGAAAGAAAACTTTTCAGTTTTCCTGCCCATAGAAATGCATTGAAAGTGAAGACCTTCAGTTTCTCAATTTTCTAGTTCCAGTTCAAAAAAATGGAACAAAAACGGATCTGTTTTCTTCACATGGGAGACAGAAAAATAACGGTAAGCAATCTGTTTTCATCTATTTTTCCTTTCCGTATCAGGTTTTATTTTTGAGCATGCTCAGAGGGCAGGAGACATGAAGATCAAGGCCAAAACAGATTCAGTTAAAATGCTGAAAAATGGAAGTCACACAGAAATGAACAGAAAACATATTTTACGGCTTTTTGAAGGATTTGTTTGATAAATCTGCCAAAAAATAAAGAATGATTTCCGTTGCGTACATTTTAGTTTTTATTGTAAAACATTACTCACCCCACCCGGCTGCAGAAATACACATTAAGGCTGAGATCACACTTGCATTTTTTACTGCCAGTAAATAGAGAACATTGAAGGAAATATAATATAGACACATGCTGTTTGGCCACCTTACTAGAGACACCTGAACTTTTATGATTGGAGCTTCCCTGTGTGGATATTAGACATGTGACCCCAGAGAGCAGGATAGAATCAAGTGAACACGTTTTCTGTGGATCAGTTTTAGTTTGAATCCACATTAGAATGAGAAACTCAAGCAATCTCTGCAACTTGGAACAAGATATGGTCATCGGTGCTAGACTACCGGGGAACAGTACTTCAAAAATTGCCAACCCTGTAGAGTTTTCTCATGCAATGGTGTCAAGAACGCATCAAGAATGATATGATCAAGCATGCAACAAAAGTGTATCAGGCTGAGGTAAACAATTTGTTGATGAAAAGGGTCAGAAGAGGATGTCAAAAATTGTTCTTAAAACAGGGGGGTGCACGGTCAAGATAAGGGTAGTCAAATACAATGCTGGTGCTCAAACTAATGTGCCTGAATGCACCACTTATTGCTTCTTAGCACGGATAGGCTATAACTGTTGTCAAACAGCTTGAGTACCATCGCTGTGCCAAGAGATACAAAAAGGCAAGACGTTAGTGGGCAAAAGAGCATGAAAATTGGATCGCTCATCAGTGGAAAAACATCATCTGGTCATATGACTCAAAAATTCTGTTGTACTATGCTTAAGGGGAAATTGCAATTAGGTGCAAGCAGCATAAATAGATGAACCCTTCCTGGTGGACAGGAGACAGAAATGGAGTAATGATGTGGTGAATGTTTTGGGGGGCACACCATAGGACCTCTGATACCCGTGGATAGATGTGCTGCTGAGATGCTGTGGTTTCAAGAAAAAGTAAATCAATGCTTTGCAGTTAACTGGCTTTCTATATTGATTACTAATAAAATAATGAAAATGTGGTTTGATTGTTACAGCTACATACAAATACAAGTTAGCGCTGGGCGATTTACCCTAAAATCAAAATCTTGATATTTTCCAAAATGTGCTCAGTTCTTGATTTTAATCTCAATTTTCTTGTTTATTTGCTAAACAAGCTAAAAGAATACCAAAACACATTTTTTACATAAGTGAATTGTATGCCCGGCAATTTCTTAATATACTGATTATCTGCATTGTATGGGACAGTGTTTCCCAACTCCGGTCCTCAAGGCACTCCAACAGGTCATGTTTCAGAATATCCTATGGTAAGAACACCTGTGGCAATGTCTGAGGTACTGACAACAATTACATCACCTGTGCAATACTGAGGAAATCCAGAAAACATGACCTGTTGGGGTGCCTTGAGGACTGGAGTTGGGAAACACTGGTATTGGACTATTCTGATAATCAATACATATTAAAGGGAATCTGTAAGCGCCTTTATGGACAGTAAACCACCAGCCTACCATCATGTAGCTGGGTTTAGGTTTCTAAATTTGCCCCTGTGACAAGCAGCTGTCTCACCATTATCTAGGGCTTTCGGTCTCTTTATTCCACTTTTGGAGCATTTGGGGTTTTCAAAAAAAAAACTAAACAGATATAACAGAAAGGCTTTGTTCCATTTGACTCCGTTTTTTTATCTGAATGATAAGTGCTGCCAACTGCATTATTTCTTAATTTAAAAAAAAACAAAAAACAAACAGCATGAAAGCAAACTGAAAGCTTTCCGTTTGCTGTTTTTTTTTTGTTTTTTTTTAAATCAATGGATAAAAAATAGATTGGTTTATTTCCATTTTAATTCTGTTTCTCTGCTCAAAAAATGAATGGAGAGTAGAGATGAGCGAGCACCAAAATGCTCGGGTGCTCGTTACTCGAGACGAACTTAGTGCGTCTGCCAGAGGAACCGCAGGCACACACTGCAGAGGGTTGGCACGGCTAGGCAGCGACCCTCTTTAAAGGGGACGGGGCGATAGTCCACAATGCTGTACAGAAGCAATGAGAAATCCAATCCTGTGCCACCTCCATCTGGAGCTGCACACGTGGGCATAGCAATGGGGAACCTATGTGCCACACACTATTCATTCTGTCAAGGTGTCTGCATGCCCCAGTCAGACCGCGGTTTTTTATAAATAGCCACAGGCAGGTACAACTCCGCAATGGGAATTCCATGTGCACCCACAGCATGGGTGGCTCCCTGGAACCCACCGGCTGTACATTAATGTATCCCATTGCAGTGCCCATCACAGCTGATGTAATGTCGTGCTTAATGCAGGTGGGCTTCGGCCCACACTGCATGCCCCAGTCAGACTGGGGTTCTTTAGAAGTGGACACATGTAGTTACAACTCCATGTGGACCGACAGCATGGGTGGGTGCCAGGAAGCCACCGGCGGTACATAAATATATCCCATTGCATTGCCCATCACAGCTGAGGTAATAATGTCATGTTTAATGCAGGTGGGCTTCGGCCCACACTGCATGCCCAGTCAGACCGGGGTTCTTTAGAAGTGGACAGATGCATTTACAACTCCCTGTGGACCGACAGCATGGGTGGGTGCCAGGAAGACACCGGCGGTACATAAATATATCCCATTGCATTGCCCATCACAGCTGAGGTAATAATGTCATGTTTAATGCAGGTGGGCTTCGGCCCACACTGCATGCCCAGTCAGACTGGGGTTCTTTAGAAGTGGACAGATGCATTTACAACTCCCTGTGGACCCACAGCATGGGTGGCTCCCTGGAACCCACCGGCGGTACAAAAATATATCCTATTGCATTGCCCATCACAGCTGAGGTAATAATGTCATGTTTAATGCAGGTGGGCTTCGGCCCACACTGCATGCCCCAGTCAGACCGGGGTTCTTTAGAAGTGGACAGATGCATTTACAACTCCCTGTGGACCGACAGCATGGGTGGGTGCCAGGAAGCCACCGGCGGTACATAAATATATCCCATTGCATTGCCCATCACAGCTGAGGTAATAATGTCATGTTTAATGCAGGTGGGCTTCGGCCCACACTGCGTGCCCCAGTCAGACTGGGGTTCTTTAGAAGTGGACAGATGCATTTACAACTCCCTGTGGACCCACAGCATGGGTGGCTCCCTGGAACCCACCGGCGGTACATAAATATATCCCATTGCATTGCCCATCACAGCTGAGGTAATAATGTCATGTTTAATGCAGGTGGGCTTCGGCCCACACTGCATGCCCCAGTCAGACCGGGGTTCTTTAGAAGTGGACAGATGCATTTACAACTCCCTGTGGACCCACAGCATGGGTGGCTCCCTGGAACCCACCGGCGGTACATAAATATATCCCATTGCATTGCCCATCACAGCAGAGGTAATAATGTCATGTTTAATGCAGGTGGACTTCGGCCCACACTGCATGCCCCAGTCAGACCGGGGTTCTTTAGAAGTGGACAGATGCATTTACAACTCCCTGTGGACCCACAGCATGGGTGGCTCCCTGGAACCCACCGGCGGTACATAAATATATCCCATTGCAGTGCCCAACACAGCTGAGGTTACGTCAGCTGTAATGCAGGTGGGCAAAAAATTTATTGGATTACACTGTAGGCGAGGGCCCCCAAAAATTGGTGTACCAACAGTACTAATGTACCTGAGAAAAATTGCCCATGCCCAACCAAGAGGGCAGGTGAAACCCATTAATCGCTTTGGTTAATGTGGCTTAATTGGTAACTAGGCCTGGAGGCAGCCCAGTAAAAATAAAAATTGGTTGAGCTGAAAGTTTCAACGCTTTAATGAGCATTGAAACGTATAAAAATTGTTTAGAAAAATTATATGACTGAGCCTTGTGGGCCCAAGAAAAATTGCCCGTTCGGCGTGATTATGTGAGGTTTCAGGAGGAGGAGCAGGCGGAGGAGGAGGAATATTATACACAGATAGATGAAGCAAAAAGGTCCCCGTTTTGGATGGTGATAGAGAACGATGCTTCCATCCGCGGGTGCAGCCTACGTATTGTTTAGGTACCGCTGCTGTCCGCTGGTGGAGAAGAGAAGTCTGGGGAAATCCAGGCTTTGTTCATCTTGATGAGTGTAAGCCTGTCGGCACTGTCGGTTGACAGGTGGGTACGCTTATCCGTGATGGTTCCCCCAGCCACACTAAACACACTCTCTGACAAGACGCTAGCCGCAGGACAAGCAAGCACCTCCAGGGCATACAGCGCGAGTTCTGGCCACGTGTCCAGCTTCAACACCCAGTAGTTGTAGGGGGCAGAGGCGTCACCGAGGATGGTCGTGCGATCGGCTACGTACTCCCTCACCATCCTTTTACAGTGCTCCCGCCAACTCAGCCTTGACTGGGGACCGGTGACACAGTCTTGCTGGGGAGCCATAAAGCTGTCAAAGGCCTTAGAGAGTGTTCCCCTGCCTGCGCTGTACATGCTGCCTGATCTCTGCGCCTCCCCTGCTACCTGGGCTGCGGAAATGCGCCTTCAGCCACTAGCGCTGTCGGATGGGAAGTTTACCATCAGTTTGTCCACCAGCGCCCTGTGGTATAGCATCATTCTCGAACCCCTTTCCTCTTCGGGAATGAGAGTGGAAAGGCTCTCCTTATACCATGGGTCGAGCAGTGTGTACACCCAGTAATCCGTAGTGGCCAGAATGCGTGTAACGCGAGGGTCACGAGAAAGGCATCCTAACATGAAGTCAGCCATGTGTGCCAGGGTACTTGTACGCAACACATGGCTGTCCTCACTCGGAAGATCACTTTCAGGATCCTCCTCCTCCTCCTCCTCCTCTGGCCATACACGCTGAAAGGATGACAGGCAAGCTGCATCTGTACCCTCAACAGTGGGCCAAGCTGTCTCTTCCCCCTCCTCCTCATGCTCCTCCCCCTCCTCCTCTTCCTCCTCCTCCTCTGGCCATAGACGCTGAAAGGATGACAGGCAAGCAGCATCTGTCCCCTCAGCAGTGGGCCAAGCTGTCTCTTCCCCCTCCTCCTCATGCTCCTCCCCCTCCTCCTCAACGCGCTGAGATATAGACATGAGGTTGCTCTGACTATCCAGCGACATACTGTCTTCCCCTGCCTCCGTTTCCGATTCCAAAGCGTCTGCCTTTATGCTTTGCAGGGAACTTCTCAAGAGGCATAGCAGAGGAATGGTGACGTTAATGATTGCAGCATCCCCACTCACCATCTGGGTAGACTCCTCAAAGTTTCCAAGGACCTGGCAGATGTTTGCCAACCAGGCCCACTCTTCTGTAAATAATTGAGGAGGCTGACTCCCACTACGCTGCCCATGTTGGAGTTGGTATTCCACAATAGCTCTACGCTGCTCATAGAGCCTGGCCAACATGTGGAGCGTAGAGTTCCACTGTGTGGGCACGTCGCACAGCAATCGGTGCAGTGGCAGATGAAACCAATGTTGCAGTGTCCGCAGGGTGGCAGCGTGCGTGTGGGACTTGCGGAAATGTGCGCAGAGCTGGCGCACCTTTCCGAGCAGGTATGACAAGTGTGGGTAGCTTTTCAGAAAGCGCTGAACCACCAAATTAAAGACATGGGCCAGGCATGGCACGTGCGTGATGCTGCCGAGCTGCAGAGCCGCCACCAGGTTACGGCCGTTGTCACACACGACCATGCCCGGTTGGAGGCTCAGCGGCGCAAGCCAGCGGTCGGTCTGCTCTGTCAGACCCTGCAGCAGTTCGTGGGCCGTCTGACTCTTCTCTCCTAAGCTGAGTAGTTTCAGCACGGCCTGCTGACGCTTGCCCACCGCTGTGCTGCCACACCGCGTGACACCGACTGCTGGCGACGTGCTGCTGCTGACACATCTTGATTGCGAGACAGAGGTTGCGTAGGAGGAGGAGGAGGGTGGTTTAGTGGAGGAAGCATACACCGCCGCAGATACCACCACCGAGCTGGGGCACGCAATTCGGGGGGTGGGTAGGACGTGAGCGGTCCCAGGCTCTGACTCTGTCCCAGCCTCCACTAAATTCACCCAATGTGCCGTCAGGGAGATATAGTGGCCCTGCCCGCCTGTGCTTGTCCACGTGTCGGTTGTTAAGTGGACCTTGGCAGTAACCGCGTTGGTGAGGGCGCGTACAATGTTGCGGGAGACGTGGTCGTGCAGGCCTGGGACGGCACATTGGGAAAAGTAGTGGCAACTGGGAACCGAGTAGCGCGGGGCCGCTGCCGCCATCATGCTTTTGAAAGCCTCCGTTTCCACAAGCCTATACGGCAGCATCTCCAGGCTGATCAATTTGGCAATGTGCACGTTTAACGCTTGAGCGTGCGGGTGCGTGGCGGCGTACTTGCGCTCGCGCTCAAACAGTGGCGCTAGCGATGTCTGGACGCTGCGCTGAGAGACATTGCTGGATGGGGCCGAGGACAGCGGAGGTGAGGGTGTGGGTGCAGGCCAGGAGACGGTAGTGCCTGTGCCCTGAGAGGGGGGTTGGATGTCAGAGAGGCAGTGGTGCAAACCAGAGGCGGTGAACGGCCTTCGTCCCACCTTGTGGGGTGCTTGGCCATCATATGCCTGCGCATGCTGGTGGTGGTGCCATCCCAGCTGATCTTGGCGCGACAAAGGTTGCACACCACTGTTCGTCGGTCGTCTCTGTGAAAAACTGCCACACTGTAGAGCACCTTGACCTCTGCAGGGTGGCATGGCGCGAGGGGGCGCTTTGGGAAACAGTTGGTGGATTATTCGGTCTGGCCCTGCCTCTACCCCTGGCCACCGCACTGGCTCGGCCTGTGCCCACACCCTGACTTGGGCCTCCGCGTCCTCGGCCGCGTCCACGTCCTCTAGGCCTACCCCTACCCCTCAGCATGCTGTATTACCAGTAATGCAGAAACAGAACGCTGTAATTAAATGTGCCGCTTATTGGCCTGTGGTTGGAGGCTGACTTCGCTTACGGAACGCCAGGAAATAATTTGGCGCAAGCCTGCTGTAACACTTAGCTGGCTGCGTATAATTTTGTAGAACTACTACACCCAGCACACACAGACCCAGAACACTGAGCACAGTGACAGGCAGGCCAAATAGATTTTTTGCCCAATATTTTTTAGAAAAGGCCCACTGCCTATATTCAATCAATAATATGTCTTCTGTCCCTGCCTAAGCACTTCTGTCCCTGGAGTATTACTGCAGGTGCAATGCTCTGCACGGCCGATATACCAAAAACAAAAAAAAATGTGCAACACTGCAAAAAGCAGCCTCCACACTACTGCACACGGTTAGATGTGGCCCTAAGAAGGACCGTTGGGGTTCTTGAAGCCTACAATAACTCCTAACACTCTCCCTATAGCAGCACCAGCAGCAGCACTTTCCCTCAGCTATGTCAGAAGGCATTTGTGGCGAGCCGCGGGAGGGGCCGATTTTTATACTCGGGTGACACCTGATCTCGCCAGCCACTCACAGCAGGGGGGTGGTATAGGGCTTGAACGTCGCAGGGGGAAGTTGTAATGCCCTCCCTGTCTTTCAATTGGCCAGAAAAGCGCGTTAACGTCTCAGAGATGAAAGTGAAAGTAACCCGAACATCGCGTGGTGCTCGTTACGAGTAACGAGCATCTCGAACACGCTAATACTCGAACGAGTATCAAGCTCGGACGAGTACGTTCGCTCATCTCTAATGGAGAGATTAACCATCATATAAGAGCTCTAGTATAGGAGTGACTGGGCCCTAAAAATTAATGGAGAGAAGTCCAGAGCTCTTCTCCACCTGCATTGAGTGCATGCACAGTGAAACAAAATGTATTGTCCTCAGCATGTGCCCGATGCTGGTTGAATAGAGTTCTGGATTTATCTCCAGTAAGTTATAACTCCATTTTTTAGCTAATTTAGCAAAGCTTGTTGCAAGGTCTATTTTGCATCTTGGACTGTTAAAAGTCTGGTAGCTGCTATTCTTGGGAGCTTTCAATCTTCATATTTCACGTTCTCCCCCTATTTTTTGAGTATTATTCACTGTCTAGTGCGGGTGTATGGTCATTACCAGTTTTTGAAACTTTTTATATGACACCCCTGATGAAACACAATAGGGTAGAAACGCGTTGGTTTAATCCATAAGAGTCTTTATTATCCATTATAATAAAGTTTGAGTTCGACACATCATGGATCGGATTTACAGAACACATTCCATCAGCCAAGTGTGCCGTGTACAATCATGCATTTGCAAGCGCTAGTAGCGTACTGTATTTGCTGTATGTACCACAAAATTCAGTGATATAGCGAAAAAACTCGGTGAAAACACAATTATATATGGTCTTTTTAAAATCCGCAAAGCACTGAAGCAGCAATCAGTGAACCGTGATATAGCGAGGGATAACTGTATATATATTTTTTAGGTCATATAACAATGAAAAAACAAAACAAACAAAAATGTTCCAACTTTATCGCCCAGTTGAAACAGAGGGAAGAAAGGGTACTGGTCAGTGTGCATAAGACCACCTCCACCTACAAGATAGACCAGTGGTAAGTGTAAATATTTATGGGAGAAGTGAATGGCTACTGATAAAAGCCTTGGGATCCGAGTGTTGCTCGGTCAGTTTTAGATTTACAGGGAAGGGCTTATATCTCAATGCCTGCATCCCAATGCTTTCTCAAAGGGGCCCTTTGAGAAAGCAGATGCAAAATATGCGTTGGGGCTCAGGATATAGGTCTTGACTAGGATGTGGTAACAGCTTTGCATTTATATTTTGTGTGATGTGACAGTCTTAATTTATTGTCTTGTTTGCCTGGCTTGGATTATATGACTCAGTAGATCCACTATTGTATTTATTGCAATCCTATTTATACCATGAATATATTTTTATTCTATTGTTTAGGTCCTGTTCCTGCAATCCAGATACTCATTTTTTCCCACAATATATATGTTTTTAACTGCTATTTTGTTTTGTAACAAAGTTTATCTATTTTAATTACTCTAAGCTCTATGTGTGGATCCATTTTTGTGTCCTCATAATTAATATACAATGTAATGAGCAGCATGTTCTATCTGGGCACATATTACACCTGCATACACGTCACTAGATCGCCGGGCAGGGAGGCAGAAGGGAGAATGCAGAAGACGCTGGACAGGTAAACAGATCCCCCCACGGTGCAAGCTCCCGGCTCGGCGTTCATGTGACCACTGGGGGGCAGGTAACACCGGCGGTCACATGATCGCCGGCCGGAATCTCTGTGCATTACATAGCGCTAATTGAGCACTATGTAATGTGTAAAGGAGAAGGCAGAAAGGGTTAAAAACCCTTTCTGCCCTCTCCTCGGGGGTGCTTGATGAGGATCAGTGCAGGAGTGCATCTGCACCCAATGTGTCTGATGATCGGGTGCAGATGCACTCCTGCACTGCAGTGTCGGACCTGTCCCGACATCGGAGCTATGGAGGGAAATGATGATGTCAGGGCAGGCCCGACATTGGATTGGAAAGGGTTATTATACAATGTAATGAACAGCATGTTCTATCTGGGCACATATTACACCTGCATACACGTCACTATAGTACATTGCTATGGTCAGCACGCAGCCAGTACACAATGTCATTGCACACTGCCAGATATGTTCTTGTGAGCCTGGCCTAAGGGCTTTTTATCAGAGGAATGTATATCGGCCGCTGTTTTCGTGGCCGGTTGATATACGCTACAATATGAGTTGTCTTCCCCCTTCCCTCCCCCTCGCTGCCTGTCTGCCGCTCTCCTCCCCTCCAGCTGTTTGCAATAGGAGAGGGCTGGATGGGGGTGGAGTTAAGCCCCTCCCCCTCCCTCCCATGGCTGGCTGCGGACAAGGGGAAGGGGCGGGAGCTTAGTTCCACCCCTGCTCCTCCCTCTTCCATTGCAAACAGCCAGAGGGGAGGAGAGAGGCAGAGTGACGGCGAGGGAAGGGGGGGTGGGGGATGACAAATCAGATGGTAGCATATATCGGCCGGCCGTGAAAACAGCAGCCGATGTATGCTCCTGTGAATAAGCCCTTAGGGTGTCCTCATGCGTGGCGGATTTTGGTTGGCATCCACATCAAAATCTGCACTATTTGCTGTAGATTTTGACTAGGATCCGCAGCTGACTAGATCCCAGAAACTAAAGGGGTGAAATCTGCTTTGAATCCTCATCAAAATCCACACATCGTGCCCTCAGTCATGGCATACTGGTGAGCGTGTATGCAGGGAATGAACACAACAGGCCACCAATTAAGTTGCATCCTTTAACCCCTTAAGACGAAGCCTGTTTGCACCTTAGTGACAGAGCCAAATTTTGGAAATCTGACATGTGTCACTTAACGTAGCATAACTCTGTAAAGGCTTTGCATATCGAAGTGCTTCTGACATTGTTTTTTCGCCACATGTACTTCATTTAGGTGGTAAAAATAGACCGATAGAATTAAAAGTGCCAATATTGGGAACATTTTTTTAAAAATTGTCATGTTTTTACATTTTCAACTGTAATATCTCAAATATGTGCAAACATTCTGTACATATTTCCATCTGTTTACTTTATTCTGAAAGCACATTTGAAAAACTTTCTTGTTTTTTAACATTAAAGGGGTTGTCCCGCGGCAGCAAGTGGGTCTATACACTTCTGTATGGCCATAATAATGCACTTTGTAATGTACATTGTGCATTAATTATGAGCCATACAGAAGTTATAAAAAGTTTTATACTTACCTGCTCCGTTGCTAGCGTCCTCGTTCCCATGGTGCCGACTAATTTTCGCCCTCCGATGGCCAAATTAGCCGCGCTTGCGCAGTCCGGGTCTTCTGCAGTCTTCTATGGGGCCGCTCGTGTAGAATGCCGGCTCCGTGTAGCTCCGCCCCGTCACGTGCCGATTCCAGCCAATCAGGAGGCTGGAATCGGCAATGGACCGCACAGAAGCCCTGCGGTCCACGGAGACAGAGGATCCCGGCGGCCATCTTCAGCAGGTAAGTATGAAGACGCCGGACCGCCGGGATTCAGGTAAGCGCTGTGCGGGTTGTTTTTTTAACCCCTGCATCGGGGTTGTCTCGCGCCGAACGGGGGGGGGGGGGTTAAAAAAAAAATAAAAAAAAACCCGTTTCGGCGCGGGACAACCCCTTTAAGGAGACATACAAATTTAACATTACTTTTCAGCATTTTGAGTAACACTTTGTTTTCCTGCCCCAAGTAAAGATTGCAAAGACTCATAGCTGTCAGAATGATAGATACCCCAACAAATGACCCTATTTTAAGAACTACACCCCTTAATGTATCCATTGAGGAGGGTCATGAGTATTTTGACCCCACAGGTTTTTTTCAGGAATTAATTCAATTTAGAAGAGAAAAAAGACATTCATATTTTTGCAACTATGCCATTTTAAAGACATATTTTTTTTTTATAGTGCACATGAAAATGTGAATTGACAACCCAAAATGGATACCCCTGTTTGTCCTGTTTTCAGAAACATACCCATTGTGGCCCTAATCTTATGTCTGGATGTACAACGGGGCCCAAAATAAAAGGAGTAGTCGATGGCTTTCAGAACAGAAATTTTGCATGAAGATGATTTAGGCCCCATTGCCCACTTGTAGAGCCCTTCAGCGGCCAAAACAACAGAGAACTCCCACAAATGATTCCATTTTGAAAACTAGACCCCTTAACGAATTCATCTAAGGGTGTACTGCGTATTTTTACCCTACATTTTTTGAATAAATCTAAGCAAAGCAGTAGGAAAAAATTACAATTTTAATTTTTTTGGTAATTGTGTCAATTTAAAAACACTTTTTTTTGTACATATGAATACACATATGAATGAAGACTTTCACCCCAAAATGGATCCCTCTGTTTGTCCCTCGTTCAGAAACATACCCATGGTAAGGTCTATAATGCAGGGAACACCCGTTGGATTGCAGGGCACAACTGAATAAATTCCAGGCCCCATTGCTCACTTGTACGGAATAAAAATTGACTCCCTAAAAATAATCCTCCCCCCCCCCCCCCCCCCCCGTGCCTTTTTGGCGTTCCTCAAATCTTAGATAAAAGTAATAATGTGAACTGTGTGGTATTTGCGAAGACAGGGGTAATTACAGAGGCTGTTTGGGATGGGCACATGGGTCAATAAAACCGGGTATGCCCTGTCCTCTCATGCTTTTTGGGGGGTACTTCTTGACCTTAGCGGCAGGGATGGGGTGTAAAAAGTAGCGCTCTGTGAGGCTTTGTAATCTTTTTGAGACGCTCAACAAGCTCTGCGGCTTTTGTGCATGTGTCAGCCACATCGGCGATGGGCGCGTGCGCAGAAGCTGGGGTACGGTCTGTGGATAAATCTGAGGGCCTTAGGTACATAACTTCACCCTCCCTCATGGATATGATCCGTGAGGGGAGCTGAAACATAAGTTTTTAAACTTTTTTTAAACTTTTTCAAACTTTTTTTTTACACTTTTGTTTTACTTCATAAATTACTGTTATCCATTGGATAACAGTGATCACGTGCCAGGTGACATCTCTCAGACATCTAGACATGGTAGCCAGGAGCAGAGGGATTTTGAATTTCCTGGGGCGTGAGCCCCTCTGTGCACACGCCCGATGAATGACATTGGGCGTGCATGTGCAGATGGGAACTTCAGGTCCCCGGACACCGGAACATCGCGGAGGACCTGGGGTGAGTATTTTTACCTCCACCATGGATCTGATTCATGAGGGGTGGCGAAACAAACTTTTTAAAAACTTTTTCATTTACATTGGATAGCAGCGATCACAACTCCACAGGGACCAATCAGAGGCAGCTCTCAGCTGTCATTCAATAGCTGAGAGCTGCCTCTGATTGGTCCCTGCGCTCAGCCAATCAGAGGCAGCACTCACTCACCCTGGTGAACCAGTTGAAATCGAAGACTCCAAGGTACTGACCATCAGAGTGGACGTCACCTGTAAGTCACTTTGTTTCTTCTTTCTGCGTCTAGTCAGTATTTTATTAATGTCTCCAGTCTGCAGGGGGTGATACTCTACAGCTGTCTGGGTAGTCTTGGACCACTACACGATCTCTGCAGTCACCCTCAAGGCCCATTTAGACACAACAAGAATTGCTTAAAAATCACTCAAAGCCGTCTTTTGAGCGATTCTCGTTCCGTCTAAATCCATTGACATTGTGCAGTTTTCGTGCACGAGTCACTGATCGCTTAATTCTAGCATGCTAGAATTTAGCAATCAGCTGTTATCAGCGGAGCAGGCTGTTATCGGCTGGCTGCGCTGATAAGATTCTCTGTGCCTGTGTCCTGCTGTGAATTCACAGCAGGGACACTAGCAGTCAGCACTTAGAAAAATACATCTGTTTGCTTATGCAAAACAGGTGTATTGTTCTATTAATGGCCACGACAGTGTCCTGCTCCGCCTGCATATCATATTAAGGCATTATTTAGTCATATATCTGGTCCCAGTATGGCGGTATTACACAGTCATGATAGTGATGTTATCTAGTTACTTTATGGTGGCCGTATTTAGTCAGTGCATGATAGTGATTAACAGTCACGGTACAGTGATGCTGTCCGTCCATGTGGGGGATTCGCCCGTTCTTCCATTATTTTTGGAGACTCCTTGACAATCCAGAAGCCCAGACAGTTCAATGTACAGAAGTAGCAAACGTTAACTTGACTATTCCAACGGCTTTAATTGTATTAAATGTCAACTTGAATGTTGAATGTGAATGTTTTCTACAGTTTGTCTGTAAACCAACGCTGCTGACTTGTTGGCCGGTCACTAAGGTTATATCATAGGGACGGGACTGGATTATACCATATACTATATTATTATGGGGCATTAAAAATAAAGTAAAATGTACTTTTTTGGGACTTTTGCCAGTTCAGGGAAGCAACAGCAATTAATAGTTGTTAAATTCTTAATCTAAAAACCACGGGGTAAAGGTGAGTAGCGGTGATAATGAAGATCCCCTTACCTGCCGTGCCATTATATCACATGGAATGGTTTATGAGTGTTCCTCTTATAATGTATATGTTTATTTACAGCATCTTCCGCTAAAGAGGTTCCGCATCAGGCTGCGGCTGATAAACATGCAGAGCGCCGCAAGCGTATTATTCATCTTCTGAAATGCTTTGGAGTCTTTATCAAGATGCGATGCCCAAAACTGGATGTCCTGAGTGCCATAGGACCAGTCATGGGGCTACAATTCATAGATCCCACTCTGACTATGGATGGTGAACAAGAGAAGAGCCTGTTCACCCCAGGAAC
The DNA here is from genome assembly GCF_035609145.1 of Eleutherodactylus coqui. Classification (NCBI taxonomy): domain Eukaryota; kingdom Metazoa; phylum Chordata; class Amphibia; order Anura; family Eleutherodactylidae; genus Eleutherodactylus; species Eleutherodactylus coqui. Next base: position 182,250,751 of record NC_089840.1, on the reverse strand, counting down.
CATAGTGTTCCAATACATGCCACCTACCACCAAATACAACATCAGCTACCACCAACTCCAAATATAACATCAGCTACCACCTACCACTAAATACAACATCAGCTACCACCTACCACCAAATACATCAGCTACCACCTACCACCAAATACAACATCAGCTACCACCTACCACCAAATACAACATCAGCTACCACCTACCACTAAATACAACATCAGCTACCACCTACCACTAAATACAACATCAGCTACCACCTACCACTAAATACAACATCAGCTACCACCTACCACTAAATACAACATCAGCTACCACCTACCACCAAATACATCATCTACCTCCAAATACATCATCAGCTACCTCCAAATACAACATCAGCTACCACCTACCTCCAAATACAACATCAGCTACCACCTACCACCAAATACAACATCAACTACCATCTACCTCCAAATACAACATCAGGTACCACCTACCTCCAAATATATCAGCTACCATCAAATACAACATCAGCTACCACCTACCACCAAATACAACATCAACTACCATCTACCTCCAAATACAACATCAGGTACCACCTACCTCCAAATACATCAGCTACCACCAAATACAACATCAGCTACCACCTACCATCAAATACAACATCAACTACCACCTACCTCCAAATACAACATCAGGTACCACCTACCGCCAAAGAAACACCAATTTTTCTTTGCAAACATGCAAGCTTCATTATGTTTCTCTAAATATATACTTTTGCATATAATATAAATAAATAATTTTAAAAAAACCTTTTTTCGTATCTGCTGTAGTTATCCTCCACAACCTCCACAAGAGAGAATACGGAGTTCGGGTAGTTTTACATGGGACAACTATCCGCCAAAAAATCTCTCAAATGAATGATTTCCAGTGGTAGTTGTCCCGTATACAGGGCGCCAGGTGGGGAAGCACTCAGTAATTGCTAGTCGCTACTCTTCAGCTCACCTAATAGCTTTTTTGCGCGGTGTTTCACGCATCCCCTTGGACATTTATATTCTATGGGGCCTTTGCTGTGCAAAACGTAGAAAGATCGAGCAGGTCCTATTATTTTCCTCACATGCGAAATGTGCGCACAAAACCCAGAAGTAACCCATTGCAATCAGTGGATCCTATCCTCTGTGTTTTGCGCACAAACACGGTCGGGTGAAGCCGCTCTTAGGCTCTATTCACATCTGCGTTAGAGATGACTGCTGTACCGGCGGCTATTACTGCTGGACTTTACACAGGAGCGATAGTCGTTCACGTGAATGGAAGCGGCATCCAGCGGTTATGGTGCACGTTGGCACGAATGAACAAATTACAGGTCAATGGAGGGCCCTCAAAAATGATTTCAGGGACCTAGGGTCCAAGCTTAGGGCGAGGACCTCCAGGGTAGTTTTCTCAGAAATACTACCTGCACCACAAGCCACAATAGAAAGGCAGCAAGATCTTAGGGAGGTAAACAATTGGCTCCGGAGTTGGTGTAAGAAAGAGGGAATTGGGTTCCTGGAGAACTGGGCTGACTTTGCTGTCGGCTACAGGCTCTACCGTAGGGACGGCTGCATCTTAATGGGGAGGGTGCAGCTGTGCTGGGGGAGAAGATGGCTAGAAAGCTGGAGTGTTTAAACTAGGGACTGGGGGGAGGGCAAAAAGAGAAACAAGGGGGCAGTCAGTGTAGCTAGCGACCTGGATCCAAGTAATAGAAATGGGGGTCAAGCAGGGGTGGGGTTAGTACAGTTAGAACTGACAGAACAGCCAATAATACCATTAGTAGCAAAATGAATGTAAAGAACAAAAACAACCGTATAAATTGTATGACTACCAATGCAAGAAGTCTGATCGGCAAAGTGGGTGAGCTTAAAGCGAGAATGACTGATGAAAACTACGATATTGTTGGAATAACGGAAACATGGCTTGATGATAAGTGCGATTGGGCGGTGAATTTACAAGGTTGCAATCTCTTCAGAAGAGACAGTGGAAACCAAACCCAAGGGGGAGGGCTATGTCTGTACGTTAAATCGTACTTAATGCCGAGGCTACGGGAGGATATAAGAGCAGGAGATGAACATGTGGAATCTCTATGGGTAGAAATACAGGGAGAAAGAAATAACAAAATCCTGAGAGGGGTTTTGTATATAGGCCACCAAAAGCAACAGAAGAAACTGAAATCTTATCACAGGGGTGATAAGTTCTTGAGAACAATTAAAGATGACTACCTTACCCAACTGGTACAGGAGCCAACTAGAGGGAGGGCCACTCTGGACCTAGTACTAATCAACAAACCAGACCGAAAAATGGGGGTGCAGGTTGAAGGGCACTTGGGGAACAGTGACCACAATATAATTAACTTCCAGCTGTCATTCAATAAAAAGCCTTATCAGGGAGCGACAAATAAACTAAACTTTAGTAAAGCAAAATTTGAACAGCTCAGAACTACTACTATCGGTAACATTAATTGGGACAACATCCTCAAAAATATCAGTACAGACGACAAATGGGATAAGTTTGAAAAGATCCTAATCACCTCATGTGAGCAGCTAATACCCTTTAAAAATAAAAGAAGCGGCTCGATAAGATGGTAAGAGGGGCAATAAACGAAAAAAAGAAAGTGTTTAAACTACTAAAACAAGAAGGCAGCAAAAAAGAGCTAAAATTATACAGGGAAAAAACTAAATATGCAAAGAAAAGATCAAAATTGCTAAGGAGGAGGCAGAAAGACTGATCGCCAAGGAGAGCAAAAACAACCCTAAACTATTCTTTAATTATATTAACACTAAAAAGATCTGCACTGAAAGCACTGGCCCTTTAACAAATAATGCAGGAGAAATCATTGAAGATGATGGGGGGAAAGGCAAACCTATTAAATATCAAGTGTATTCACAAATGAAAAAGAAAAGTCACATGAGATACAGGGGAATAAAATGAACCCCTCGCAAAATATTACATACCTAACACAGGAAGAAGTGTGGAACCGGTTCAAGAGGATTAAAATCGATAAATCGTCAGGCCCGCCCAGATGGAATACACCCAAGGGTTCTAAGGGAACTAAGTGATGTGATAGCTAGGCCGCTATTTTTAATATTTATGGATACTATTAAGACCAGGTGTGTACCACTGGATTGGCGCATTGCCAATGTGGTTCCAATATACAAAAAGGGGACCAAAAGAGAGCCTGGTAACTACAGGCCGGTAAGTCAAACTTCAGTAACTGGAAAAATATTCAAGGGGTTTCTAAGAGACACCATCGTAGAATACCTGGGAAAATATTCAATGGGTTTCTGAGAGACACCATTATAGAATACCTCAAGAACAGCGGAATAACTCCTCAACAGCACGGGTTCATGAGGGGTCGATCAGGTCAGACCAATCTGATCAGCTTCTACAATGAAGTAAGCTCTAGGCTGGACCTGGGAGAGTCTATTGATCTTGTATATCTGGACTTCTCTAAAGAATTTGACACCGTGCCGCATAATAGGTTGATATACAAAATGAGGCAGCTCGGATTGGGTGAAAACGTGTGTTACTGGGTAAAGAATTGGCTCAGAGGTAGAAAGCGGAGGGTGGTAATAAACGGCTCATACTCTGATTGGGCCACCATCGCTACAGGGTGCCACAGGGTTCCATAGGGTTCAGTATTAGGCCCGATTCTGTTCAATATATTTATCAACAACCTGATAGAGAAGCTGCACAGTAAAATATCAAAAATTATACAAGAGAATTAATACAACGGAGGGCCAAGTACGACTGCAACATTACCTAGATAAGCTGGGGGCTTGGGCAGAAAAATGGCAAATGAAGTTCAATGTGGATAAATGTAAGGTTTATATACATGGGCAGAAGAAACGGATGTTACCAATATACACTAAATGGAGTACTGCTGGGGACAAGTGATATGGAAAAAGACCTGGGGGTACTAGTGGACTGTAGATTTAACTGGAGAAACCAATGCCAGACAGCTGCTGTAAAAGCAAATCAAGTCTTGGGGTGCATTAAAAGAGGCATAGGGGTGAAGGATGAGAACATTATTCTCCCACTATATAAGGCACTTGTCAGGCTCCACATGGAATACTGTGTACAGTTCTGGTCACCGGTGCTCAGGAAAGATGTTGCAGTGCTGGAGGGGGTTCAAAGAAGGGCAGCTAAATTAATAAACGGAATAAAGGGACTGGAATACCCAGAGACACTATCAAAATTGGGATTATTTAACCTGGAAAAAAGACGGCTAAGGGACGACCAAATAACCATGTATAAATACATAAGGGGACAATACAAGGATCTCTCCCATGATCTGTTTATACCCAGGACTGCGACGATAACAAGAGGGCATCCTCTACATCTAGAGGAAAGCAGGTTTCATCACCAACACAGAAAAGGGTTCTTTATTGTAAGAGCAGTGACACTGTGGAACAGTTTAAAGGAGTTGAACAACCCTCCAGCTCCTGTCTGCATCATGTCAGCGGACCAGCTCTACAGCTTAGCAGTCACAGCCCTGCTCACCCTAACAAGGTATTTCTTTAACTTATACTCACTTCCCCTGTTCAGGGTCCTCGTAGATTCAGCTCCCGCATCAAGTGGGCAGTTCTCACCTCTCACTGTCAATCAGATGTTCATCCTTTGATAGTCTGGTGGAGACTGCCCACTTGACACATTCACAGCACCATGGGGTGACTCTACAAATAAGAAGAGACCATATGAGGGAACCAGGGGAGGGGGGATGGGAAAATAAACAAAACACGTTGTTGGAGTCAGGGGGCTATAGCTCCATGGCTCTGCAGCAGCCGGCCCCGCTGACATAAGGACATGACAAGTCTGCTTTAATCTTTACCATTTTAACCCTTTCCAATCCATTTTCCCTTCCCACGCACACTCCCCAGCTCTTATTTAATTTGGGTCGGAAAGTGCGTTGTGGATTACTTGGAATTACTCAACAGAAATGCATAAAAATGACCAATTGTGATGAGCAATTTTTTGAAAATTAAACATGAGTTCTGAGTGTTTCACATCGGGAAGATCATTTGTAATAATCCTGTAAATGTATGTATATTGATATAACATATTTATATAATAAGACTATTCATTCCCATGATCTGTTTGTACCCAGGATTGTGACAGTAGGAGGGCATCCTTTATATCTAGGGGAAAGAAGGTTCCATCACCAACACAGAAGGGGGTTCTATACTGTAAGATCACCGAGACTGTGGAACTCTCTGCCTGAGGACATGGTGATGGACAAATCCATAAAAGAGTTTAAGAGGGGACTAGATGTCTTTCTAGAGCAGAAGGATATTACAGGATATAAATTTTAGGTGACCATTGGGTTGTTGATCCGGTTCTTAAAGACAGGGATTAGTCTGACGGCCATTAGGGAGTTGGGAAGGATTTTTTTTCCCCGGAAGGGCTAATTGGCTTCTGCCTCTTGCGGTTTTTTGCCTTCCTCTGGATCAACAAGGAGGTAAAATCAGGCTGAACTAGATGGACATTGTCTTCATTTGGCCTTACAAACTATGTTACCTATGTTTGAATACTACTGTGTACTTCTTTTTCTTCCAGGGAAAGAAGTCTGGGTGAAAGATTGGCACCAGAGGCCTCACAAACCAAGGTGGAAGGGTCCATACACCGTTAGGCTGCCTGTCCATGGGTGTATTTTCCTTGTGTTGCCCGCGACGATAATCCGGCCGCGGGGAACGCAGTGAAAACTTTCCATAGCGTTGCTATGGAAAGCGCTTCCCCCCCTGTCGACGAGCGGAGAATCATAGCGATTCTCCGCTCACGGGCAGCAATTCACAGCATGCTGCGATTTGCCACGATTCTCTGCGGTCAGCCTGTCAGGCTGACAGCGGAGATCCATCTGCCAGCTCCGGGGCAGCGGCGATCCGCCGCGGGATAACACAATGCCCGTGGACAGGCAACCTTATTCTATCTACCCTGACTGCTGTTAAAGCGGCTGAGATAGGACCTTGGATCCACCATACCAGAATTAAATTGGCCTACACGGACCATGCCTGCATACCACACCCGACAGATCCCCTGACGTTCACCATAAAATACTCCAGAAGTGCCTTGGACCAGGCAAAGACCTTGTCCTCTGCTGGAAACCCGGAGAGTGGGCAGGCACCTGCTGACATATAAGTTTACTGCACAGAGACATTGTTTCCCCTCAATAGCAAGAACAGCCACAGCTGGTAGACAACAAGTAGAATGAAGAACCTACTAAAGACTGTGTTGGGGGTGGAGGGATTACTCTCCATATAGGACATCTGGACTTATCAATTGTGATAAATGTATACAAGAAGCTAGAACAGGTACATGTACCACAAGAACATTAGTGTAGCATACTTATTATACATGTACGGGGAGCCGAGTAGGGGGTTGCACACACAATATGACCATTCACTCCATGTGTGAACAGGATTCCCAGATCATATGCTATAATCCAATATATCCTCCTTCAGAATATAGAGACTTAGTTAAATTCTAAACCAGAAACATTGATGGCATGGGTACGGGCAGACCCGCCCAACGAGCCAGCCTTCCTGTTGTTCAAAGGATGTCGGGTAATGGAAGAGTGTGGTGGTAAAGAATGGAAGAGGACATGCACACACAATAAGAAATATATGTGCTATGCTAAATCATCCCCAGGACTCATAGGCCTATGTGACTCAACCTGTCCGAGATGGGGTTGTGTCTCACTGGAGACTAATGGAGCAAGAGATGTATTGGCTACACTCAATTCTATGAAGTCTATCTCTGCATGTGAAGCAGGAAATTGTAACCCTCTAAATTTTGCGGTCTTGAACCCAGAAGATCCTGATTGGGCACGGGGCGTGACTGTGGGATTGCTTTTGATCATCTGTTTATTGATATGATAGGCTACAAGCAAATGATAGCTATCAAAGGGAGGAAACTGTGGTACGAGGACATAAAAAAGTAATATTGTAACAACGGCTATTACTTTCTGCTATCAACCAGAAAGCTGAGTCAACTAAGGTGTTTCCTCCTAAAAATACTATATACTGCTGCTAGACTGCATCTGCCTCGCATGACTGTAACTTGATGCAGAGAAACACCTCGGATACATTTCCCCCTCTTCTGTATTCCTGTATGAAAGTAAAAGTAGATATTCTCTGCCTTGGCCCTTTGTTTGAACTGTTAACTAATAGTCATGGAGCTGTGAATAAGTCTGCCCACTTTTGTATATAGTTTTGTGTAATTGTGTTGTACCGCCTCTAGCTTGGATACAAGATGTGATACAGGCAGGCATGGAGGCTCTAGTACCCTGTTGTACCGCCTCCAGCTTGGATACAAGATGTGATACAGGCGAGCATGGAGGCTCTAGTACCCTGTTATACCGCCTCCAGCTTGGATACAAGATGTGATACAGGCAGGCATGAAGGCTCTAGTGCCCGGTTGTACCGCCTCCAGCTTGGATACAAGATGTGATACAGGCAGGCATGAAGGCTCTAGTGCCCGGTTGTACCGCCTCCAGCTTGGATACAAGATGTGATGCAGGCGGGCATGGAGGCTCTAGTGCCCTGTTGTACCGCCTCCAGCTTGGATACAAGATGTGATACAGGCAGGCATGGAGGCTCTAGTACCCTGTTGTACCGCCTCTAGCTTGGATACAAGATGTGATGCAGGCGGGCATGGAAGCTCTAGTGCCCTGTTGTACCGCCTCTAGTTTGGATACATGATGTGATATGGGCAGGCATGGAGGCTCTAGTACCCTGTTGTACCGCCTCTAGCTTGGAAACAAGATGTGATACGGGCAGACATGGAGGATCTAGTACCCTGTTGTACCGCCTCTAGCTTGGATACAAGATGTGCCACATGCGGGCATGGAGGCTCTAGTACCCTGTTGTACCGCCTCTAGCTTGGATACAAGATGTGCCACATGCAGGCATGGAGGCTCTAGTACCCTGTTGTACCACCTCTAGCTTGGATACAAGATGTGATACAGGCAGGCATGGAGGCTCTAGTACCCTGTTGTACCGCCTCTAGCTTGGATACAAGATGTGCCACATGCGGGCATGGAGGCATACAGGCTCTATACGGTATCCTGCAGCACATGGCTCCACACTTGCTGTAACTGACCCTCTGAATCGTGTAAACTCGTCGGCTGTGGAAGTCAGCACCCCGATGGTCCCATACATGTTCTATCGGTGATAACTTTGTGACTGGGTAGGTCACCGAAGTATAACAATGTTGTGGGGACATTCTTGTAACTCTCCGGCAGCTGAGACACTACAACTCCCAGCAGTTCCTAAAAGGCATGAGAGGCGGGAAAAGAACAGCGGAGATGTCTGTCATTCAGTCGGCCATCTCCACACACTAGAGGGGACAGTATGGCCTCCCGTTCAGCTCCTATCATGGTGCCTGTACAGAGGTCTGCGCACCGTCCGCTACTGCCGGCTCTCCTCACAGCCACATCTCCCGCTCACTGGCTGACGTCACGGCAATGGGCGGGGCCTGCAGGCAGCTGCTAGCTATAAGCCGCTGGGGGGGGGGGGGGGGGGGGAGACACAAAGAGGGGGTGACGGACGGACGGCTACACGTCTCCCCAGCTACAAGCATACAGACTAGCGGTGCCAGCAGTGGCGGATAGCCCGGCCGTAGCAGAGGATGGTAAGTACTGCCCTCCCCCACTCCCACAGCCAATCCTCTGCGAGCCGTCCAGCACGGGCGGCAGCTCCACCCCGGCCAGGACGTGGATTTGAATGTGACCGCAGCGCCTCCCTCTGTCCCTGCTCGGAGCCGCCCACCTCCTGGTTTTACTATCAGCCATTTACACACCGGCGGGGGGGGAGGGCGACGGCGGAATAATAGGAAAGACAAAACAAGGCGAACAATAAGCGAGGAGCCGGCGGGGGGCAGCCTGGCATCTGCGGGAGGTAAGTGCGCGGGAATGAATGGCTGCTGCACCGGCCGACACACGCAGCATCCTTAAAGGGGCCGCGGGAGCGCCGGACATACATGTGCGGCTACATGTTAACCCTTCCGAGCCTGCAGCGGTCACGTGTCCCCCGCGGCAGCAGATGACCTGCACTCTGATACATTCATAGATTTTTTTATTTTTTTGTACTATTTATTTTGTGCCATTTTTGTGTGTTTTGTAGGTGTAACATGACCTTGACATGTAATATGTATATATATATCCTGCACCGCTCACAGCGCCCCCTGGAAGCCAAGGAGCAGCAGTGCAGTCTCCCTGTCATCTGCGGTGGTCCTCGCTCTCCTCGGGGGCTTCGGCTCCTGGATCACAATATTCTGCACTTTAGTTTCTTTGTGTCTGTCTGTGTGTGATGCGACCCGGAAGAGCGCGTTGGGTGCAAGCGTCACCTGGAGGGGGCGCCGGCGCCGGTTACCTGCGCTGTAATCCTAGACGGACCGTCTTCATACATTGATGGATAATCCGGCTCGGCTTTGCTTTCTCTGGATTTGCAGCTAGGCCTCTTAAAGAGACAGGTACCACCGGCGGCGGGCGGATGGGCTTACGGTGTCGGACATGTTTCCTGGACATCTAGGTGGCCTTCTCACAGTCTGGCGGGCCTCGCGTGTTGCTGACGGGTGCGTTCATTCATTCTGAGGTGCCGCCCTCTAAACAGCGCGGTCTGTCAGGATCACGGCTGCGGGACTTCTGATAAGCCCGTTTTATAGGGGGTCTCCTGATCCGCGGCGCCTGGAAGGCCTCCGTAATCTGTCCTAGTGGCCTAAAAGGCGAAGACGGAGGCCGTGCTCACACAGCGATCGGTGCGGCGTTTGAAGCGCCGCAATAAACGTCCCCATTGATTTCAACGGGGCCCCGCAGAATAACGCTCGGCCGCGGCGATTTTCCGAATGCTGCCTGCTCTATTTTTGCGCTTTAATGCACGTCATCGCCCAACACAATGGTGGGGGGCGCTAAGAAAACGCAGCAGAATGCTTTCAAACCGCAGCACGAAATCTGTCATGTGAGAGCGGCCTGAGAGTAAGACGGCCTGATGGAGCGGGGAGGCTGCAGAAATTACCACAAAAAACGGAAGCGCTGGCGGTATGTTTTATTACTAAGAACTGTAACGTTTATTCATACCTTGGAAAAACCCGCGTCCTTCATGTTTAACCCCTTAGTGATGGCGCGTACGCCTTTTTACTGACCGCACTACAGCGGCACATACGTCTTTATAATACGGTTTCACACAGCTGAGAATGTCGCAGGAATATGAGCCCCATTCTCCTGAACGCGGTCGTACGCATCAGCGATGTTTTCCACGATGCAGGAGAACAATCGCGGCGGGCTCTGTCATCGGGCGTTCCCTCGCATCACATCGCCAATTGGACTCAATGGGGCCGGCGGCATCACACCAGGTGCAGGAGATGCCAGGTCTCCCACTGAAAACTATGGGGGAAATTCCGCAACCCGCCGCCGCGGCCGACCGCTGCTATCCCAAAGTGATGCGGGGCAGTTTGGATTTAAAAAAAACTCCTTGCATCCACAGAAAAATCGCATGTTGGCGAGCTCAATATCGGGTCTGCGATTCACGGCTCCATATCGCACTCACCCATGTGACATTAGCTTAACGGTCAGGAGAGGAGAAACCTCAGATCCCGCAGTTTAACCCCTTACATGCCACAATCCACAGCAACTGCAGCAGATGATGGGGGAGAGGCCCCCCCTGTTGCAAGGTAGCAATGGGTTCCCATAGCAACTGGAAGCCTGACCAAGACCTCTGAGTATGTGGTGTAACTCAGCCTATTAAGTCCCGCCTCTGGCAGAGTCTACTAGGCTGCTGTCATAAGTTTACTAAAATGCACTACTTAAGTAATGCAGTGTATTATCCTCGCATGTTCAAGTTTCCTTGTGGGACTAAGAAATGGTGTTGAAAAAAGTTCATAAAGTTTTTAATTTAGAAAAGAAAAAAATCCAATTTAAAAAAAGAAAAAAACAGTCCCCCCCCCCCCCCCCACTAAACTAGTTTTTAAATGGATTAAATGTCAAAAGCTACGTTTTTAGAATGACCCAGATAATGAAAATATTTTATTTTTTCGCGCATGGTGAACACTGTAATAATTATTTTTAGACCTCTCGCCAGAATTGCCATTTTTCTTTTGCTCACCTCCTAAAAAAACAAAATCAAAAGCAATCCGACGTCACACGTGCCTCAAACTGGTCCAATAAGAACGGCAACTCTTCTAGGAAAAAACAAACCCTCACAAGGCTCCGATACCGGAACACTATAAAAAAGGTCTTGGGGCTCGTGGCCATGTGTCCACCATGTATTACACGTGATACACATTGGATAGAGTCAGTGGACTCTCATTGATCCATGTTACCAGCATGTGGACACTGTATGTAGATAAGCTAGAGAAATGGCAGCATGCTGTCTCTGCGCTCATACGCCATGTGAGCCCTGCAAATTGCGTTTGGACATCGTTTTCATAAGTAACCTCGTTGTTAAACAGAGCAGGGAATTTAAGAAAAAACCCGTCACATTGTCCATGACCGTGTGTGATACGTGGCCATGACCGTGTGTGATACGTGGCCATGCGCTCTACACTCGCAGCCAAACACAGTCTCTACAAACAGCGGTAAAACATGGCAGGGAGACCCGCAGCGTCATACGGGTATGGCCCTGGACCGGACGCCTTAGAATGCAGCGATGCACGTTCAATTGTGTTCTTTTAGAAATGATGGTTTCATTGTGTAAAAGTGGTAAATACAAATAAAATCTCCATAAACGTATCGCAGTAATCGTGCCGAGCAGGTAAGAAGGTTATCGTGGTGGTCTTCCCAAATGGTGAACGCTGTAAAAAAAAAAATAAAACAGTGGCTACATTTCTGGCCTTCTTTTTTTCCTCAAAAAGTGTAATAAAAGTTCCACAACCCGTTCTATGGACCCCAGAGTGCGGCCTCTAAATATATAACTGGTCCTACCAACAACAAGCCCCCCGACAGCTGTCAGCCAGTTCTGGCTCTTGCAATGCAATGATGAAAACCGCTTGGTTCTTAAGGCACAAAATAGGCCGGTCACGAAGGGGTTAACCTAGTTTTATTAAGAAAAGGAAAAATCTATATTTCCGCTCACTTGTGTTTGTACAGAATTAGAGATGTCATAACTTCTATGTTTATTTGAAATTTTTCATAGTTTTTTCTGTGACCCAACTTCGGCCTGAGCGTATGTGCAGAACAGTGTGTTGTGCGGCTGTGGGAGCCGGCAGCACCCCCCCCCCCCCACACTGGCTCCATTCACCACGTTGTGTGTGTGTGTGTGTGTGTGTGTAATATGTGATTAGATTACGGTGGTGTGAGCCCAGCTAATAGCAGGATATGGAAATGTTTACTTTTTTAATTTTTTTTTTTATGGTTTTCCTTGCGGTTTCATGTTTTGGGGTTTTTTTTCTACCGTTGAATTTAGTGGAATTGCACCAGATATTTTAGATTAAAAAAGGTTGTACCAAGATCTAAAGCTATTCTCTATCCTGTTAACACCGCTGGGACCCCACTGATCCTGAGAATGGGGGTCCCGACGGTTCATGCAGAAACGGATTGGAAGTTGCGCATATACGCTGCATTCCTTTCAATGATTGCGCCAGGGATTGCGGAGTATGAGTGCTTGGTAATATCTGGCACTGAAATGAATGGAGTGGCGACCTCCATTGTATTCATGCAGGAAGTGTTGGGAACCCCGTTCGTGTCATCACAGGGGTCCCAGCAGTCGGACCATAAAGTTATTTCCGCGAAAGTATATGCAAGTGTGGAATATATGGTAATGAGCGAGCGTGCATGGGTTGTTCAAAGGCGTTGTGCCAACATTAAAAGTTATATCCTGCCCATAGGATAGTGGATAGTTTTTTTTCATCAATGGGGTCCAACTGCTGGGATCCCCATTGATCACAAGAACGGGGGTCCTCACATAAATGGTCACATATGTGCAGCGCTGCTTCATTTACTTCAATGTTACTACCAGAGGTAACCAAGCGCTTGAACTTGGCTAACTCCGATAGTCCCATTGAAAAGAATAGAGTGGCGGGACGCACAGTCAACCAGTGGTCCACTCATGTCGGGTCCTTTGGGACCACCGTTCTCAGAATCATTGGTGGTCCCAGTTGTCATGAGATAACTTTCTGATCGGTGGAGGTCTGTCTTGTGGTTGGGAGATAACTTTTAATATTGGTACAATCCCATTAATGTTAATGTAGATAAAGCGATTTGAAGGGCCAGTAATAAGGGTGCGCGAATAGTCATTTCCACAAGCCTAAATCTCTTTTTGACATTGTGGTATGTAAAGTGAAATCTCTTCACATGGATGTACTGTGGGTTTCAGCTGCGCAATTGTGTGAGTGTTAATACAGTATTTTGTCGCATAAACGTTCATAAAATGGGATCTGCCTCAATTTTTCTATTTGCGCGACTGAAATATGCCAGGAAAATATGCAAATATGAATGAACCCATTGAAATCAGTGGGTTCTATTCACGGGAATCACACATGCGTAAATACGTGCCATATATGCGCTTATGTGACCTTATGGCTGACGTTAGACATTATTAAATGGCAACCAAACAACTTTTCTCAATTACTGAGAATGAGTGTAAATGCTCTGTAGAACAGGGGGTTCCCTGACCCTATCCCCACTGGAGAGGTGAAGTTATGTACACAGACCAGCTTGCAAGTGCCACGCTGCTGCCATAACTCCCATAACAATGAATAAGGCTGCCGGTCCACGGGCGATAATCCGGCCGCGGGAAACGCAGTGACCGCTTTCCATAGACTTACTATGGAAAGCGCAGCCCTGCTGTCCACAAGCAGGGGATCATAGCGATTCTCCGCTCATGGTTTTTAAATCGCAGTATGCTGCAATTAGCCAAGGTGAGCCAATGTGTCAGATAGGCTCAGCGCAGAGAACCGCCAGCTCTCCCTGGCGGCGGAGATCTGCTGTGGGATATTGCTATGGCCGTGGACAGGAGCCCTAAGGGTGTTGCAGAATGCTCCACTCCATGACCATCACTGTTTCCTCACCGCTCATTCACTTGGGTGTTCTGGAAACAACATGGCAAACTCTGCTGTTCTCATAATCCAGACTACCTCTCTATCCACTGCCTGGATGCGGCTGCCAGAGACCTCCTCACCTGGTGGAATGGGGTCGGGGATCCTCCATTCTAGAGATCCATGCAGCGCCCATTGCTGCCCTTGTGAGACATATATGGGATATCCTGGGGACATGCTATAAATATCTAAGATGGGAATACACCTTGGTGCAGAAAATAGAGATTTTTCATTTTTCACCTCTCGCAATTTAACAGCCATACTTTTTTGTTTTTCAACATTAATGTAGCAGTAGGAGAACTTTTTTTGTTTACATGCAAAACAAGGTACAAAGAGCAAAGTTAGTATTCTATTTATTGTTACGTTATTTAAATCCCAAATATGTTTGTGTTTTTATAGTCTTGTTATGCTTTTTCAATAACATTTATTTTCCTTGTATGTTTATTATTTTGTTTTACTGTTATCTTGATGCTTTTTGTTTGTTTTTTGTTTTCCTTTGTCCCATTACAGTAATTTAAAGGAGATGTCCCATGAAAGCAAGTGGGTCTATACACTTCTGTATGGCCATAATAATGCACTTTGTAATGTACATTGTGCATTAATTATGAGCCATACAGAAGTTATAAAAAGTTTTATACTTACCTGCTCCGTTGCTGGCGTCCTCGTCTCCATGGAGCCGACTAATTTTTGGCCTCCGATGGCCAAATTAGCCGCGCTTGCGCAGTCCGGGTCTTCTGCAGTCTTCTATGGGGCTCCGTGTAGCTCCGTGTAGCTCCGCCCCGTCACGTGCCGATTCCAGCCAATCAGGAGGCTGGAATCGGCAGTGGACCGCACAGAAGAGCTGCGGTCCACGGAGGAAGAGGCCATCTTCAGCGGTGAGTAGAGAAGTCACCGGAGCGCGGGGATTAAGGTAAGCGCTCCGGTGAGCTTTCTTTACCTCCCTGCATCGGGGTTGTCTCGCGCCGAACGGGGGGGGGGTTGAAAAAAAAAAAAACCCGTTTCGGCGCGGGACAACCCCTTTAAGGCCAGTCTCACACAGGTGGTGGTGTTTTTAAGCACTGTGTTTTACAACGTTCTGGAACAGTATTTTTAACACACCCTGTCATTGCATTGGGTGATGGGGTGTGTTTAAAAAGCGCTGCAACGCGCAAAAATAGGACAGAAAGCGTTCGATTAGTGCGGCGTTGAAAATCCAGCGCTAAAACGCCTTTCTGAGAAGCCCCATTGAAATCAATGGAAGCTCAGTACAGTGTTTTTTAGTGATCGTTTCAAACACCCGCTGTAAAAACCTCCTGTGTGGGAGCGACATTATCCTTATCATATGCCGGGATATTACTGCATGCTATGGCATTATACCTGTGAAATTTAGGCTGCCGGCGTAATATGGTAAAGGCCGTTCTCACATGACGACTGCATGTTTACCGCACATTACGCAGTAACTCGCAATCAATTACCTTAGCATTAGGTTGTCAGATGCTGTAATACATGAATGCAGAATGTTCTATTTTTCTGCGCATATACACAAGATAGAGTCCATTGTTTCCTATGGCTGTGTATATACATTGTATATGGGCGGCTGGTATACGTGTCTTCGCTAAGTAACAATGCGGAAAATATATACCAAAAAACAGGTGTACTGTGCATGACAGCATGCGCGAGTACGCAGTAATTTCTGGAGAGGAAATGGAAAACTACGGACTTGAGGAAGATGTGACTTGGTCCAGCTGTAAATTACTAAGTTTCATGTATTCAACTGTATCACTAATTAATGTAGAGCAACTGCTACACGTTTGAAGAGAATGTCAGCAGAAATGAGCACCATAAACTCTTAGGTCACTCTCACACAAACGTTTTTTTCAGCTTTTAGCGCAGCGCTTTTTGAGTGGAGTCTGTTCTATTTTGGGGGCATTTTAGAGCTTCTCATTGATGATGAGGAGTACTAAGAGCTGCGGCTGAAAACAAAAGTAAAACGTGGCAATTTGCCACGTTCGTGTGTGAGGGAGGACTTAAATGTTCGCTAGCTTTTAAACAACTTGCGCTTATTTCATAGCCAACATAAGTAGCAAAAGTGCAAATCTTTTTACCTAAAGTGACATTTTTGTGTGGAAAAATCTCCTGACGAGCTGGCCACTTTTCCCTTTCTTCTAATTTGCTCTTAAGTAAAATTTTGGGGAGGAGGGAGACATAAACCGAGACACACACAGAAGTGCTGCTGCAGCTAATGGTGAGTTGTTTACTGTGTCAGAGCTACTGAACCCATTTACACTGCTCTGTATTGCTGGAGTATCCACATGATTGTGTGTGTGTTACAGACAGGTAGCAGTATCTGCTCCATGTGTAAAACACTGTATAATAGCAGGTTTATCCCCAGGAGCTCAGGGACAGCTGAAAATTAGAGATGCGGTCTGCAGAGGGAACAACTAGTGGAACATGCAGGATCCAAGTCATAAGTCATGCTTACTCTGAAAAGTCTGGTTTAATGCCGCTAAATAGATGCGAGGTAAACGTGTTCCTCGTATTTGAAATAATAATTTTTTCCAATCTATTTGGCTTATCCTTTATTTGCTCCGCATGCTAATGAATCATTAAAGGGGTTGTCCCGCGAAAGCAAGTGGGTCTATACACTTCTGTATGGCCATATTAATGCACTTTGTAATGTACATTGTGCATTAAATATGAGCCAAACAGAAGTTATTCACTTACCTGTTCCGTTGCTAGCGTCCCCGTCTCCATGGTGCCGTCTAATTTTCAGCGTCTAATCGCCTGATTAGACGCGCTTGCGCAGTCTGGTCTTCTCCGTTTTGAATGGGGCTGCTCGTGCTGGAGAGCTGCCCTCGTAGCTCCGCCCCGTCACGTGTGCCGATTCCAGTCAATCAGGAGGCTGGAATCGGCAATGGACCGCACAGAAGCCCTGCGGTCCACCGAGGGTGAAGATCCCGGCGGCCATCTTCACAAGGTAAGTAAGAAGTCACCGGAGCGCGGGGATTCGGGTAAGTACTGTGCGGTTTGTTTTTTTTTTAAGCCCCTGCATCGAGTTTGTCTCGCGCCGAACGGGGGGGCTATTGAAAAAAAAAAAAACCCGTTTCGGCGCGGGACAACCCCTTTAAGTGTCAGCCGTGCATTCCTTCATCTATGTAGTGTTCGGAGTTATCATTTACAATGTCTTCCTCTCGATTCTTGGTGGACTTCTCTTGCCTCATCTGATGTCCTGTAAGTCTGGTTTATGATGGCAGACATGGGGATGTCCTCCCAGCAACAACTTAGTAGTGTAAGGCTGTCTGTCCACGGGCGGGTTTGAATTGTGTTCCCCGTGGCGATAATCCAGGAACGGAGAAGCATTGCGATTCTTTACTCGCGGGCGGCAATTTGCAGCATGCTGCGATTTGCTGCGATTCTCCGCGGTCAGCGCATTTGTCAGATAGGCTAACAGCGGAGATCCGTCTGCCGGCTCCTGCTCCCGCCACGTGGGATACCGCCACGCCCGTGGACAGACAGCCTTAAGAGTTTGAGAATCAAACCTGCTGATCGGTTCCATTCAAAGAACACAAGTTGAAGTCTATACAGTGTATGTACTAAATACTCCCCCTTCATATGTGGAGGATAGTACTGCATCATGTTCTCTCCTACCAAGCACATTATGGTCTCATGAGGCACGGCCAGCCATTGCAGTAATCATTAGCATCTGTTCAGGCTATATTGGGAGTTTTGCCTTAATTAAAAGAGGAAAGTCAGAGCCCGACTGGACTGTAAAGACATCAGTTGGGAAATAATCTTTTGATTACCTCCCATGTTTCAACTGCTTCATCTTGTTAATATAATTCAGTTTGATACAGAACTTGGGGGGGCCCCCCTAGACCACTAAAGGAGAGTGCTGTTCGCATCTGCGCCAGAACATGCAGCTGGATGTTCTGTCGAAGATCTGCTGCAAATGCTGGAAGAAAAGTGCTACTTGCAGTGCTTTTTCCTCCATCCCAAAGCCAGTCAGCTAGGTGGACCCCATTATAGTCAAAAAGGTCCACCAGGTGCTGTTCGTTTCCGTGTAGAGATGGGACCATTCGGCCACGAAGATTATCCCCAGGGCAGATGTGAAAGCACCCTAACAATAAGATTTGATTTGTATGAGAAATGGAACACAAATAAAAACTTTTTTTTTTTTTTTTTTTAAAGATGATATAAAATCTTTAGATGAACTGGCTGCCTGACTTCAGTGACCTGTCCAGCTGTAGAGGAACGTCTCGTGTATTTAACTCTAGTTTGATTCATTAGATTTAGGCCCCCTGTCCACGGTAGTGATTTCGCCGGCGGTAAATTGCCAGCAAATCATGCCATCTGCAGCTTTCCATAGCATTGCTATGGAAAGCGCCGGCCCCCTGTCCACGAGCGGAGATTCATTGCGATTCTCCGCTCGCGGACGGCAATTGGCAGCATGCTGCGAATTGCCCCGATTCTCCACAGTCAGCCTATTTATCAGATTAGGCTGACCGCGGAGATACGTCTGCGGCTCCTGCTCCCACGGCGGAGCTCCGCCACGGAATACCGCAACGCCCGTGGACAGGGGGCCTTAGGTTTGCAGAAGAGAAAGAATTTTTAAACTTTGCAACATTTTTTTTTTGTTTTCTACAATCTTTCTGGGGTGTCCATTTTGGCGTTACACCGACACCGTATTGTCTCTATAGGCGTGTTCTCTGTGGCAGCTGAAATTAACAGGAGTCGCTTGACAAATTTAATATCCTTGATAATCGCACTTTTTAGGGAATTGTAGAATATAGCTCCCTTTCCCAGGGAAGGGCAAACGGAGCGTTATTTGTTTGCATGGGGTTTCTATTTATGTGACTGAGCAAATAGAATAGAGTCTTGTCTTGTTTAGGCCTCAGTCAGCGCCGTAGAACTACTAACCCTTAGTGACCAGCCATACATGGTTTTACGGAGGTCATGCTGGCATGCGAAATGAATCTTGTCGTTTTACACTTACAGCCGCATGAACCTGACCTAACACTGTATTTAGTGTTTGAGGTTCTTTAGTAAATGTTACTGTGTAATTACCATTCTATCCAAAGCTCTCTGTTTATAATGGAAGCCTCTATACTCTGCCGTATTTATCACACAAATGACCCCCTTGACCGCGAGGTGTCTTTAGTTTTAAGACTCAAATAACTGTTGGGGCTCGTTCATATCCGTATTAGGCCAGGCTCACACGAACCGGTAGCCCGCAGCGGATTCAGACGGAGAGGCCGGCCGGTCATCCTGTGTACCTGGTTTTTCATGCGCAGTGCAGTTTGTTTGCTTTTTTTTCCTTTATGGTTTGTATTTCCCGCGCTGTTGCAAAGTGATTCCCGCAGCTCATACGCAATATTAGTTGCGTATGGGCTGCGGGGTCGGATGGCCTCCATTGACATCAATGGAGGCCGTCCGTGGCCATTTTTTTTTTTTTTTAAGAATATCGTATCACTTCTGCCCGCGATAAAATTGCGCACTTGTTTTTATTGCAAAAGTCAATAGGACTTTCTAATGTTAACATCATGTTTCGTGCGTTGTCATGTGATAAAATACAGGCTTCATGAAGAAACATGGGCAATTTAAAAAAAAAACCCAAAGATAAAGCATGCTGCGATTTTTCTTTTGCACAATCGCATTAGTGAAAACCTCTTTAACGGAAAGGAGAGTATTGTAAATCATTGCATTCATAATTTGCTTTTTTTTTTTTTTTTACTGAGTCGCATGATTTTCTTGCCCGTGTGAAACCACCCTAAGGACAATTCTACATGGGCGATTGCGATAAAATCGCACAATTATTATTTTTTTTTTGCAAAAGTCAATGGGGCTTTATAATGCTTAAGTCACAATGTGCGTTTGTAGTGTTGTGATGCAATAAAAAGAGGCCTTCATGGGAATACATGGGAGATAAAAAAAAAAAATAGCACATCGCAGAAAGATAGAGCACGCCGTGATAGTTTTAATTTTTTTTAATCCCTACAGCATTGCATCAGTGAAAACATCGGAGATGGGAATGAAACCAACGTAAATCATTGCTTTGATATTCTGCTTTTCTACTGACTATCAGAGCAGGCAAAAATCGCCTGTTTTTCCTGCCTGTAAAACCACCCTTAGGTCTTCAACTGCAAGCAGTAAGATTGATCCATTTAGAAGAAAGCTCCTTGACAATAACATTCCAGTCTTATCCCAAGTGGTTCGTGTTCCTTAGAGAATTCTTATTCTCAGTGTCTTGGAGGTTGTTGATTCAGCTATTATTGTTCCTGAATTACTACCATCTTCAGCCTCTTGTTGGGTCCCAAAGAGCATCCCTTTTGTCCAACCCCCTACATAACCCTGTATGTTGTACTAAATGTCTCCCTTCAGAATCATTAGAACAGTATCTGTGCACCATAAGATGCGATGAGCATGGTCGAATTATCGCCCCAGTGGACAGATATTTAATGATCAACCGCTATCAAATATGTTGGTGCTTCCTCATCCCTCCTCTTGTGATACCTCCAGTTATTCTCCAGCACCTTGATATCTGCTTCATTCGTTCTAATGGACCTTGATGAAAATAGGCACAGTAAATAAGATTTGGCTGTATATTGGTATTTAAATCGGTCTGGAAAGTTTGATAATTACTGTATGTGGTTTTCTTTATAGAGAGATGCGTTTTTCTTTCTTTTCCACCCCTGCTAACCGGCCAAAGGGACCCCTGCTGAAAGTAGAAAACCACAAGCAGTGAGTCACCATAGAGCAATGATATGCTGGTATACAGGGACTATATAGTATTCGGAGTGGCTGCGGTGGCAAAATAGAAATGGTCTGCAGGGATCAGTAGATCTCTAATATGACATGGTGTGTTTCCCAACGGGGAAGAACTCTCAGGCGTCGAGGAGGGAGAAAAGAGAAGACCGTGTAAGACATGGAGGGGTTTGTTTTTATGGGATAACCTCGGTAACGCCAAAATTTGCTGCATATTAAGTGATTACAAATATATATAATTTTTTAATAGTATAATTTTTTTATGGTCCTTCTACACGGGGCAGTTATTCTTTTGACCAGACGAGCTGTTTGTTTTCACTGATTTACATGCATCGATAATCCTTAATATTTTTTTTCCTATTCATTTGTCCTAGCTCGTCGAGTCCATCGTTGCCCGTCATGGGAGTATGGGAACAGTTTGCGAATGATTGCCTTTTACACCCAGCGACTGACAAATGATGATTTTTACGCTCGTATAAAAGGAACGGCAAATGATAACCAAAAGAATTGTCGCTCATTCATCGCCAGGTCATTGTTTATTTTCGCACGATTCAACGATTGTTTTGAGCCGACGATCGTTCCATGTAAAAGGGCCCAAAGGCGAGTTAATCAAAGGGGTATTTTGTAAACACCAGCTGTCAATTCCTGTCACTTGTTCTTGAGTGGAGATGTGTGCGCTGTAAGGTGCGAGGCGTTCAGGTCGGTATAATTATTATTTCATCACGTATTTATGCCAAACGCCCTTATCCTGCCTTTCCTGTATTTCAGAGTGCTAATAATAAGTAGGCCATTGTACGGTGAGGCCTTCTACTTCACGGTGGAGGCACATTACAGTAATGTAGACCATGATTGTACTACTGTAACGCAGGACATTGAGCCTCATTATTATTTTTTTTCTGAATCTAAAATTTCACAAACTTTTCAGTTTTAATAAGCGTTGGACTTCTAAGGAAAGAGCTTTGTTTGTGTCACCCAAACTTCACCGCACCCACATCCTGAGCTCCTGTGCGTTGGGCAACTGTAGAGGAAGCCTCTCGTATAGAACGCTTTCCTTTATGGTGTGTGTTACACAATCTCACTTCGTTAACCAAAATGACACTTTTTAATCTTCGGTTACACATGCGGAGAGGTGGTGCTGGAGAGTTTTATGACTTCTGGGTAAACTTTCCTTCTGGTATATAGTAGTATCTAGAGAGGTTTCCCTGTATTATATAGTTGTTACATTCCCCGCACTATTTATCTGCTCCTCCATAAACTGCTGGCAGCTCTTCCAGATCTCTGCTGCACCTCCTGTGTTACCGGTTCCAACATGTCCAACACGCCTGCAACTTCCTACCCACCATTATGACTTGCGTAACTGACAGGCAATGCCTTCAGCCCAGCCATGTGCATGTGGAATTTGCAATGAAAAAGTACAAATGAAGTAGATCAGAACATACGTGAATGAATGAATGAATGAATGGTGTTCAATGTGGAAACAAAACCTACAGATTTAACATGCTGAATATTATCAGATTTAATAATTCGATAACTTTTTAACTTATTTTTCTAAACTTTCATCAATGCCGAGCTCATACTGTCATCGTAAAATGCTGCACGAGTCCTGCAGCGTTTTTACAGCTGTGGAGCCAGCTGTGACCCTGCATACTGCCGCGTATGCTGGCGAAGTCGTGCTGCACATGACCGCGTACTCACTAATGCTGTTATGCGCAGTACACCTTTTTTCCAAGGGGGTTTATATTTCTCGTGCCCTCGCTTAGTGATTACAGGTATACCCGCTACCTGTATGCAGTGGGTTCTATTTTACATATATACATGGCAAAATGGAATATGCTGTGTTCTATTTTGCGCTTGTGTATTACGCAATTCTAGCACACTAATGTGAGCGGAACTGCATAAGAAATGTAATTGCCTGCGAGTTACTGCACATCACGTGGGCGTACAGAGACCACGTAATACATGGTGAACGTACGGTCGTGTGAGTGGCCTTACTCGTCAAAAGCTGAAATAGGCTTTACAACAAAATCATGTATATTAGAAAGTATGGCGGCAATGTAGCACTAAACGTTGTAACCTGACAGCAGGTGGTAGATTTTCTGGGGTATATCCCCAAGCTGGGATGCTAAGAAGCAGAGCGGGAAATTAAGGGAAAAAAAAGGGGGGGAAACGGTGACCCTACGCAAGATAGCGTGTGTGAGATACGCTGTCATGCGCAGTGCACAATCTCCGCCGTATACAGTGATAGTCGGCTTGCACGGTGGTGACATGCTGCATAATACACGCAGCTGTTTAGGCATACAGCCGTGTGAATGAGCCCTTTTTGTACAGCCTGTACAAATAAAAATCGCAGCCTGTCCTATTCTGGTCCAGCCTCGCGGACAACAATCGCCCATTGAGGGAAATGGGTGCACACAATAAAAAAACACAAGGTACAAGAAAATTGGGTATCCTTCACTTTATTTTTCCTTTAGCACACGAGAAAAAAAATGACACCCAGAGATCAGACAAGGATGTAAGGCTAAATAAAAAGGCACACACAGCACATGCGGATGTCACGTGGACATGCAGAAGCATTATGAAATCATCCGTTTTTATGCGCGAAATTGGATATGCTCATGTGAGTAAGACCGAAAGGGCCAGCCCGGGCCCCCTAGTGTTCTTTTTCATGTGCAATTACACAATCTTTCATGCATCTCCTAGCGTATTTTGCACGCACCTGCGCATCTTCATTGACTTCTATGTGGACTTTTGCTGCATACAGGAAAATAGAGCATGTTGTGTTTTTTTTTTTTTTTTTTGCGTGACAAAATGCACAGGAAAAATATGCGTATGTGAACCAACCTATTGAAATCAATGGATTCTGTTCGCGTGCGCAATTATATGATCGCAAACACACCCGTGTGAATCTGGCCTAATCGTTCAGTGTGCACGCAGCCCATGACTGAACTATGACCGATAATTAGTTTTGCTTATTGTTCATTTCATGTAGACATAACAATCATTGTTCCCGTCAGATGCTCTCATTCACCGGTATAGAGAACTGAATGAGTGTTAATATACTATCTGTCTTTGTGTTTAGACTGAGCGACCTGTAACATGTACTCGCTCGGGCGACTGATTTCTCGTTACGTATAAAAGCGTTGTTAGCCCCGTGTGCAGATGATATCCGCAGGAACGTTCTACCCGGTGTTGGACATAAGTGAGCAGCCGTCGCTGGCATCGTACCGGCTGCTGCCTCGGACTCCTTACATGTAATAATGTACAGTATATTAAAGCCTCATCCTAAGACAGTGGAGCGTAAGATGTAGCCGTGTGATACCGCTGGCAGTAATATATTGCGGCCGCGCAGTTACTGCTCTTTCTGCTACGTCTACAATTACTTGCTAAATTAAATAGTGAATTTAAAGCATACCATAATATAATTTATTGACTGGCAGCATTTAGCACGTCTGTCTCTTCTGATAGCAATCCATTATTTCACATTTAATTGTCCCCTGACTTCATGAAGAGAAATCCCATTAAGCCAGCTGGTGAATGGTATTCAGGTCTGACAGGTGACCACGCGCAAAAATTGATTTTTCAGGAAAGATTCATTATGCAGTAACAAGACATGGAAAAAAGCGTCCTCACAACACCCCTGTTAACCATTGGATTCCTTATCTGGTAGCACCATTGGCCATCCCTACATTATTCATCTGTTCCTATTAGGCCGGGCTCGCACTGGCAGACCAGATTCTGCATGCGGGAGGCCTGCAGCCGATTCCCGTGGTGAGCCCGGCTGGTGACCCTGCCTACCTTATTTTGCTGTATTGTGGAGGTCTACAGCGGCTCGCCATCGGTGATGCGCAGTACTGTTTTTGTGGGGTTTTTTTATGTTTGCATTTCCCGCGCCGTCGGTGATCCTGACAGGTGCACGCGATAAAGGTGGCCCCGTAGGCCAGGATCACATAGGCGGACTGGATTCCACATATGGGAAGCCTGCAGCGGGTTCCGGCTGTGAGCCCGGACGGCGACCCTGCGTACCTGAATTATTTGTATTGCGGATGACTGTAGCAGCTCATCATCGGTCATGCACAGTACAGTTGTTTGTTTGTCTTTTTTTTTCTTTTTACTGTCTGTATTTCCCATACCTTCGCGTTTAGCGATGGCGCTGGTACCCACATCAATGGAGGCCATCCACATGAATCTGCAGCAAAGTAGCGCGTGCTGTGTTTTTGTTTGTTTCTTTCTTTCATCTGCTGGCTGAATATGCAATTTGTATCTGCGAGTGTAAGAGAAATAGCGAATTTCCACGTTTTTTAATGCGTATGTTTTGCTGCAGATCCTCCGCACAGAAGCCAGCCGCAGATTCTGCAATTGGAATCCACACATGTGAACCCAGCCTAAGATAAGTTAGTGTAGGATGCCCCCCGGAGATTTCTTTCAGCCTCCCGCTTCCATTAATAGTAAACAGGCAGTTGTTAATAGATGCACTGAATTACTAGCCATAAGGAAATTAATTATTGCTTACACCATTTACACTGAACGATTACCGTCCAGTTTTGCTCAATCCAGTGATAAACTAAGCTAAAATCTCTCCATGTAAAAGAGCGCTAAGAGGCAGTGCAAATGCTTGTTTTCACCACAGCACAACTGGTGGAAGAGCGGGGTACTACAATTCACCTGCTGAAATTAACGTTTTCCAGAGCGTCATCCCGACGGCCCCATTACATATGGAGGTTGCCCTCTGACCCAGGTAGGGACAGGAAGAGTTTAAAAGCACCTCCCTTTCCACCCGTGCTTCAGTGTCTTCCTGTCCCTACGGTGGGACAGAGGAGCAGCTCCAGAGCTGCAGGAGATAGGAAGCTGCGGAGGCAAGAAGACTTACCGCAAAGAAATACTTACCGCACGCTGTGCGGCCCCCCTGGAGGGGTAGAGGTCGGGGCCGCACACTCAAGAGTCCCTGCATCCCCGACCTGCGCCGCCGACGGAGCCGTCAGTCGCCTAGTAGCGCTGGTCTCCCTCGCGCGGATCGCATGTTCGGGCCGCCGCTGCTGTGATGGGATAGTTCCTCCTGGCAGGGGAACGGCAGCGGCGGCCTCCCTGGACCTCGGGCGCATAGCGGTGACGTCATCCGGCGTGGTGACGTCACGCGCACAACGTAGGGGGCGTGGCTACCGGCGAAAACCCGGAAATGGCGCCAAATTCGAAAATCCTCCCCATAAAAGCAGGCTAAACTCCATGGAGGTTCCTGCTGACTGCCAGACAAGTGTATGTGAGTATGTCTACCCGCGACAGCTCAGCACGTGAGGGAGAGATTGACACCCTACCAACTGTAAGTAGGCTATACGCCAAAACATGCGCAAATGGTCACTTGTACAGCGGATGCATATATGTTCCCTTTCTTGTCTCCCCTCTCCCCCACTTTCATGGGTAGATGGATAAGGAGGGTCCAAAGAAAATGGACCCGAGGAAAAAATCGAAAAAATGCGTCCTCTGCAACAAAAGGCTCGAGGGGAGCTATAAAAAACCCCTATGCGAGGAGTGAGTGTATTACCGCAAGTAATGCTCCTGAATCCAACGCTTGCACTGCTATAACAGTGAATTGCTCTGCCTTCACAGATGCACGGGGAAAATTCTCGCAGAGGAGAAAGCAGCATTCAAATCCGATATCCGCTGCATGATAAGGGAAGAGCTGCAGGCTTCCATGGCGTCCCTTCCCCAGGCCCAGCCAGGTCCGTCACGGGTCCCTAAAAGACCTAGACAGACCGAGTCGGCGAGTTCGATCTCCGGTGAATCGCTGGAGCTCCTATCCGAAGGGGAATTAGAGGACCCACCGGTTCCCATAGAAGACGAGAAGAAATATTACTTCTCATCAAACGACATTGCGCACCTCATCAAGGCGGTGAGGGAAACAATGCAAATTGAGGAAGATAACCCGCCGAGAACAATCCAGGATGAGATGTTTGGCGGCCTCCGATCTAGAAGAAAGATCATGTTCCCAGTCAACCAGACGCTGCAGCAAGTGATCATAGATGAATGGCAGGAACGGGAAAAAAGGATCACTGTTCCAAAAGAGATCCGAAACCGGCTCGCATTCGCTACCGAGGACGTCCGCCTGTACAGGGAAACCCCCAAGGTGGACATCCAGATCGCAAAAGTGGCCAAGAAGACCCTCTTGCCCTTCGAGGACACCTCCCAGCTATCCGATCCGATGGATAAAAAAATCGACGGATTAATGAAGAAAGCCTGGGAGGCAACATCCCTCACCATCGAGGCTAACATAGCCTCAACCTCAGTGGCTAGATCCATGACGCTCTGGCTAAACAGGCTAGAAGCCTCCATAAAGGATCGGGCCCCCAGAGAGGAGTTGGCCAGCTGTCTCCCCCTCTTAAAAATGGCTACCGCCTTCCTGGCTGACGCATCAGCGGAGACGGTAAGATACGGGGCAAAAACCGGAGTCCTCAGCAACTCAGCGAGAAGGGCACTATGGCTGAAGACTTGGGCCGCAGACATTACATCCAAAAATAAGCTCTGCGCCATCCCCTTCCAAGGGGAATATATGTTTGGGCCCGTCCTGGACAAAATCCTGGAAAAAGTCGGCGACAAGAGTAAAACCCTGCCTGACAGACAACCTTTCAGGAAACCATCCTTCCCGAAGAGGACGCGCCAGCCTCCTCCCGAAGTTAAAGGGAAAGGGAAGACTGGAAGATGGTCGTACCCCAAGGGAGGTCGGGGTAAGGAAGTCCAACCCTCCCCTGAACAAACAGGGGGTAGATTAGCGGGCTATCTAAGCCAGTGGCAAGGGGTAACGTCTAACCCCTGGGTACTCCGAATAATCGAAGTAGGGTACCAAATTGAATTCCACTCGCTACCCCCTAGGAGATTCCTTATAACCTCCCCGGGGTCCCTACAGGAACAAGGGAACCTCATAAAGGGCGTTCAGGAACTTAAGGACCTAGGGGTCATTGCGCAAGTCCCCGATCACGAAAGGGGTGAGGGATTCTATTCCCCCCTATTTCTAATAAAAAAACCGAATGGTTCCATTAGGACTATATTTAATCTTAAAGCCCTAAATAAATTTATCTCGTACAAAAAATTCAAGATGGAAACAGTAAGATCCATCGTCCCACTAATAGATCGAGATAGTGTAATGTGCACCATAGATCTTAAAGATGCATATTACCATGTCCCAATAACGGCAGCCCATCACAAGTACCTGAGGTTTGCTCTGCGGGAGGGAGACAAGATCCAACATTACCAATTCACGGCCCTTCCATTCGGAATCTCCACCGCCCCTCGGGTATTCACGAAAATCGTAATAGAGATGGTAGCCTACTTCAGGCGGAATCAGATCCGCATATTTCCGTATCTGGATGACTTTTTGTTGGTGTCAAGGACGGAAAAGACCATGCGTATAGACCTATCCATGGTCTTATCCACCCTAAACAGTTTAGGGTGGATAGTTAACAAGCAGAAGTCCGACTTGAACCCTGGTACACAAAAGGTGTACCTGGGAGTATTACTAGACTCCCACATCCAGGAATCCCGGCTTCCATCATCTAGGAAGGAAGACCTCACCCAAAGAGTAAAATCCTTCTGTCAGGCTACGGCGGTTTCCATTAGAGAAACAATGAAGGTGCTGGGCATCCTGACGGCTTGCATTCAGATAGTCCCATGGGCACAAGCCCATACCCGGCAATTACAAGGATTTATCCTTGCCAACTGGGACAAACGGCAGACATCCCTGGATAAGAAGGTGAGCCTGTCCGTCCGAGTCAAAGAGTCCCTACGCTGGTGGACCTCACAGAGGAACCTAAGCAAAGGTACCTCTTGGTCACAAGAATCTACCGTACCCATCACAACAGATGCCAGCAAAACGGGATGGGGAGCCCAAGTAGCCGACCAAAATCTACAGGGGATTTGGGACCCCCAAGTAGCTAAACGCTCATCCAATTTCAGAGAACTAAGGGCAATCTGGGAAGCCCTTCAGGCGGCAGAACCCCTTATAAAAGGAAGGCATGTCAAAATCCTAACCGATAATATGACAGCTCTGTCATTTGTTCGTCACCAGGGGGGAACGCGACACCCGCACCTGCAACGACTGGCAACAGAGATACTCCGCTGGGCGGAATCCAACGTGCTGTCCCTCTCAGCGATCCACTTAAAAGGGTCCACAAACGTCGCTGCCGACTTCCTGAGCAGACAGAGCATCCATCCAGGAGAATGGGGACTGAATCAGCGAGTCTTCGACCAACTAATCTGCCAGTGGGGAGAACCGCAGATAGACCTGTTCGCCACGAAGAGAAATTCAAAGTGCCAGGACTTTTACTCGCTGAACCCCAGAGACAATCCACGCGGGGTAGACGCCCTGTCCCAAAGCTGGGACATGGACCTAGCCTACGCCTTTCCTCCCTTCCCACTGATCCCCCGCACCCTCAGGAAAATCCAAACCAGCCGGGCGTCAGTCATACTAGTTGTCCCTATGTGGGACAAAAGGCCCTGGTATCCCCTGCTAAAAGCCTTGGCGATCCGGGGTCCATTCCTACTACCAGCCGTAGAAGATCTTCTCCTCCAGGGCCCACTAACATACCCAGGGGTCGAGAAATTGAAGCTAGCAGCATGGATGCTGAAAGCATGATACTGCGTGGGAAGGGACTCTCCCATAATGTAATTACTACCCTAACAAAAAGCCGTAAACCTATCACGATAGCTATCTACGATAGGATATGGAAAAAATTCACAGAGTTCTGTAAAATAGAGCCAGGGAAAATCCCAGGAATTGACATTCCCGTAATCCTGGAATTTTTGCAGGCAGGCCTAGAAAAAGGCCTTAGTCCTAGAACCCTTAAAGTCCATACAGCAGCACTAGGGTCCTATCTAGATTTTCCCTTGGCAGAACACCGCTGGGTGCGTAGGTTTCTCAAAGGGGCAGAACGGCTTCGACCCTTTGTTAGAGAAACCTTTCCTACCTGGGACCTAAATATAGTCTTAACTAGCTTTTGCCAATCCCCCTTCGAACCCCTCTCACAACTCTCCTTGAGGCTGCTCACACTAAAAGTTACCCTTTTAGTTGCCATAACATCGGCTCGGAGAATAGGGGAATTGCAAGCATTACATTGTATTGAACCATACATGGTAATACAAGACGACAGGATTACCTTCAAACTAGACCCAGCCTTCCTTCCGAAGGTAGTGTCAAAATTTCATAGGGAGCAGACGATCACTCTGCCCTCCTTCTGTCAAAATCCCCGTAACGAGAAAGAGAGAGAATTTCATAACCTAGACGTTAGGAGAGCTGTTCTAGCGTACCTAGAGGCCACCCGCTCTTTCCGTAAAAATAATAACCTCTTCATTCAATTTCAGGGGCTGGCAAAAGGAAAGACGGCAACTAAGAGCACCATCGCGAGGTGGATCAAGACCGCCATCCAAGAGGCATATAAAGCCAGGGGTCTCGACCCTCCGGGAAAAATTAGAGCTCACTCCACTCGCTCTCTTTCCTCCTCTTGGGCAGAAAAAGGCCAGGCGTCTGCCGAGCAGATCTGCAAGGCGGCGACCTGGTCGAGTATACATACATTTACCCGACATTACAGGGTTAACGTCCAGTCGGACAAAGACCTGAGTTACGGACGTAAAGTCCTTCAGGCAGTGGTCCCACCCTAGGGCCACGTATAATTTGGTATACTCCATATGTAATGGGGCCGTCGGGATGACGCTCTGGAAAGACACGGATTACTTACCGGTAGTCCCTTTTCCAGGAGTCATCACGACGGCCCATAGTTCCCTCCCCTTTAAGAATAATTTATGTTCTTTAAATGTAAATATGACCGAATAAAGGTAAAATTTGGTTTAGTAAACATTGTCCACCGTAATGATTTATAAGTCACTGAAGCACGGGTGGAAAGGGAGGTGCTTTTAAACTCTTCCTGTCCCTACCTGGGTCAGAGGGCAACCTCCATATGTAATGGGGCCGTCGTGATGACTCCTGGAAAAGGGACTACCGGTAAGTAATCCGTGTCTTTCTAGACTGCATTGATGAAAGCTGTGCTGGATGGATTTTTTTGCATATAGGGTCAGCGTCACAGACCTAACACTTTGCATGTGCTAATCCTGTCATTAAAAATGAATGAAAAAGCAACTTGCAGCTATTTTTTTTTTCTTTATACAGACCATCAATTCATTAAGCCCTGTAATAGCCATTATGGGGCCAAATATACTTGCATCTGAATGGGTCTCTAGGGAGGGATCTATCCTCCAGATAGGTCATCAATAGTTAATTGCTGGAGACTCGCCGTACAGAATCCCCAGTGATCACCTGTTTGCCCGGCTTGTCAGTGTAGTAGGCCAGATGTGCGTCATAGATAACATGAATGAAAGTGTCCTAGATGGCCTCGCTATCCTTGAAATTAGTGGGAGCTGAAGTGGCTGCTTCAGCTTCCATTGATTTGTAAAGAGTGCAGCCATCTAGGATACTTCTGCGTCTGGCCTACTGCACTGACAGCAGACTAGGTGATCGCCAGGGATCCCGGCGATTGGGTGGGTCACTGGCGGTTAACTATTGATGACCTATCTTCAGAATAGGTTACCAGTAGTTTTTGCCAGGAAAGTCCCCTTTAAGGCTTTGTGGCTGATTTTGTGTTGAATTGTATGTCTATATTGAAGCCCTACCTGTACTGAGACATTATATAGATAAGGAATCTGTCAGATAAGGGAATCAATGAAGATTTGTTTTGCCACCATTTTGCTAACAAATCAATTTATTTATTTTTTTTGTCCATATTTTACTTGCGTAATTAGACAAAGGAGTCTGAAAAAGATCTGTAAGCCCTCATGTCCATGGCACACGAATTCCGTGCAGGGAATTCCGCACGGAATCCAGCACTGCACGCGACCAGTGAGCTCTGCTTACCTGCATTTCCCTGGCAGCATAGTCCGCGTGGATCCCTCCACTTCTGGGTTCGCGCTACTGCGCATGGCCCTCACTGCTCGCCGTCAGACATGCACAGTACAATTTTTAGTTTTTATTATTTTTTTAAATCTCCTGCTTTCCCGTGGATCTGTGACAAGTCAGCTGCGGACAGGCCGCGAATCGGACGGCTTCCATTGACTGCAATGGTAGCCGGCTGTGTGGGAGCTGCACAAAAATCGAGCATGCTGCTATTTGTTTTCCAGACCAAAAGGTGCACAAATCAAATCTGCATATTTTAATGCGTTTGCGGTCACTCATGCATCTCTATGGGCTGCTTGATTTGCGGATCTTCTGCGCGGGTGCCCCACGTAAACTCCGCAAATCAAATTTACCCATGGATATCGGCCTAAAAGCTCACTTACATGCAAAGACCATCTTTCAGTTTTAGCAATCGTTTTGTATAAACTGCTAATGGACACTAATGTCCATTAGCAGTTTATTACCTTCATTTGCGTGTGAATGAGCCTCCACCAGTTGTTTGCAAATCCCAGCTTGTGGCCTGTTCTCTGCATTCAGCTCCTTTTGTTCTGCCGGGGCTGTCAGCTGAATACAATGTGATCAGCTGCTCCCGTGGAGAGCACAGCATGTGGTCCCTGTTATCTCTCTGCATCTGAACTATGATTTTTAGGTGAGCTTAAAATCTTTTCATCAGTCGAAGAGTGAAAGATGGAAGCGTTTACATGCAACAATTATCGCTCAAAAGCCATCGTTTGAACTGATTTTGAGCGATAATTGTTGCACGTAAATGGGGCTTAACTTTTTTGCAACCTCTGTCTTAAAGGGGTTGTCCCGCGGCAGCAAGTGGGGTTATACACTTCTGTATGGCCATATTAACGCACTTTGTAATATACATCGTGCATTAAATATGAGCCATACAGAAGTTATACACTTACCTCCTCCGGTGCTGGCGTCCCCGTCTCCATGGCACCGTCCGAAGCTGCC
This sequence comes from Eleutherodactylus coqui, assembly GCF_035609145.1. Taxonomy (NCBI): domain Eukaryota; kingdom Metazoa; phylum Chordata; class Amphibia; order Anura; family Eleutherodactylidae; genus Eleutherodactylus; species Eleutherodactylus coqui. Next base: position 182,218,089 of record NC_089840.1, on the reverse strand, counting down.
TTCTCCTTCCATTAGATGCGCTTGCGCTGTCTGGTCTTCTGTTCTCTTGAATGGGGCCGCTCGGGCCGCCGAGGTCTTCTTCGCATGCGCAGACCAGCTCTCCGGCGCGAGCACACCGGAGCGGCCCCATTGAACAGAGCAGAAGACCGCACAGCGCAAGCGCGTCTAATGGAAGGAGAAGACAGCGTTAGTCGGCGCCATGGAGACAGGGACGCCAGCACCGGAGGAGGTAGGAGGAGGTAAGTGTATAACTTCTGTATGGCTCATATTTAATGCACGATGTATATTACAAAGTGCATTAATATGGCCATACAGAAGTGTATAACCCCACTTGCTGCCGCGGGACAACCCCTTTAAGGCCTATTTACAGTTTGAGTGACAGCTTTGAGCTATCATTTTGCATAAACTATTAAGTAGCTACTCAGCTACTTAATAGCTTCTTAGCATGCGAATGAAGTCTTGAGCTTAATGCAGTTAATAGCTGGAGGGCTCTTATCTGCATTCAGCTCCTTTTGTTCTCCGATGGGTTAAATAGCTGAAACAATGCTATCAGCACTACCTGTGGATAACTCAGCGTGCGGTCCTGATAAGAGCACACGATGATTTTTAGGCTGGCTTGAATTTAACGATCAACTAGCAGTGCCCGAAAAGTACATGATGGCCGCGCGGTTAGACGCAACGATGATCGCTTTTGAGCGATCGCTCCATGTAAATGGGCCTTTAAATGTGGGAAATAAGCCAAGTATTGGAATATTAGTGTATCTAATTTGGCTCAACACTAGCTTGCCAATAAACAGTTAGCAGTTATTTAGATTCACTGAAGCTGGCTACACACATTGAATAAACCTGTAGGGTTTGCTTACAATCTAATGCTCAACGGGACAGCTTGACAGTCCACGAACCACAAACCTCAAGAGGGAAGAAGGATCGGCTGTTGGTTTTTAAGATACCAGATCTTATGTTTGGTTGGAAGATAAGCCACTGCCAAAAGGGTTTGATGGCAGCGTAGCCCATTTCCCTATTTAAAGTAAGGTAAACATGGTGTAGGGCAATGATAGGGAAAATGCCAGCAGCCCTGGTGGTCTAGAAGAGTGTAGAGGGTAATGCCAGTTGGCTGTTGGGGAGTGCTGCCACTCAGTGATGGTATCTTCTGTCTCTGACCTGAAAGAGACCAGTGTAGAGGCTGAAAGTGAAGAGCTATAACCCCTCCACAAACCTGTCCATAAGTATATATGGTGTGTAACTGTGTTTGTATATACTTTATGTGCCTGCAAATCATAGGTTCCCAGAGTTTCTTTATTAAAGTGGTTTTGCGGGCACAAACGCTATTGATGACCTGACCTCATCACCGGTCATCGATAGTTGATCGGCCAGAGTTTGACTTTCAGGGGCGCATGCTGTCAGCACTACTGTACACAGGGGTCGGAGCAGAAGCCACTGGGTCTCATTGAACTCAATGGGAGGTGCGCCTGGAATTATAAGCTCCGGTTACTACACACGGGTCCGAGCAGCGGCTTCTGGAGACTGGTTATCAATAGTATTTGTGCCTGGAAAACCCCTTTTAATATTTATTTTTAAATCTACGACAAAATTCAGACATTGAAAAGCATGCAAATTTGTCTTTCCTCTCATAATCGCGGATACGAATTGTGTATTCCACAAGCGGAAGGAAAAATGGCAGTATGCTCCTATTTTGTTTCGTATTCCATGTGGACAGCCTCCATCAAAGTCAATGAAGGCCGTCCGACCCACAGCCCATACACAAATAATATTACACATGGGCCACGGGTACCCGCGTCTTAGCTTAGTGGTCCTACGCAATACAGAAAATACAGATGTGTGGGGTCATTGACTGGCTTCACAGTCAGAATCCGCTGTGGGCCTCTCGCCTGTGTGAAGTCGGCCTTAAAGAGGTTCTGACACGAATAAGGTTTTTATGCTTCAACAGCCATTGTTCCCTGGTCTGCCTAATGGACACAAGGAACCCACAATTTTTGGCGTGCTAAAACATAAAAACCTAATGCTTACCTTTTTGTGTTGTGCAGCGGGGGTCATCTCCCAGCAGGCTTTGAGCTTCCTGTGACGAGCCAGGACGGGCCGCCACCCTCCGGGATTGCGCGCAGTCGCAGAAGACAAAGTGCCCCCTGACAGGAGTCAGGACAGGCCGCCTCTCCACTGCGCACGCGCAGAACTTGGAGTTTAGCCAGGACGGGTGGGCCGCCCACAGCAAGCACTGCTTGTGACGTGGCGCCCATCCCTTCACTTCGGAAGTGGCTCACGGACGGAGCAGAGCAGGAAGCGGTCATTTTGACCGCTATAGCTCTGCTTCAAGAAGCACCAAAGGAAGATGTCAGATGGAGGGGACATGCCTGAAGATCAGTCCTGGCCAGGCCAGGCAAGGTAAGTAAGTATTATTTATTTATTTTTTTTTCTCATGTCAGAACCCCTTTAATCTACAACTTTCCTTTGATCCTATTTTGTCTCCTCTTATAATTAAAACAGACATCTACTGTTTAACCCTTTCATGACCAAGGGTCATTTATGCGTCTGCGTCCAGGTCATATTCTGCAGTTCTAGTATTCTAGCACTTTGAAAAAAATCATAACTTATTTTTTGGGTAAGCTGTATTTGAGGGTTTGTTTTTTGCAGGATGAGTTCTGTTTTTCATTGGTGCCGTTTAGGCCTCATGTCCACGGGGACATGAGCGCTGAAAATAAGAATAAACTTAGCTCCCGCCTGCTCCGGATCTTCCCTTCGCCGCGGCGCCATCTTCTCTCCGTCGCGGCCGGATCTTTTTTCTTCGGGCCGGCGCATGCGCGGGGCACGTCACCGGCGTGCCCTGCGCATCCGCCAGGCCGAAGAAAGAAGATGCCGCGGCGAAGGGAAGATCCGGAGCAGGCGGGAGGTAAGTTTATTCTTATTTTCAGCGCTCATGTCCACGGGGCAGGAGGGACCCGCTACGGATTCTCCATGGAGAATCCGTAGCGGGCCTGATTTTCCCCGTGGACATGAGGCCTTAATCTACCGGAAGACTTAAAACCTGTATAAGTGGGGCGAAATGGGGAAAGACGCAGTTGTACCATTTGGGGGAGGGGGACTATTTTAACGGTGTTTATAGAATAAAGACTACATTACTTTTACTGCACTGTGGGTCAGTACAGGTACAGCAATATCAAATTTATATAGTGGTAAAAAATAAAATTGGATTTCTGTCGCTATATTATTCTGTCAATGGCACTCTGTGAAGACTCCTTTCATTTGCGGGTCGACCTGAAGTTTGTATTAGTACTAACTTCGAAAAAATTTTGTTTTTGTTTTTTTTTAATTCAACTTTTTCTTGAAGATGGAGTGACCAAATAAAAGTGAAATCCTGCATTTACTTGGTGTCTTTTTTTTCCTGTGATGGAGTTCACCATGCATGATTAATAATGTGCTACTTTAAATAATAATGTGCTACTTTAATAAATTTGGACCTTTTTCGTAGATGTAAGGGATACCAATTTTTAGATTATCATTTTTTTATTTTTTTGGGTGTGTGTGTGACTGTGAGAAGCTTGCTGTAGTATTGCATTTTCTGTATTTTAATTTTAGGCTTTCTATTAAAGACGTGCCACAGAGACACCATGGGCAAATGATCATAGCAGCCCTGGGGAGCTGCCATAACACCCCTGTGGCACTTCTGCAATCTTATCATGGGAGGGCGATTTGGGACATTTAAATCCCTTATTTACGTGGTTAACAGCTCCAATCATAGTTATCTCAGATCGTGGCTGGGTTTGGCTTCAGAAATCTATAAAATGCCAGTGTGTAGTAGGCCGAAAGGGGGTGGGGGTCTTAACAACAAAATAGCACTATATATCAGACCAACAGTTCCTTATAGAAAGTATTGAGCCTAATTGGTGATTTAAAAAAAAATAATGACGTCTAGATATTCGAGGGGCTGGAGATGACTGCGTTGGGATTGAACAGCTGCAGACTTTATGGTTGGTTAGATCGCTTTATGTGCTTGATGAAACAGGGAGAGTTCAGAGAGTTTTCTGCTTCCCTCTGCCGTTGATCCCCCTCGCCCGTCTTTGGGAACAACCGCCATTTCTTCATCTCACTACTTCAGCAGAATTAGTAATCTGCGGGGTTGTGATAGACGTCGTTCACCAAGTAACTGATAAAATCATACATTTTAAGTAGATTAATTTGGCATTTTATGGTTCACAAACTGATGCGAATTGCCCCGATTCTCCGCGGTCAGCCTATGTATCAGATTAGGCTGACTGAAGATCCGTCTGCGGCTCCTGCTCCCGGGCGGCGGCGGCTCCCGCGAGATACCGCAATGCCCTTGGACAGGGGGCCTAAAAGGGTATGTCCGACACACAGGCCAAAAATTTTCAAGATGACATGGACTCCAACAAAAGTGGGGATATGTGCTATGGATTTGCATTACAGCAGCCATAAATCTGCACAAGAATTAGTCTCATTGAATAAACTAATCCTTGTGCGAAAAACTGACCTGCTGCTTTTTTTTTTTTTGACAACCCAGATTTCAGATCTAGGCAGGGAAAAAAATTATGTTGTATAGACTATGGAGTAGATTCAAGTAATCTAAATGGGTCTCTTATTTGGTGCAGAATTGATGTGAGTTCCATGTCATATATGCTGCGAAATACACCATGTGACCAGGGCCTTAGCCTTCTGCTTAGTCACAGCTACACTGCTCGGTACTGCTGTGTAAGGCTTTGCTCACACTTGGGTTCATGCATTCCGTTTTTTCTGTTCTGTAATGAGAACAGGACACCTAAATACCTGCCGGATGGATCTGTCCTGTGCCGGAAACAAACTGCACCTGACGGACTCCATTTATTATTATGGGGTCGGTAGGGCCTCCAGTATGTCATTTGACATTTTAGTAAATGAAATGGCGCAGAATACTGCTGTGTTTTCTCAGGGATTTTGTGCTGGATTTTCCAACTAAAGCGTCCGGTAGAGATGTGAATGGAGCCTGATGTCCTCCAGAACAAGTTTGGGACCAAAACCAATTTTATTCAGAACTCTCTCAATTGAATCCAAAATCGCCAACAATTTAACTCCTCCAGAGTGCTACAAATGACTCCATGCAGTCCTTGTAAATCTACACACACCCCACTTTGGCGGCTCAATGTTGGGAGGTATTTCTTATGTATTTGGTTGGCATAAGCAAGAAGAAAATCTGCAATACTCTATATTACATTGGTATTTCCATGTGTTGCTGTAGGTGTCTGCATCATATTGCGAGTCTGTACAAGTCTCTCGCTTGTTTGTTTTCGATCCTCCATTATTTCTATCACTTGTGCCTTTAATTATCTTCAGAGGATGAGATAAGAGAGCCATGTGGTTGCCATAGTAACAACCTCCATTTTATAAAGGTGTCAAAAAGGTCTGAGGAGCTGTAACGGAGGTAGCGTCCTGACGAGATGGTGGGAGAAACTGATTTATTGATTTAACGGTGCATGCAATGAAGCAGGAGGCAGGTAAGATGTCTTATTGACCTGGAGAAAATAACAAAAACCTACCAGATTGAGGCTACATTCACACAAGCGCAAATCGTGTGCATTGGGAAAATGCACAACTCGCGCGAATATGAACCCCATTCTTTTTATTAATGGAGTCCTACACGAGTCATTTTTTTAATTACCCTGGACCGTACCACCCATTGTTTTCAATGGGAGAGTCAAACACATCGCATGCCGTGTGATGTACACGCGAGCGTGATGTGATGTTGCCTATTGAAATCAATGGGAAACCCTTGCCAAACCTCCAAGCGTTAAACCAGCACCAGAGGACTGGAATTTCCTAGAAGTGATGGGAGGCATTTTTGCATTAACGTCCGTGGGTGAAACGCACATTCTATCTATCTATCTATCTATATATAATTTTTTTTTTTTTGTTTTGCTTTTAGTCGTCTTTTTTCCTCTTGTAGATTTGTTGTTCTTTCTGTGTATGATTTAGGAGTGCGGCCATCTTGCCTGATCTTTTGCTAACATCATTCGATGATCTTTACAGCAGCCGCATGGACCATAAGAAGTTATAGACAGAAGGTGTTCATTGGCATTTTATGGGAGAGTGTTCTGAGCATGTTCTGTACAGAGGTCATTGTGCAGGGAGGGGTAGGAGGTGAGCTGTGACCATCTCCTATTGGGAATTGTTTGGTGCTTTTTAGATGGAACAATTATTGTTACAAAAATTGTTCAAATGAGCAAAAGCGAACAATAATCGTTTGGTCTAAACACAAGCCAACCACCAAGCAATGAAGGATAATCATTCGCTTTTAGTTCATCGTTCATTTTATGCAGCATAAAACTCATTGTTGGCTCATTCGCTTATCGTTGGGTTTACGCAGCTCTGGATCAGTCCCTCTCAGTCACTGATATGGGGACTGAACAATTTTCATATGAATGAGCCAACGATGCATTTGCCTTTCTAAATAGGCTGCACAAGTGCGAACGAAAATAAGCCCTAGCTACACTAGATGGAAAAAAAAACAGCAATATTTACCTAGCCAACATCGTCTGGGCCCCTTGTGCCAGTGCTGCGGCAGGCTGCGGTGTAATCCTCAGCGTTGACAGAGCAGTCTTCCTGGTAACTGGGCTTTGAATACCCTGCCTCTTGCAAGAGAGTGCTGTGATTGAATCACGAGCGCCGTGGCTCAGCCAATCAGAGCCGGCGCTCGATTATTCAAAGCCATTCAGTGAATGACATCACTGAATGACTGTGATTGGTTCATAGAGCACTGGCTCTGATTGGCTGAGCAACGGCAATCATGATCCACTCACAGCACTGGCTTGCTGGAGGCAGGGTATTCAAAGCCCCGTTACTAGGAAGACTGTTCTGTCAACACTGAGGATAACCCTGCAGCCTGCCGCAGACTAGCACGAGGGACCCAGATGCCGCCAGCTTAGTGAGTATAAGACACTGCCTTTTATAGTGCAAAAATTAATATAAGACAAGGTCTTATTTTCAGGGAAACACTAACTGTATATCCACATGACTGCTGCAGCCAGTCACCGGCCTCCGCGGTCATCGCTGAGGATTACATGCAGCAGTCATGTATGTATATGGACACATCACCGCAGCAGCCATGTAAATCAAGATGGGGTGGACCAGAGCTGAGGGGGATCGAACCAGCGAGTAGACCATCTGTTTTAGAACATTCCCTGCATTTACACAATTCTTTGTATAATTGACAACCCTGTTAATATAGATACTGGAAAATTAAAAAAATACCTTACCATAAGTCTTATAATGTGTCAAGCATAAAAAAACTGATTTCCACACATTGAACATATTCCCTTTTAATCTGAAGATTTTTAACCTCGTTCCATCCTGTAAATGTTACACATCTAATCTGATTATTTTATTTCTTTTTTTCAGTGATTCCTTTTTATAAAGTTCATAGAAACATCCACCAGACAAAACAAAGATGTCTGCGCGAGGGGGGAAGAAGAAAACTACCAAGCTGTCCCGCTCGGCCCGGGCCGGAGTAATATTCCCAGTTGGTAGAATGATGCGTTACTTAAGAAGAGGCACACACAAGTACAGGATAGGCATGGGCGCCCCCGTGTACATGGCGGCTGTCATAGAGTATTTGGCCGGTAAGTAAGTGTAGGGAGCTATTGTACAAAAGGTTCTCCAGCGTGACCGAATGTCTTTGTGGTGATTCAAAACAATTGTGCAGTGATTGGACCTTTTGGGCTCGTGGACATGGCTCACGCACAGGCGACTGTACAGAGGCGTATAGACTCCCCATCTCTGTTAATAGTAATTTCTCTTTATGCTTCTGCATGGCAATTTTTAAATATATATCTCTGCTCAATACCGATCATTACCCTTTCCACTCCAATTCCTGGTTTTCCTAGGGAGCTTACTCTTTTTGGGGCGCTATCTGCTGGCTAAAGCCAGTACTGTATGAGGTGACACATTGGATAGGCTCTGACAATAGAGAGCCTGGCAATATACAGTAAGAGAACCCCAACGGACGTCTTCCAACATCGGAGCTGTACAGCCTTAAATCATAATGTCTTTAAACGTCAGACAGTGGATTGGAAAGGGTTAACCCTTTGCAATCCAATTTTGGATTCAGGGTTTCCTAGGGGGCTTTCTCTTTCTGCCATTATATAATGGAGCCATCTGCTGGCTAGAGCCAGTACTACAGTATGTGACATACCGGAGTGGCTCCCGACAACAGAGCAGCCAGCAATATACAGTAAGAATACCCTGCCGGACTTCTTCCAACATCAGAATTGTACAGCCTTCAATAAGAATGTCTGAAGACGTCAGACAGTGGATTGGAAAGGGTTAATGCATAATGGGCGAAAGCATTTTGGATACTTTTTATTGCAGAATTGAACACTTTCATTAGTGGTCTGACATAGAAAAAAAAATGTTCGACTATATTGATGGTTTGTTACTAATTTATGGCTAAGGCCTCATGTCCACGGGGAAAATCAGATCCGCTGCAGATTCTCCATGTAGAATCTGCAGCGGGTCCCTCCTGCCCCGCGGACATGAGCGCCGAAAATAAGAATTTAAAAGTATTTACCATCCGGCGCGGGCGGAGAAGATCAGCTGTTCCTCACGGCCGGATCTTCACTTTCGGCCGGCGGATGAATCCCTGACGCCGGCGGCACGTCGCCGGCACGTCGTCGACGTGCCGCGCGCATGCGCCGGGCACATCCGCCGAGCCGAAGCAAGGAAGATGCGGCCGTGAGGAACAGCTGACCTTCCCCGCCCGCGCCGGATGGTAAATACTTTAAATTCCTATTTTAGGTCTCCCGCGGATCCGGACGGCTTCCATAGGCTTCAATAGAAGCCTGCGGGAGCCGTCCCCGCGGGAGACCCGCACGAAAATGGAGCATGGTCCGGATTTTTCCATGCTCCATTTTTTTAAAAATGCCTTTTATTGACGATCCGCGGGTATTTATCTACCCGCGGGTGGTCAATGCATCCCTATGGGGTGCGGATCCGCATGCGGGAGATCCGCTGCGGATCTTAAATCATAATTTGCCCGTGGACATGAGCCCTAAATGTATGTATTTACTATTATTATTTTGGAGTTATTCATAGTTATTTTGTTATTTTTACTTCTATTTTCTTGACTCACAGCTGAGATCTTGGAGCTTGCAGGGAATGCAGCCAGAGATAATAAGAAAGGAAGAATTACTCCAAGGCACATCCTTTTAGCAGTCGCCAATGATGAAGAGCTCAATCAGGTACATGTATAACTTTTCCTGGATGGAGTTGGCCGTAAGCAAGCTGTTTCTAGAAGGAACCTTCAGTATTAAAGGAGTTTACCTGGTGCCAGGCTTCCAATAGGCAGTAGATCTATTCTGCATGGAACTCTAAGGATCACAGAAACGGTCAAGTTGTCTGTTTCTGCATCTTCCATAGAGTGCATTGGAGAATGGCTGCACACGTGTGGCCAAATCTCTGTTGGGACCAGGGGATGGAGAACCCAGTGTGTAGTTCTTGTGGGTCCCAGCAAACGTGCATCAAACTGATATGCATTGTGAGTAAGCCCCTTTGAGGCTAGAAGTGCACATGCAAATTTAGTGGCGGTATTTGATAGAGTTTTTTAGCTAAAGCCAGAAGTAGATTCAAAAGCAAAGAGAAATGTAAAGGAAGGATTTGCACTTCTCGTTCCTGCTACATCCAAAACTGCATTTCCATCCAAACCATAGATTTCTGTAAACAGAGAAGCTATTGCTGGCCTTTCCATTTATCTTCCATTTATAACGCCAGTCTTTTTCTTTATGTAGTTATTATGTATGACACCTTATTTAATCCCTTTGAAAAAGGGGTAATTTTCTGCTAAGTATTTGTAAATCCTGAGTTTCGTGGGGGCATTGTATGACTAGCTGGTCCCCTTTGCCCATTTCTGATAATTCTTCTCCTGTGCCATATCATGCTGCAATCCCTGTCATTTGCAGTCCAATGCAAAAGCCACCTTGTTACATCATTTTCTAATGATATATCATTGTCTCCCTCAGTCATAACATTTTTTTATGTAGACTTTTCCACTTTTTTTTCCTTCGTGCCCCATTCTCCAGTTACACTCTTACATCTAAAATGTTTATAGCTGCATTCTGTAATAGCAAGAAGTTCTGATGTTGGGATGTTCTCATTCGTATTGATGTGGCATCCATGGCTGCACTTGATGAGATGCAGCTATGAGATGTAACATCATATAGATGAAGAATTACAGAAATGCAGTGAGCACCTGGGGCAACAAGTGAGTATACTGTATTATAATTGCCTATAGATTGCAACACATTTTAGGTTAGCTTTGAAAGAAATACAATTTATTCTATGCTGTGATGTGGACTGCAGAAAATAGATCACCCTATAACCTCAACTGCAATACAAAAAAAAAAAACAACATTTTTTATATATATATATCGCATTTCTGTAGTCTTCCATTAAAGTTTTGTCCACTTTTTTGTAATTTCAGTTACTCAGAGGAGTTACAATTGCAAGTGGAGGAGTCCTGCCAAGAATTCACCCTGAGCTCCTGGCTAAGAAGCGTGGCACCCGTGGCAAAGAGACCATCCTTTCTCAACCTGTAGAGAAGAAAAAGAAAAAGGGCGGCAAATCCTTGGACAAGCTGGCAAAGAAGCCCAAATCTGGGAAGAATAAATTACTGAGAAAGGTAAGCATCATTACCTGGGACTGTGACTTGTCAGGTTGATTTTACTAGCTACAAGGCCAGGAACTTCTACACTTTCCAACATAGAGGTTTCAGTTCCTTAGTAACCCCAGAGCACAATGGAGCACCATAGAAGGTTTTCTCCAACCACATAAATGGGGTTATACAGGAACCTAGTGTTATACAAAGGTTGCTGAGCTTGCAGTAGTAAAATCACAGAATACATATTCACCCTTCCGTGCTCACCTGCTGCCGTCTCTCCAAATATATTAGTTATGCTATTATTATAGCACAGTATTTGCAAATGTAAAGAGGTTGTCCAGTTGTGAACTATTGATGGTCTACCCTCAAGTCATCTATAGTAGATCGGTGGGGTTCTGTCATCCAGGACCCCCGCTGATCTGCTGTTTACTGGGCCAGTTGACTCATGCCTTGAACTCCTTTTAATAGGAAGCAGCTCTGTTCCTACCGCAGTGGCCAGGATAGGTATTGCAGGTTAAACTCTGTCTGCAGTACTAACCCTGGCCACTTGAGTAAGATTGGAGCTGTCTGCTAGCTGCAAAAAAACATTAATTACATGAGTTTGCTGGCCTAGGTGAACTTGGTGGGGATCTTGCAAATCTACTGTTTATGACCTGCCCTAAGGATTGGGCATAAATAGTTTGCAACTGGGCAGTCCCTTTAATTACAGACAGAAAATGGCAGTTCAGGGGTGTTGGCCAACATTTGATTGGCCTATAATTTGAGTATGTTGCTAAAGTGCTCATAAAATGATTATAAACCACATGTCTTAAAGAAGCATCAGAATAGTATTGTCAGAAGTTATAGAGGAGCTTGATAATTGTTACGCTACCTGTAGCAGAGGTGGATCCTCTTTCCCACAATCCATTTTGCACAGGGTGAACTGGACACGTGGTCTAATGTATCATGTTCACTATTAAACTCCCTCACAGAAGTATGGAATTAGCCATAGGAAATCGCCAGGTTTGTGTTACCATTAGTATTCTGGATTGGCAGTACATGTGGAAACAGAAGAGCAGTTGAACATGCAGGGATCATCGGCAACGTAAGGTCAGCAGGGGTAACAAGAATAAGCAAGGTTCAGTAAACAAGCCACAGGTCAGATCTGTAGAACTAGATGTCTCAGCAAGCCAGGAGTTGTTAAGGGTTGGAATCGGTCCAGAGATCATTAGTTGTAGACAGTCCGCAATGGCAGAGACAACTACAAGAGTCACAATCTGTACTTGAGCAAGCTTTGCAGATGAGGAAGTACGTTTTAAAGGGAACCTGTCAGCACTTTTGAGCCCCATAAGCCAAAGGTGAGGGAATGGCAATCCAGTGAGCAGTGCTTGATACACAACGGGTGCCCCGTTCCTGCGCTGTGTCAATGCAAAATTGTCAGACACACAATGCTTTCTATTCCATAGAGATGAGTAGGGTAGTGCGCGCCAAGAGCCGCCTCAAAAGAGTCACACTGCTTGTGCGCCAGCCTTTTGGGGGACACAGCGTAGCAATGGGGCGCCAGGTGAGTATCAAACACTGCTCCTTGGACTACCCATTTCATCAGCTTTGGGACCGATAGTGTAGTTTATGTAGCTCAAAGGGGATGATTTCATATGACGCAGCGGCGGTGGGCGGGGAAGCGTTTTCACGCTATCTTCCGCTGTGCTACAGCGGAAGATAGCGTGAACGGACGGCTTCCATTGACTGCAATGGAAGCCGTCCGCACGTACACCCGCGGCAAATAGAGCATGCCGCGGGTGAGGACGGGTGAATCCACGGTGTGGAATTCCGCACCATGAGCCCTGAGCTATTAGGTTCAATAGAACCTAATAGCTGCGGGCAACGCAGCGGATTTCCGCCGCGAATTACGCGGCGGAAATCCATTCGTGGGAAGGAGGCCTAAGACTGCCGTAATTACATCTTTGGGCATCGGCTGTCTCAGCAACCCCACAATGCAGTTCGTTCTTCTCCCTCCTTCCATCTACAACACTAGAGGGAAACAAAGCAAGTTTTTTTGTCTTAGACTTGGTCAGCCAAAATATATTCTCTACGGAGACTGAGTTCTGTAAGTAAAGCTTGCAAAACGTATGACCTAAACTGTCTACTGGACAAGTGCATCTCCCAACTACACTGTGCACACACGGGTCAACAGCTTATCTCCTCCTAGAACAAAGGATCAGCATCTTGAAACTCAACATGCAGAAATCAGCCATTTTGTATATTTATATTATCAGACGATCCTGCCGAAATAAGGTTTTTAGGTCCATTTTGTTAAATTTTTGTTTTGTGATTTTTAGATTGAAAGAGACAAATTAAGGTCATTGGCACAACAGATCAGATAACGCCATTATGTTCTAAAGGTCCACTGAAGATCATTGTGCTACGCTCTCTTCCACTTCTGTATATTGAAGTCGTGCATGCAGGACTTTTGTCAGTAAAAATGCCAGACAGATGCAGGAACCGAATGGACCCCACTGTAGTCAATAGCACAGTTTGGTTCTGTCTTGAGAATGATCCATTGACCCAGGGGATTCCGTTTTGCATAGCGAGAAAACTGAATCCTAGTGCAGATGTGAACTTAACCCATATAGTAGAAGATTGAGGGGAAAAGGGTATAAAAACAGACTCCATATACAATTTATTTATTTTTAGTTTTTTTATTTTTTTTTTATTGAAAAACCTCTCTTGTGATTTTAGGCATTGTCTCTGACTGTACATTTTTAATGTACTCTTAGCAAGTCTAGTAGTCTGTATAGTGGTGTTAACTAAAGTAGATTTTCTCTACTTCCTAATAGGAAAAGCAAGCAGAGGGAAAGGAAGGTGCTTCGAGTTCCACATCAGATGACGGACCAGGCGATGGCTTTACCATCCTTTCTTCAAAGAGTCTGTTGCTTGGGCAAAAGGTCAGTTTTTAATTCAATTGTAATTTTAAAATGCATTGGTAAGGCTTAGTTCAGATCTAGTACAGGGAAAGTGACGGGTTGCTGGTAGCACACTGGTGCTCTAATTCTTCAGTGGCACCTGAAAAAATTGGAGCTGAATCTTTGGTTTGTCGCTGTGGGGACCGGCTCCACTTATCTTGTATTCTAGACTTGATTAATCGACTGTGATCTTTTACCTTGACAGTGTTAGACATAATTATTGGCACTGAACCCCATAATTTGAAAAGTATTTCAATATTTTTTTTTCTCCACCCAGTTGTCCTTGACTCAGAGTGATCTTGGTCACATAGGCTCAATGAAAGTGGAAGGCATTATCCATCCAACAACAGCTGAAATCGACCTCAAGGAAGATATAGGTAGGTTTGCTAACTGTAGATGTGTCTTATAGTATTTATATACCTACATAATTAGAGGTTTATTCTCTCTGTATTCAGAGGAAGGTCCGTTGGACCAGGGAATTAATCGACTAGGATAAAATAAACAAAAAGTGACACGAATCGGTTCTACTGTACTCTGTACTATCAAAGCTGTTTTTTGTAGAATAATCATACTGTTCACTCAAACCTAAACAACTAGATTTTGTAAAGAACTTGCCGTAAAATCTGTTTCTCACCTTGTTCATTGGGGGACACAGCTTTGACCTTAGTATATAGCACCTGCTGATTGGAGGCGGACACTAAGCAGACAAACGACACAGCACCCACCCTCCTGCTTACTATATACCCTCTGCAGTTACCAGGTACTCAGCTAATCAGTTTTGTATGTAAGCAGTAGGGGTGCCCCAGTGGGGCTTATTACGAAATGGCAGTGCTTAAAATAACTTAAGGGAGCGCAGGGCGACCATAGACAAACAAAAAAGAACCCCTATCGGGTGGGTGCTGTGTCCCCCAATGAACATGACGACAAAGAGCTTTTCCGATAAATTCTTTATAAAATCTAGTTTTCTGTGTATCATTGGGGGACACAGCTTAGACCTTGGAACGTTCAAGAGCAATACCCAAGGGGTGGGAAAATATAATAATCCACATGTGTAAAGAAGCATAATCTTCTCTTTGATAGCAACTAGTGGGGGCCTAGACATCCAGCATGCTCAGAGACTGGGCGTAAATAAAGTGTGTGTGTGTGTGTGTGTGTATAATATATATATATATATATATATATATATATATATATACACTACCGTTCAAAAGTTTGGGGTCACATTGAAATGTCCTTATTTTTGAAGGAAAAGCACTGTACTTTTCAATGAAGATAACTTTAAACTAGTCCTAACTTTAAACAAATGCACTCTATACATTGCTAATGTGGTAAATGACTATTCTAGCTGCAAATGTCTGGTTTTTTGTGCAATATCTACAAAGGTGTATAGAGGCCCATTTCCAGCAACTATCACTCCAGTGTTCTAATGGTACAATGTGTTTGCTCATTGGCTCAGAAGGCTAATTGATGATTAGAAAACCCTTGTGCAATCATGTTCACACATCTGAAAACAGTCTAGCTCGTTACAGAAACTACAAAACTGACCTTCCTGTGAGCAGATTGAGTTTTTGGAGCATCACATTTGTGGGGTCAATTAAACGCTCAAAATGGCCAGAAAAAGAGAACTTTCATCTGAAACTCGACAGTCTATTCTTGTTCTTAGAAATGAAGGCTATTCCATGCAAGAAATTGCTAAGAAATTGAAGATTTCCTACAACGGTGTGTACTACTCCCTTCAGAGGACAGCACAAACAGGCTCTAACCAGAGTAGAAAAAGAAGTGGGAGGCCGCGTTGCACAACTAAGCAAGAAGATAAGCACATTAGAGTCTCTAGTTTGAGAAACAGACGCCTCACAGGTACCCAACTGGCATCTTCATTAAATAGTACCCGCAAAACACCAGTGTCAACATCTACAGTGAAGAGGCGGCTGCGGGATTTTGGGCTTCAGGGCAGAGTGGCAAAGAAAAAGCCATATCTGAGACTGGCCAATAAAAGAAAAAGATTAAGATGGGCAAAAGAACACAGACATTGGACAGAGGAAGACTGGAAAAAAGTGTTGTGGACGGATGAATCCAAGTTTGAGGTGTTTGGATCACAAAGAAGAACGTTTGTGAGACGCAGAACAAATGAAAAGATGCTGGAAGAATGCCTGACGCCATCTGTTAAGCATGGTGGAGGTAATGTGATGGTCTGGGGTTGCTTTGGTGCTGGTAAGGTGGGAGATTTGTACAGGGTAAAAGGGATTCTGAATAAGGAAGGCTATCACTCCATTTTGCAACGCCATGCCATACCCAGTGGACAGCGCTTGATTGGAACCAATTTTATCCTACAACAGGGCAATGACCCTAAACACACCTCCAAATTGTGCAAGAACTATTTACAGCAGAAGCAGGCAGCTGGTATTCTATCGGTAATGGAGTGGCCAGTGCAGTCACCAGATCTGAACCCCATTGAGCTGTTGTGGGAGCAGCTTGACCGTATGGTACGCCAGAAGTGCCCATCCAACCAATCCAACTTGTGGGAGATGCTTCTAGAAGCGTGGGGTGCAATTTCTCAAGCTTACCTCAACAAATTAACAGCTAGAATGTCAAAGGTGTGCAATGCTGTAATTGCTGCAAAAGGAGGATTCTTTGACGAAAGCAAAGTTTGATGTAAAAACAATGTTATTTCAAATACAAATCATTATTTCTAACCTTGTCAATGTCTTGACTCTATTTTCTATTCATTTCACAATGCATGGTGGTGAATAAGTGTGACTTTTCATGGAAAACACAAAATTGTTTGGGTGACCCCAAACTTTTGAACGGTAGTGTATATATATATATATACACATACATACATACTAAAGTAAGTGTGTGTGTGTGTATAATATATATATACTAAAGTGTGTGTGTGTGTGTGTGTGTGTGTATGTATATATATATATATATATATATATATATATATATTTTACACATATACATTGTGTGTGTGTGTTAGATAGATATGATTTATATTTATTTATATAGAATTATTATTTATTTATTTTTTAACATGTATACATTTGTATTCGTCAGGCTAATAGTGAGCTTTGCCCGAGACTCTTGGGCATAACTTTCACTGCACATCACACGGACAGGGTGTCTGTACGGTGCGAGACAACACACATTGCAAGTCCTATTCTTGACTAAGAATCACATGAAAATAGGATCTGCTTCAGTTCTTCTGTCTTGCACTATCTGTGCAAGAGAAAAAACACTTGTGTAAATGAACCGATTGGAAATAATGGGTTATTATAACATTAGCTCTGTGCATCGCGCAGTCACACAAAACTTGCACGTTTATTTCGTCTGGCATGTCGGGTTGAGGCTTGATATCACCTCTGAGCCCTGCGTCTGTGTCCTTATGCTGGTCAGGTGGGCCTGGTGACACACATGACTGGGATTCCGAGCCAAAGAAGTCTCAGCCTAGACACGTCGGAGGGAGGACTAGTGAGTGACCTCATTCCCCTCCTCTGCTGGACTAAAACACATGGAGTAACATAGTATATTAAGCTGAAAAGACACGTGTCCTTCCAGTTTAGCCTATAACCCCCAATGTTGATCCAGAGGAAGGCAAGAAAACTCAATGAGGTAGAAGCCAATTTTCCCCATTGAAGGAAAAAAAATCCTTCTTGACTGCAATCTGGCAATCGGAATAATCTCTGGGTTCACCGACCCTTCTGAAGTTATTAGTGATTATAACATACAATATTATATCGCTCAAGAAAGGCGTCCTGGCCCCTCTTGTAGTCACGCTGTGTTTAATTTCAACTGTTGAACAGAGGTGGCCCCTTTGGCGATTGGGGGGGGGGGGGCCCTGTGCAATTGCTTTCTCCACCCCTCCTGCCAAACACCAGCCTTATTTCCGTGAAACTATAATTACCACTCGCGTGTGAAGGTGTAAAATTATGAGATGTCCTAGATTTAGACAATGAATACCTACAGTATTTGGTATTACGATTAGAGATGAGCGAGCGTACTCGGAAAAGCACTACTCGCTCGAGTAATTTGCTTTATCCGAGTATCGCTGTGCTCATCCCTGAAGATTCGGGTGCCGCTGCGGCTGACAGGTGAGTCGCAGCGGGCAGCAGGGGAGAGCGGGCGGGAGAGAGGGAGAGAAAGATCTCCCCTCCGTTCCTCCCCGCTCTCCCCTGCAGCTCCCCGCTCCGTGCCGGCACCCGAATCTTCAGGGACGAGCACAGCGATACTCGGATAAAGCAAATTACTCGAGCGAGTAGTGCTTTTCCAAGTACGCTCGCTCATCTCTAATTACGATGCACTGGAAAGTTATAGGTTTAATATTTGTTAAATATAATGTAGTATGTTATTTTGTTTTGAACAAACTACCTTAGAATAGATTGCCAAAGAAAATATTTTGCAGGAAAAGGAAACTGTGTAAAGTAAGAAATTAAAACCAAGATTTGCTTATAAAGTTCTTACATTGTATCTTATGCATTTTTTTTTTTTGCGAAATGTTTATGGGGTCAATAGAGCATATGGACGTCATAGCAGGGCATCTCCTATTTAAGACCCCGCCTCTCCGAGAGAGTAGAAAGCCACTGTCAGCAAATCTTGCCTTACATCAAGTGTCCTTGATCTGATGGACCTTGCAGGGAAAATGCATAGCTGGTTAAAGCTTCCCTCCGTTTGTTGAGGATCTAGAGATGGACCTGTGTCGGCAAATCATTACGATGGCTGTTAGATTAAAGTGGCTGTCTATGAGACCACTATTTGAAACGCTTAAGTATACATAATCAAAAATGGTTTGTATACAAAGTACATCTTCAGTGAGACTTCCTATAGCCGTGTCTATCCAAAACATAACAAAAATTTTAAATTCTGGAATACCACAATGAAAGATATAGGAGGGGATTCCTCAAGCCCAAAATGGTTTGTTCCTAGCATGCTAATCATTGTTCTTCTAATAAATATATAGGGAATGCCTTGGAAAAAGCTGGAGGAAAAGAGTTTCTGGAAGCTGTGAAAGAGCTCCGTAAATCCCATGGACCCTTGGAGTTGACTGGAGGTAAAGTAAAACGACCCCAATTTTTCTGTGTAGCTTGACCCAGAAAGTGAGTTATTTTGTACACGAAGACTTGGTTCTGCTTTACATGCTCTTGCACTGACACTACATCTTTAATTTCTGAATGTTTAGGGCCATATAGAGGGGCCATTCATGAGCCCAATGAAGTGCCCCCTCCCCTAAAGATTTTGTCTTTCGAGGTATACACATCACATTAAAAAATTAGCCCTCTGAATAGATATAAACACGTTTATTGGAAAAGGTTTTTGCCTTCAGTTCATGGCGTGTTTGATTATAGCTGGTCACTGTCGCTTCTATCTGGCCCAGAGACTTCCTACAGCCATGACTGATCTCTGTGGAGTTTGCTGCCCAGACATCTGTGACTTCTTGCTTTGACCAGCAGCCTCTCCACCGGTTTCCCACCCACAACACCAGCTTTCCCTCCTGCTCCTACACCTTATGCGGTGCTGTCGCTGCCCTATTTGCACAACACTATGTCTACTCTGTTATTCAGGGCTGTCAGATATTGTACTTCAGAAATCTAGGAACACTTAACTCCAGAAAGCTTGGTGTCGTAACAATATCTAAGCCAAAAATAATGCGCCACAGTGACCCCACAATAATAGTAGCGTCCAGATTGTGCCACGCTTGTTGCCTCAGAGTAAAACAACCTTTTTTGTTTCTCACACAACAATAAGTGCCCTAATTTATGCCCTGCATAGTAATATTGTGTAAACTTTGCATAATTCTCTTTTAGCCTCCATTCACTTTTTGCATTCTCTTTTTAAAGGCGTTTTCCAGGCAGCACCTGCCTTCAGTCGGGATAAACTTGGTCGGAGAAAAAGCTGCTGTTCTGGCCATTGTGTAATGGCTGGCGCTCATAATTGCAGGTTGGGGTCTCACTGGAATCATTGGGAGCTGCGCCTGCAATCCCGAGCAGCGGCCATTATACAGGGGCCAGAACAGCGACTAATCCCGGTGCTTGGAAAAAAACTTTTAGTTATATTTTACTCATCAGTCTCCATCAGCTCTGTCCTGATCATTGAGGTCGGTGGGCGGTGCATTGAAATACATGATTGAATAGAAAGAAGCTGAAGGAAATTGTCAATCAGTTTACATGATTTGCAATGTAAAATAGCTTTTAGGCCTTGGTCACACAAAGCAATATTGATCTTGCACTGAGAACATAAAGTAAGGTGGGTTTTTTTTTTTTTTTTTTTTTTTTTTTTTTATATCCTGTCCTGGTTCTGGCTTTAAAAAGATTCACAGTTTATATCTATTTTAGAAAAGAGGTAACTTTTTTTGTGTGAATTTGTAACACAAAATTATAATAAACCTGTAACAATTACGTTTCACAATATTTCATGTCCCAAAGCCCAACCAGCTCTGTTCTCATCCCCTCTTTTGGGAAGAAAGAAAAGAAAAAAAAACATCAGCAATTACTCCAAAAATTGCCTCTCTTCTTTTCCCACGGGGAGGTTAGAGTAGATAACCTTTAGCTCCAAATATTAGACCAGTCCTCTAATTTACCCTTTGGATCTGAATAGATAGGCCTTATGAGATAAAGGCAAGAGCTTTTTTGCAACACATACCTCTAGTTGGAACATGAGAAGACAACCAGAGGGGAGCCATCACACCTCGAGAAGCAAACAAACATTTCAAAATGAACTTAGAAGTAGGTTTATCACTCTAAGGTGATAATGAAGTATAAGGCAAGATAAGTAGCTGGAGATTGCCTGAAGTAGATATGCGATTAATGTTAGAAGAAAGAAACCGCTTTTGACTGTGTGCCACGTAAGATGGGTCCAATGAGCCTGGGGCCTTATATACTATGGACATTGATCCCTTTTCTTACCAAACTGGGTGAATAATACAACATGTGAGTAACCATAAACTGCAGAAATCTATAGATTTTTGAGAATCGCTCAGTAAAATCCTACCAGAGGGAAAACATTTGAGGCCATTTCACTTTAAGGGCAACATAGACTTCTGTGAAATGAATACAAACACTTAAACATTATAATTTAAGTTTAATTTTCAAAAAATTGCTAATAAAATCATCATGTTTCTGTTCAGCGTGCAGGGACAGGGAAATTTGATTGTAAAGTGTTAAGCTTAGAGGCAACTAAGTAAAGTTTCCTATTGGGGACTAATCCTCCACTAACTATAGCACAGCATAAAACTCCACCTAGCTGGTTTGTCACTTTTTGATTAAATTGTGGCACAATTTTAATTTGTAAATAACATTTCACAGTTTTTATGTAGGATAGAAAATGGATAACTTGATAAATGTGAGTCGTGTGAGCTCCCACAATGCACTGCTGCGCAGCGGTAACAGAAACCCCAATTCAGAGGTCTGCTAGTTTCCTATCTTAACGGAAAAGAAAACCTATTGTAAGTTAGAATTTATACAAGATAAGTGAAGTAGTTAGAAGGTTACTCAAGATGTTCTGTAAAATGTAACTGTAGAATTTTGTTAGAATTTCTTTCTAATCAGTTAAAAAAAAAATTATGTTTATATTAAAGGTCTTTTTTTAGGTTCGAGTACATTATTTCACGACTTATGACTTCTACTACTTTTCTTTTTTTTTTTTTTTTGTTAGCTGCTCTCAGCCAAGCAAATGGATTAGCGGCCAAGTTTGTCATCCACTGCCACATCCCACAGTGGGGCTCAGATAAGTGTGAAGAGCAGTTGGAAAAGACCATCAAGAATTGTTTATCGGTTGCTGAAGACAAGAAGCTTAAGTCTGTGGCATTTCCTTCCTTCCCAAGTGGCAGGTATACAAGGTTTTGTGCTTAGTAAGACTCTGATAAGGTTTTTATGTCTGACTTATACAGGGGGTGGACAAAAATATGGAAACTCCAAAAATATCATGGTTACCATTGTTAGGTCATGAAAGTTTTTAATAACAAACCAAAACAAAGTGGTAATGAACATTTCACATTGCTGATTTGATACATAATACAACTAACCAAGGGCTGTGAAGCTAATCCGTTGGTACATACCATGTTTCCCCGAAACTATGACCTACCCCAATAAGAAACCCTACCCTGATTTTCTAGTGGGGAAAGTGAGGCGAAAAAAATAAAAGCCCTCCCCAAAAATAAGCCCTAGCTACACTACATGAAGGGGGGAAAAAAAGCAATGCTCTCCTAGTAGATGGCGTTTGTGTTCCTCGTGCTGGGCCGCGGTGCTGCTGCAAGCTTCCGTGTAGTCCTGAACGCCAACAAAGCATTTCTTCCTGGTAGCGGGGCTTTAATACCCTGCCTCCAACAAGCGATTGCTCTGATTGGCTGATGTGGCGCTCAATGAACCAATCAGAACCGGCGCTCGATTAACCAATCACAGCCATTTATTGAATGACAGCATTGAATGGCTGTGATTGCTTAATTGAGCACCGGCTCTGATTAACTGACGTGGCCCTCAATAAACCAATAGGAGCAATCGCTTGCTGGAGACGGGGGTATTCAAGCCCCACTACCAGGAAGAAATGCTCTGTCGGCATTCAGGAGTACATGGGAGGCTGCCACAGCCCAGCGCAAGCGACCTGAACGCCGGCTAATAGGTGAGTATTAAGACACCGCACCCCCCTCTTGAAAATGAGACACTGTGCCTCTTTTGTGGCAAAAAATTAGACAGTGTCTTATTTCTGGGGGAACTCTGCAACCTACCCATAAACCAAAACTATTCCCTTCTGAGGGACAAATGTCCTTATTCGAAAAGCAGCTAGTTGGGAGGGGTGGGAGAAAGCCAAGAAGATGGAGAGGAATGTGGGAGGGCGGTAAACATGCATGTAACCATGTTTCCCAGCAATATGGCTGAGAGCAAGTCCTTACAGGAATGACATTGATCTCTCTTTGACAAAGACCTCACTCTAAAGCCCTTTTTAGTTAGGAGTTGCAGACCTTATGGAACTCCATGAAATCTTGGCATTCAATCCAGTAGTACAAAGTTTTCATGAACTTGTCATGTGTATCTTTCATTGATGCAGTCAGGTCCTTCATCTTCTCCGCTATTATATTTAATACCATGGAAATGGAGGGGGAAACAGTCTGTTGCCATAACATGGGGGATACATGCTCTTGCTGCATTCATCAGATGTCTTACCACCAGACATTTGTATGTTGCCAAAAGCATGCCGTTGGTGCAATCAGAACAGCGTGGGTGATTGGGGTAGGGTGAAATTCATGAATTTGGAAGTGATCCACCATACTTCAGTCCAAATGCTGGTCAACATTGGTCATTCTCAGAATGTATGTAGCATTGTACCCTGTTCTCCTCCAAATCTCCTATACAAAAGGGAAACGGAAGGAACATGGCATGCAAGAGGTGGGCACCCTGTACCTTGAATTGGGGTTAGTATCTTGAACCCCCGATTCCTGAATCTTGCTGGAGATAGATTTATGTGTGAATGTAAAAATGTTACGTTTCTGTTCTATTGTAAGCGGCATCAACAGGTCTCTTTCCCAGTGACTTAGGTATGATGGGGCTTGTGGGAATTCAGTTAGTTATGAATGCGAGAAATAGTATGTCTAGCCGGGCCCTCTGCCAAGCACAGTTGCTCCAAAGGGGTCTTTGGGTGGATGAAGCCCAGAGGAGGTAGAGATGTAAGAAAGCGTGGAAGCTGAATTATGTGCCACGTTGATAGGGGGGTCGAGTCCGTGGACTCGCTCAGTACCTCTGCTGACAGGCAAGACGTAACTTGTATAAAGTGGCCTGCTCTGAATTTTTTTGTTGGCTGTCCATCTGCTGAACACCCCATACTTCAGTCCCGGTGGGAAGGTGAGGTTTCCTAAAATTGGGACTAACTGAGATTGGGTGGGGGAAATATTCAGTCTTCTAAATACCTTAAGGGTTGTCCTATTGTTGGGTGGCCTTTGACTTCTAGGAGAAAATCACTTTGTATCCAGGGTAAAGCTGTTAAGTGCATAGACTAAGCCTCCCCTTCTATGAATATCCACTGCTTGGTGTCCCTGTGTCTATGTCAATCAACTACTCTGATCAATGAGATGCTTAGTGATATGCCTTAATGTCAGTAAGACCCAACCCTCCCACTAATTTAGGTCTCACCAATGAGGAACGGGCTATGCGAGTTAAATTGAGATTATATGGCGATTGGGAATGTTAATTTTAAAGATCACACATTCCCCCCCCCCCTCTTCCTCCCCAGACAGTTGTGTATACTGACGAAGCTCTGCTATTAAGTTAAGAAGTGAGACGTGTGGTGTTAAGAGCATGAATAATAATTCATCAGCATAGGCAGCTACTTTGCGCATAGTTCCTCCCGACTGTATCCCCAAGATGTCTGGGTTAGCCCGCATATGTCCAATACATGTGATTTTAATTATTAGCACTAAGCTGCCCTTTTGATCCCTGCTTAGCTGAGACTTTTCCCACCAAATTTGTGTTTTACTTCACCTCTTGGCCAACTGGTAACAGCAGCTGAATGGCTCAAACCCCTGACTAATGGAACCTTGTTGCTCAGGTAGATGTTCACTTCTGCCCGGCAGCATCCGTGTCATATTACCTCCACTTAAAATCGATCTCTACATGTCTTATTGAAATATGATTTATAATCCAATGTAACTGAAGGCATGAATTTCGTACAGTGTTTCCATATTTTTGTCTAACAAAAGATTACAACATAAGTCACCGGTATGTTAAGCAGAGTCTTCCATTCTTTAGCAAAAATAAATAAAATGACCAATAATCTTTCTTGCTTGTCTCATACCATACAGAAACGGTTTTCCTAAGCAGACAGCAGCTCAGGTCATTCTGCGAGCCATTTCCAGCCATTTTGGCTCCTCCAGCTCATCCACTGTGAAAAATATTTACTTCCTACTGTTTGACAGCGAAAGCATCGGCATCTACGTGCAGGAAATGGCCAAGCTCGACACAAAATAGAAGCAAGAGATCACCGAGCAACTTCACACACAATGATGGTTGTAAACCTGTAGAAAAGGATTGAAGACCTAGAACTGAAGAATAATTATTAAGAAGGTATTGAAACATGTTTTTGAGGTTTTGTGGTTTGAGGACAGATTTTAAGTTTATTTTCCCATGGTTGAAGAGGTACACTTGGGCTAATCCTCCTAATGAATTTCTCCTATTTCTGTACCAAGCCAGCACCCGATTTGCATTTTTATAGAACCTGAAAAATATATCCCTCTGTCATCAACCATGTTTTATTCTTCAAGGATGTTGTTCCCATGCATTCTCTTACTTTTCCTGTCTTATTATTTTAGACT
Organism: Eleutherodactylus coqui; assembly: GCF_035609145.1. Lineage (NCBI taxonomy): Eukaryota > Metazoa > Chordata > Amphibia > Anura > Eleutherodactylidae > Eleutherodactylus > Eleutherodactylus coqui. Next base: position 182,193,200 of record NC_089840.1, on the reverse strand, counting down.
TAGTGTAATAACAGCTAAAGAAAACCTGTTTTAGATTTGTAGTATTGGATTTTACAAGAGAAATAAGACCACAATATTATTTAAAAAAAAACTTAAGAAAAGTTCTTACATTTTGTGTCTCGTGTCTTCTTTATTGGGGATTTTTCCTGATATTCCACACATAAAAATTTAGCTTTTTACTTGTAGATTGTACTTTTCACAAGGAAAACCTGAGTCCATCTTCAGGGAGGCTCCACACACTCCATTTTTTGTGGGGGAGGGGGTTGGGAGTGTAAGCCAAAACCAACAGAGGATTCAAAGGAAGGTCATGTATATCTCCTTCTTACATAGTATGTTAGGCCTAAAAAAATGCATGTCCATCCAGTTCAGCCTATTACCCCCAAATGTTGATCCAGAGGAAAGCAAACAAACGAGGTAGAAGCCAATTTTCCTCATTTAAGGGGAAAAAAAATTCCTTCCTGACTCCAATTTGGCAATCAGAATAATCCACAAATCACCGACCCTTCTGAAGTAATTAGTGATATAACATGTAACATTGCAACGCTCAAGAAAGATGTCCAGGCCCATCTTATACTCTTTATCAAGTTCGCCATCGCTATGTGCTCAGGAGAGAGTTTCATAGTCTCACTACCCTTACAGTAAAGAACTCCCTTCCATGTCGGCATAGAAACCTTTCCTTGTTACAGTCACAGTCCTAGGTATAATAGATGATGGGAGAGATCTCTTTATTGACCCCTGATATATCTATATATAGCTATTAGGTCACCACTCAGCCGTTTTTTTTTTTTCTAAACTAAATCCCAATTTTGATAACCTCTCTGGGTACTATAGTCTGCCAATTCCATTTATTACTTTATTTGCCCATCTTTGTATCCGCTCAAGCTCTGATATGTCCTTTTTGAGTACCGGTGCCCAAAACTGTCCACAATATTACATGTGTGGTCTGACCAGTGACTTGTAAAGAGGAAGAACAATGTTCTCGTCATGTGCCCCTAGATGTGTTTTATTGCTCCCCATGATCCTATTTGCCTTGGCAGCAGCTGCTTGACACTGGTTGCTCCAGTTAAACTTACAGTTAACTAAAATCCTCAAGTCCTTTCACATGTCAATATTTACCCAGTGGTTTCCCAGTTAGTGTGTAATGGTGACAAGTATTTCCCTGCCCATGTGTAGAACCTGACATTTACCAGTGTTAAACCTCATTTGCCACTTTTCTGCCCCTAATTTATCCAAATCCATCTGCAACCACCTTGTATCCTCTTGTGTTAATTTCTTTATATAGTTTTGTGTAATCTGCAAATATTGATATTTTACTGCACAATCAGACTACCAGCTCATTAAAATAAATTTTATATTATATATGTATTTTTTAAAGAACCGGGCCAAAAACCATCCCCTGTGGTACCCCACTAACGATGACCCAATCACATTATGTACCATTTATAACCACCCTCTGCTTTTTATCACTGAGCCAGTTATTTGTCCACTTACATGAAGCTAATTCTGGCTTTCACTGAAAAAAACTGCATCAAGGTCTGTAGTGGTGTTTTTCCAAACAAACGCGGTGTATAAAACCACCCTAATGGGGTTCTCCAGATTTCTACATCAATGGTGTATTCTTTGGACAGGCCTTCAATGTTTGGTTACTGGGTATGCTCCTTTTTGTAGGAGCACTGTGTACCATTCGTTGTTTTAATAGGAACAGTCCTACAGATACATATAAGCTGAGGCCAGATGTCCACCAAACGTTTTTGATGTATTGTAAGCCGATCAATAATGGAGTTGCATGAAAGAAAGGACTTTTTACTTAACGTTTTTAATTGTCCAATACTGTAGATTGAACCGCAGATCTAGTTTAGTCGTCAGTAATAAAATATCCTCTTTCCCACCACCACACAACTTGCATCAGAGACAGGTAGAAAAACCTTTACCAAAGACGCCTGCTTTTTTTTTTTTTTAATGGAAAAAACTGAATATTCCTGTAACACTCACAGGCATAATACACTGCAAAAGTATTGCAGTGTATTATTGAAGGGATCGATGGATTGCGGATTCCAGTCCCCTAGTGAAACAAGGAAAAAAAAAAAACACTTGTCTTCTGCTCATATTTTATCCCAATAACAGGGACAAAAAGGAGTAATGAAGTCCTATGTATCTCTGGATGATATCAATGAAAGCTGTGCAACATCCTGCAGAGATAAAGTCTTTATATGAGATATAAGTCAGTGCAAAAATTTAAATTTATTTTTGTGTCGCTGCATTCCAAGATCCATAACAATTTTTTGCACCTTTAATTGTGCATAAATAAATAACAACATATAAATGTAATACAGCTGTAATCTTAAAGCCTCGTAAAATGAATATAATATATATACCAATATAGTGCACACCGTTAAAAAAAAAAAAACTAAAAAATTAGTCAATTACCCGAAAATGGTGGGTGGATGAGTGAAATGCTGCCAATAGCGGAGGTTGCTATTACTACTGGGACTACTATGGGGGTCACGTTTACTATTGGGGACACTATGGAGGTCACTATTAGGGCTTGTTCACAGGGCCGTAAGTGCATTTTGATCGTGCAAATACGCTGCATATTTGCATTTAAAAAAAAATCGCCTACGTCCGCGTTTTTCGATCTCTCCAACGTGTGTTTGTGCGTAATACGCTACTCAAATATCCTTATGGGAAAGAGCCCTTTATATTTTATATTATCAGGCTTTTGAAGGCAACCATAAGTCTGATGGGGCCCTAAGTGAAAATGGAATTTTATATAGGCCATGCAATGCTCCCTGTGAAAAGGCCATGCAAATGAGCGATGAAATAATCCCGCAGCTCTCCTTATTGGAATTGTAGCTACCCTCCGAGCCCTGTTAAGAGGTTAGGTATTAACTCACAGGGTAGTTACCACTCCTATAGGTGGCACTGTAGAGAATAATTCCATAACTCATTTGCATTTTCCCAGGAAGCATTGCATGGCTTATATAAGACTCCACAAGGCCAAACAGTAACCCCCTGGACTCACTAATATTTTTGAATATGCATGTGTGAATATAGCCTGCCACTAACCACTGCCTGAATAGCAGAAAGACGAGGTCAAAGAAAGAGAACAGGGCCTTTGGACATTGCTGTATAAGTTCAGCTTCCGTCCGCTGCTGCAGTTGGGTGTTGGGCTATGTTCTGGGAATGACAGCAACTCCTCACTAATCGCGACCCCATCTGTTGCTTGCCTGCCTTGAGCAACACTAAGCGGGCTGTGCCTCGGCACACTGAGGGGAACTTCCTGAAGCTGCAGCAGGCTTGTCTCCCGTGAAAAGTCATACTTGAGTATTACCTAATGTAATTCGCTTAGATGATAGAAGATGGCGACTTCTTTTTGTAATTCTCTTTTGGTGTTTATCATTTAGCTCTTTTGGAAATCAAAAGTAGGGAACCTCACGCTAACATGAGGTATCCCGAATAGTGCCGTGAGTCCTTCTCCATCATAACAAGGCTACAGGTAACGGGGACAGGAAAGATCTGGCTAGGTTGATGTAAGTTGATGATGCAAAGGGATCTGGATTTCCCAAAAGAGCCTTTTGTCAAGCCTCAAACCCACGACCTCCTGTACTCCAGTGGGTGACTCTCCCCAGTGAGCTATCTAGCTTGCTTGACAAGCTCCCCTACATAAGCTTGTTCTTTTCCCTCGTTCCTGCTCCTAGGTCCTGATTGGCCATTCCCTTGATTGCACCTCCAATAAAAGCCTGGCCCTGCCATTCCCTCAGTGCATGATTATTCTGCTCCCCAGTATTGATTGATTGATTAGCTCCACTTCTGCCTACGTCTCAGCTACTGTGACTAGACCAGCTGATACAGATTTCTGACTTTTCATCTGACTACGTTATCCGCGCCATCCATTTGTACTGCAATTCGAGACCTACCGTTGCTGACCTCTGGCTTTCCATCTGACCATGTTACCCGCTTCATCCACTTGTACTGTAAACCAACACCTTCCATTGCTGACCCCTGGATTGTCCCTGATTACCTTCCAGACCTGTGGCTACTACAACTGAGGCTCCTATCCAGCACCGGTAAGATGCTTGCACCTTTCAACACGCTGCTGGGTTCAACATAAATTCTAAACCAAATGAAAAAGCAGCCGGAAGCAAATGGATTGTAGAATCTTGCAGGAAGGTTAAAGTATCTTGACGGGAGAGACCCAAGTATTCAGTGGAAGAGGGGGCCTTGTGTCCTTGCACTACCCTGTTTCCCTGAAAATAAGACATAGCATGATTTTTCCAGAATTTTTGAGGATGCAAAATGATTCTTCAGGCTTTTTGAGGATGCTTAAAATATAAGCCCTGCTAACAGTTAATTTAAAAAGTCAATTTAAATAGTGTCCAGGCAGCTATTCATGTAAAAAAGTTAAACCTTTTTGAACAAAACTTTATATAAGACACTGTCTTATTTTCGGGGAAACATTTTAAAGAAACTCCTACCTTTACAGCTCAATACTCTTGTTCTCTTGGATTCTGAGCAGACATCTGAACATTAAGCAGACAGTGCATGGTTAATGGGCTGGGAGACCCCCTGGCCATGGTATAAAGAGAACTTTAAAAAGGACCCTCCAGTTTCAGGAAAAAAACTAAATTGTCCTAGGATCGATGGGGGTGGGAGGTATATTACCTGCAGTTATTCTTCTCTGCTGTCCCTCCAATCCACATGTTCCAGGTCCTGTTCTTGGCCGTCCAAGATGGACGAAGCTAACTTTAGAGTAATCTCAGCTTTGGTACTGTAAAAGCCCATTTACACCCAACGATTCTCACTCAAAATTCGCTCAAAGCCGTCTTTTGAGCGAGAATCGTTGGGTTTAAATGCACGAACATTGTGCAGTTTTTGCGCACGAGTTGTTCTTTGCTCAATTCTAGTTTTCTGGAATTGAGCAATGAACTCTGATCAGCGGTGCAGGCTGTTATCACAGTCGGCAGCGCTGATAAGATTCTTACAGCCCATGTCCCACTGGTAGTTCACAGTGGGACGCATGCTGTAATTGTGGAGAACAATACAGCTGTTTGCTTATGCAAAACAGCTGTATTGTTCGCCGAGTGATAGTGGCGGTGTCCCGCTCCGTGTGCATAGCTCTTTAGTAGCTACTATAGACTATGCAAAGATGATCGTGCAAAACTGTCACTCAAACTGTCGTTTGAGCGATTATCTGTCAGTGTAAATGGGTTCTTAGACCAACAATTTACGCTCTAATTGGCCAGAAATGCTCGTCTTATCAGCACTGGCCAATCGGAGGGCAAAACAGTGTGCAATACAAAGATAAAAAATTTCTGCAGCCGCCTTGAATGTTAAAAAATAGGGCTCAACCAACAGCTTGGAAGGGTGGCAGAGAAGAACAACTGTAGGTAATATACCCTCTCTTTCTCCTGTTAAAGGACAGAAATTTATCCCAAAACTAGAGGGTTACTTTAAACCTATTTGATGCAAGTTGTCTCTCTGAATTCATAGTGAGATTGTTTTGTGCATCCACTAACTTCGTTGAACTATTTGTTACCCCGATGGGTTTTTCACACGGGCCGACTATTTCTGTAAGAAGCACCTAAAGATGCAGAAACTTCTGCACTGAAATCCACATGTATACGAGGGGCTGCTGCTAAGTCTTTGCCTTTAGCCAGACAGAAACGAGATAGGAAGATGAAACTTTACATTTATTCCACATACTCTCCACTGATGTCAACACACTTCTTACATCGGTATTCCAAGTTCTGCAAGCCTTGCAAAAAGAAGGATTTCGGTTGTGCCTCAAACCAGTCATCCGTAGCAGCCATGGCATCAGAAATTGTGTGAAATGTGGTACCCTTAAGGTGTTTCTTCAGGTTTGGAAACAGATAATAGTCGAAGGGAGCTAGATCTGGTAAATAAGGTGGGTGGTCAACCAGCTGGAAGCCTAGCTCCACCAGTCTTGCCGTAGCCGCTTTTGCAGTGGGAGCGGAAGCGTTGTCTTGCAGGAACAAGATTCCTTTGGACAGCTTGCTGCGCCTTTTGGCCTTCAGAGCTGCCTTCAATTGGTCCAAAAGTTCAATGTAATACCTTGCATTGATGGTGGAACCATTTTGAAGGTAGTCCACTAGCAGCACGCCCTCCTTATCCAAGAACACAGACGTCATCAGATTAGTGGCTGATTTTTGCACCCTGAACTTCTTTGGGTGAGGAGAACCACTGTGCGTCTACTCTTTTGACTGCTCCTTGGTTTCAGGGTCATACAAATATATCCAGGTCTCATCCATAGTGACCAGTCGATCCAGGAAGTTCTTATCAGTCCGGAAACGCTGACAAATGGACTGGGAAGTTTTCACTCGCATGCTTTTCTGATCTGTTGTCAAACATTTGGGGACCCACTTTGCAGATAGCTTCTTCATGTTCAAATGTTCATGGATAATGAAACAAACACGTTCACGAGAAATCCCCATGATGTCTGCTATTCCTTTAGCTGAAATTGGCCGATTCTCCAGTATGAGGTTGTGCTCAGCATCGACGATCTCCGGAACAACAACCTCTCTCGGACATCCAGGACGTTCCTCATCATTGGTGCTGAAGTGGCCTGTTTTAAATTTGGCAACCCAGTTACTAACTGTAGAGTATGAAGGGCATTGATCCCCAATGTCTGCGACATATCACCATGAATATCTTTTGCGGACTTTCCTTGCAGAAACAAGAATTTTATCACTCCTCTGCTCTCATTTGCTGTGAATTCAAATATATCAGTTTTTTTCTGCACAGTAAGGTTTTCAGGTTATGGGAGAATAATGTAAACCAATTGCCGTTGTATTATTATTATTTTTTTAAATATGCCTATACAATTAATCCAGTAGGCTCACCATTAACCTTACTTAATAAAATGAATAGCCGAAGCGCAACTATTTCGCAATCGCCATTAAACGCCATGTCCTGACTGAACACTATAGGGTATGTGTATGTAACCTATAGGGTATCTTTCCACGTGGCCTAAACACTGCGGATCATCCACCAGAAAGTTGTAATTAATGAACTGTTTTTACAGGTCATTGGTTAGACTAGATAAAAGAATCAAAACAAAAATACATGTTTAGTATCGCTGGATCCGTAAAAGTATGATCTATCAAAATAATGCATTATGTACCCTGCACGGTGAACTTCGTCCGAAAAAAAAATTAAGAACGCCAGAAATGCGCTTTTTTTGGTCATTCTGTGTCCAAGAAAAAATGCAATAAAAAGTGATCAAAAAGTCGTATGTATTCCAAAATCATACTAACGCAAACTACAGAACATCCCACAAGAAATGAGCCCTTGCACTGCTATGTGGACGGAAAAATAAAAAAGTTATTGCGCGCAGAAGATGGCGGCAGGAACTAATTTCAAAAAATTAAATGTCTTGGGGAAAAAAAAAGGACAGCAAAGAAAAACTACATGAGTTTGGTATCGTAGTAATCGTACTGACACATAGAATAAAGTTATCAGGTCATTTTTGTTGCAGTTTGTGGGCCGCAGAAACAAGACGCACTGAAAGATGGCGGAATTTTGTTTTGTTTTTTTTTCCATTTTACTCCACTTAGAACTTTTTAAAAGTTTTTCAGTACATTATATGGTACATTAAATAGCACCATTGAAAAATACAACTCGTCCTGCAAAAACAAGCCCTCATACTTGAAAATGAGACGTGCTGCTATTTATTCAGTTTTACCAGTGTAATCAGCTCATTTTAATTTTACAGAAATATTAATTACTTTCTGTTACAACATTTTTTTAATTTGTTGCACTGTGTAATCATTCCGTGTAAATGCCGGCAGTGACTGACTGATGAACGATAATTTGTTCATCGTTCAGTTTTTGCAGGCATAAGAATGAATCTACGATCAGCCCATGAAAACAGGCAATTGTTTATCTGTAAATGACGGCCTGCTTACTGTGATTGGAGAGAAGTGTGTGTGTTATTGTATGTGGCCCGCGAAGGTTTGGACACAGAACCTCTTCTAGATTGAAGGGTCCTTAGCTGTGCTGGGAAAACCCTATGAAGCACTGCGGACTCTTTTGCGGTCTGCTGCTGGCTACCAGGATCTTGGTCCTACACTGCTGTGTCAGGTGCATGTGGACTGAGGGCTATGGATGTTATTGCAGCCCCCAGAGTCTTTGGTGCACACTTCTCTGTCTGCTTCTCCAGCTCTCAGTGAAAATGAGTTTGATACACCTAATCTAATCTATTGAATACCATTTAGCCTCCCTGGACTCAGAGTACTCCAGCAGTAGCTAGTGGGGTAAGAGATGGGAGGGGGAGAATTTATGTAAGCGCACTAAGAAATGAGAAGTAAAACTAATGGGAAAAACATGAAGTACTCAGAATACAGAACAATTTAGAATAGTTTTGTCCCATTTGTAGTTTGAGTCTGGAAAAGTGATAAATGTAAGGCTGTACAAGTGTTTGCTGAGCACTGTGCACCTCGATGCTGCCGGATCAACCAAATATGAAATTTTGCCTCATCCAACATCAGTATAGTCAGATGTAGTGTGCTAATCCAGCTGACCTCTTGCCATTCCAGGCTGATGATTGTAAGGAGAATTTATGTGTTTACCAAGACAGTCTCAGATCTCATGTAGAAGCATGGGCCCTTAGGAGAAATACAAATCACACCAGCTTGTTGCTGTATCAAATGATTTCTAATGCTTTTAAAGTTGCATGTTGTTTATATATCATAAATGACATCATAGGTATGTAAAGTATATACCTCCAAAACTACTAAGAATACGTGATAGGCTATAACTGAAATGATTAACACAAGTTCACAGCTTTTAAGGTGTAACTACAACATACAAAGAAACCCTTATTATTTCATTAGGAGAGAATGCAAGGGAGGGGGTCTGGAGGACTATCTTATCTTCTGTCTTACCCAGTACCACTTACCAGTATATAGAAATGATTACATTTAACCCATTCACTACAAGACACCAAAAGCCAGAAGAAAAAGATTTTCCTGTAACAGATGATTACCTCCATCTTGTACTCTGAAATATGTCATATAGGCCAACAGTAGCTTGCCTTAATCATGGTATGTGGTTTGGCAGAGGGAAAGACTGAACATATATGCAGAATCCTGTTCTCCAAATATGTCCTACACCACTCCTGAGTTTTGTGAGGGAACAGAGGTCTCCTAACTTTTAGAGGGAAAGTTGTAAAACATGCAGGCATCATACAGGACCTACAAACGTAGTTACCTTGAACCAGTGTCGCTACCAAATGCCAGGCAAAACAAGCAACACATCCTATCACTGTGGGCAACAACAGGGCAGATGAAGCAACCAAAGAGGCCTCTTATGCTTCTCCAGGCATCCATAAAAGAGCAGGAAGGGCACTGAGCACTATAATACCCTTACGGGAACAGGTGGCTCCTCTGGCACACATAAGGCAGAGGAACATACAAGTGGTTGTCAGCCAGAAGATGAGATTTGGAATCACAAGGATGGTTGATTGTGTGCTCCCTATTTTGTATCCTATTTTGGTGAACATATCTCTCTTCTCATGTTTCCAAAGGCAGAATAATCGCCGTTGTTAACAAATTCTAGGTTGCAACAAGGTTCCCGCAATTTACAACAGTTGTGAAAGAAATGTATGACTGTCAACAACTACAATCCAGGTAAAATGACAAACGCCTTGTAAGACCAGGCTACCCATTTCAAAGGCTGCAAAAGGACTGCATTAGGTTACCTAAATGTGGTGTCTTAAGTGCACATCCTAGTGTGTGTAGATATGTTCTCCCCTGGAGTAGAAGTCGGCGTAATGCCAAGACAACAGGTACAGTGACAGCAAAGAAACTTCTAGACGAGATTGTGTATGGATATGTTCGACCTGCGAGAAAAGAGTCTAACCAAGAGACTCCTTTCACAGGACGAGTACTTGTAGAAATGCTGAAAGGGTTGCAAATTAATAAATGCCACTTTTTATACTGCCTATCATCCACAGTCATCAAGGAAGGTTGAGAGAGCAAATGATGTCCTAAAAACCCGAGATAGCTAAAATCTCTGAGCAAACAAAACTTTCTTGGGTGTAAGCCCTACCTTACGCAATGTGGCATTCCTTTAAGGGGGTACATAGACTGATTGGCATGGCAAAGTATTCTCATCTTTATCTGATCCACAAAACATAACAAACTTATCGCCTACAATCTGGAGACTGGGTAGTGATAAAAAGATGTGAGGAGACATAAGGAGCACCGATTTTTATGGATCATACCAAGTGATACTGACCACAGCGACCTCAGAGAAAGTGGAGAGAAGCCCAACTGGATTCACACATCTCACTATAAAAGGGTTAACTCTCAGGTTGGGGATGCAAAATATGCAAGAAGGGAGAAGTAGACTGGCCACGGCAAATGTATTTGTTGTCTTACCCATTTCTGTGTCTTCTGCTGCTACGTACAACAGATAATGGCAGAATGATTCAACTTGGCTTCTACGTCAACAAATAGCCAAGCAACTGAATACCACATCCGACTGCCATGTACTGACGCACCATGAAGGAATCCCTCTGATTGGTATCCCAATATCAATGAATGATCTCAATCTCACGGATTACAGCTATAATGTTTAAATACACAAATTACGTTGTTTATAATGAGCTCTCAGACCTAATAACATAAGTAGAAACTCTTACGCTGCCCACTATGTTTAGGGCCTATGTATGTGAACCACATCCCAAAATACAAGGATACATCTTTTGTTTACCAAAGGTACATGGAATCATAGAATGGTAGAGTAGGAAGGGAACTCCAGGGTCATCTGGTCCAACCCCCTGCTCAGTGCAGGACTCACTAATTCATCCCAGACAGATATTTGTCCAAACTTTGATTGGACACTTCCACTGAAGGAGAATTCACCACCTCCTGTGGTAACCTGTTCCACTCATTGATCACCCTCACTGTCAGGAGTTTTTTTTCTAATATCTAATCTGTGTCTCCTCCCTTTCAGTTTCATCCCATTGCTTCTAGTCTTTCCTTGTGGAAATGCAAATAGGGCTAATGCCTCTGCACTGCAACAGCCCTTCAAATATTTGTAGACTATTAAGTCTCCTGTCAGCCTTCTTTTTTGCAAGCTAAATATTCCCAGATCCTTTAACCGTTCTTCATAGGACATGTTTTGCAGACCGCTCACCATCTTGGTAACTCTTCTCTGAACTTGCTCCAGTTTGTCTATGTCTTTTTTAAAGTGAGGTGCCCAGAACTGGACACAGTATTCCAGTTGAGGTCTGACTAAGGAAGAGTAGAGGGGGATAATGAACTCACGTCAGTGTTTCCCAACTCCGGTCTTCAGGGCACTCCAACAGGTCATGTTTTCAGGATATCCTATAGTAAGAACACCTGTGGCAATGTCTGAGACATTCACATTAATTACATCACCTGTGCAATACTGAGGAAATCCTAAAAACATGACCTGTTGGGGTGCCTTGAGGACCGGAGTTGGGAAACACTGCCTCACGTTTTCTAGACTCTATGCTTTTCTTAATACATCCCAGAATTGTGTTTGCCTTTTTGGCTGCTGCATCACATTGTTGACTCATGTTGAGTCTATGATCTATTAGTATACCCAAGTCTTTTTCACATGTGCTGCTGCTTAGCCCAATTCCTCCAATTCTGCATGTGTTTTTTTTTTTTCATTTTTCTTGCCCAGATGTAGGACTTTGCATTTCTCCTTGTTAAATACCATTCTGTTAGTCGCTGCCCACTGTGCAAGCTTTTCTAGATCTTTTTAAATAATCTCTCTTTTTCTTCCCTAGTGTTAGCCATCCCTCCTAGCTTTATGTCGAAAGGATTGAAATGTGAAAGTAATTTTGTCCACCATCTCATCATATACTCCATCTCCATCAATAATTTTTACTAATGCTTATTCTATATTCTGCTGAGTGCCAATAAAACGTTGGCTATGTGTGCAGTGATGTGTAGAGAAGGTCTTGCAAGAGGACAGACTTGCCAACACCTCCTGATTATAGTCTGGCACAGAAAAAGGAACTGATATGAAGACTGGATTGAGTACTTTAAACACCAGATCCAATGTAGTTGGACAAATGTTCCTTCTAATGCCATATAAACCCCCTATATTACACTGGAGACCATTTTTATGCTACATGATAGTGATGTGTACTCTGTCGCTGGATTTTATTTTTTTTGCGTAAGAAATAGAGAATAGATTACTTTGGATCAACTATTTCACATTATGTTAATCCAGGAAACACACCGCGGGTTTTCTTGACAGTGTTACGTGTGAAGGCTGAGTAGAGCGATGGTGACCATACAACTGTCCATAAATAAATAAACACATACTTGGCAACGTAAAGTGGTGCAATGCAATGGATCAGGCTTTATTCTCCCATAATGAAAAGACAAGCAGCCACGTTTTGACCTCCAAGGTCTTTTTCAAGCTTCAAACAATACCATTACAATGACATATATACATCCACCCTGTGAACTACGCATCAAATTAGAGTGCACATACACAATTAACAACACATGTACACTTAAAAACACATTACATCGTTATACATACATATATACAACATAGTACTGCAACTTGGGCTGCTCCATCCATCCCGGCCTCCATCATCGTAAATCCCGAGGCGCCCTCAGCTTCTATCATGCAGGTGCATAGTCATAGACATGTCACCACATTAACTACAGTTATACACAGGAATGGCCTCAGTATCATACATGAGACAGCATGGTAAATAAAGTGTAAAACAGAGATTTAAAGAGACAAGTCCCGGTCATGAGTATGTATACATGTACCAAAAGAACCCCCAATTTATGGCTATGCACCCAGTAAGAGGCCTACCTATGTTTTTTTTAACTGGCAAGGGTTAAGTGTATATGGAAATCAGATCATAATGACTAGATAAGCCATACATGTACCAGATCCAAAATACACCTGGTCCCATACTTTCCTGCAGAAACAAGACCTCCTATTAAATCTGACATGACCATGCCCATCTTTACCCTGTTACATATTCAGTACATAATCCCATAACCATAGATCTCCTCGTCAAGGCATCCACTGGTATTCTATCTCCCCTACCTGAAGACAAGATTGTGCCAAATATATAGCTGTATATTCTTTGTTCATATATTCTTATATATAGTAACACATAAACATTTATTAAAGCACTGTGCAGAAAGAGGTTTTTATTCCATTATGAGTAAATGGCAAACAAATCAACATTCATAGTATCAAGAATATAAAATTCCACGTAGGCTCCGTGTAATTTGAATAAGGCAAATGGATGGAGTCGCCCCTGGAGCAGAACCTAAAAAAACATAAAAACAAATATATTTAAAAAACTACACTATATATACACAGAGTCACACTATTTGGACATATGGTGCAATAGAAATCAAGATGTTATAGATATGGCATGTACTGGTATTCTAGATTTAAGTCTTTGGGTGCCATAGTATCCAACTCATAAATCCAGTATAATTCTTTCTTTTTAAGTAATCGACCATGATCACCTACCCTAGGAAGGGTTGGGACGTGGTCAATTAATCGAAACTTGAATTGACTTATGCTGTGTTTGCACTCAGCAAAGTGCCTAGAGACTGGTAAATCCATGTTCCTAGTACTAAGAGTACTCTTGTGCTTCACCATCCTCGTCCTCGCTTCCACAATGGTCTTACCGACATATCCTAGACCACATGGGCATGTGCTGAGGTGTATTATGAATGATGAAGCACAAGAGTACCGCCCTTTGATGGAATATTCATGGCCACGTAGTAGATGCCTGAAGTGGTCTCCTCTCAGGAAATCCCCACAGCAGGAACATCCAAGGCCAGAAAATTGCCCGTTTTTACAGGTGCTATAACAGATTGTGTACTCCTCTCGGGCTGTACAAAATGACATCGGACAAGACTGTCACCAATGTTTCTCCCTCTCCTATACGCCATAATAGGCATATTCCTAAATTCAGTTATCTCAGTATTCCCTTTTTTAAGAGCCAGTGTTCCTCAATTATGGTGGACACCCTGTGACTATTAGAGTTATACATCGAGACAAATGGCATCCTATCAAGATTTACGTCTCATGTTTTAGGGATCAATAGATCCTGTTGTGTAAGGATTTTCGCTCTCCCGACCGCCTCATCCAGCAGTTCCCTGGCACATCCCCTTACTAGAAATTTCCGACACATTTCATCCAACCTCCTGTCAATTTTACCCTTATTGGTGATTCGCATGACTCAATAGGTGGCTCCAGGGTAATGAGCGCTTCATTGAAGAAGGATGAAAGCTGTCATATGAGAGGAGTCTATTGCAGTCATTTGGTTTGACAAATAAATCAGAGCGCAGTCTAGGATTATTTTTAGTGACTAAGACATCTAGAAACTGAATTTCTGTCTTTTAGTTCATAAGCGTAAATTGGAGCTCTGGATAGATGTTATTCAAAGCGTCATGAAAATTGCGCAATTCTAACTCAGTGCCATCCCATAGTATAAAAATGTCATCAATGTAGCGCCACCAGCACCCATCCTTGGAGAACCATGCAGATGCGTAGATGTAATTCACTTCAAATTTGGCATAGGTGGCCACTACATTAGATCCCAAGGCGGTGCCCTGTCGTTGTCAACCTGCCCCCCCCCCCCCTCCCCGAACACAAAATAATTGTTTGAGAGGATGTACTCCAACAGCGACAGGGCAAACTGACCACATGCCGGCGGTATATCAGACTTTGTCCATAGTCATGTACTGCCTCGATTCCCTTGGCATGGGTAATCGTAGTATATAGTGAAGTTACATCAAGTGAAGAAAAGATAGTGGAGTCAGACACCGTTACAGATGAAATTTAACACAAAAAATCTGTGTAAAACATAGGACTCTGACTCCACTGCAAATCTTCACAGAACCTTGTCAAGGAACTGTGCCAAATTGCCAAACAGGAAGCCTCGCCCCGACACTATTGGTCTGCCTGGTGGATTACGAAGGTTTTTATGTATCTTAGGCAGAACGTATAGTGTCCGTATAATCAGATGCTGTACATCCAAATATTTTGAGAGGCTGCTATTAATCAGGCCTTCAATCAAGGCCTCATTAACCCTTTCCCTTCATATGACATAAGGGTACGTCATGGCAGTGGGGTACTGGACGTACCCTTATGTCATGTGGATAGCGCGAGATCATAAGAGATCTCGCGCTGTCCGGCAGCGGGAGCCAGCTGTCACTGATAGCCAGCCTCCCACTGCAACAGCGGGAGGTGCATCGGAGATGCGCCCCCCGCTGTTAACCCCTTCCCTGCTGTAATCTATGTAGATCACGGCATGGGAAGAGTTCACAGAGGCAGCGCGCTACTTCTGTGATGTCACCGGGTTCTTGCGATGTTATCGGGCTCTCGTTATATAATCGCAGAGAGCCAGGCTGGTTGCCATGGTAACAGGGCACCACCTCCAGGCGTCCTGTATTACCATTACCTATGATCGTTGTAAGTAGATAAAGATAAAAATAATGTGCAAAAAAAATGTTAAACCCTTTTTTGGGGCTTTTTCTCATATTGGCATAAAAAAAACAAATCCCACGACATGCACAATAAGTTGGACATTCTTTTTTATCCTGCATGGCAAAAAGGATTTAAAGAAAACGCTAAAAAACTGAGGTAAAATGCTAATATTTAGCATTTTGCCTCCCAAAAAACGCAATAAAAGTGATCAAAAAAGCCATATATACTCCAAAATGGTAACAATACAAACTAAAGCTTGCCTCACAAAAAAATAAGCGCTCACAGAGCTATGTCCATGGAAAAATAAAAAAGTTATAGGACTTTAAATGCAGCGATTTAGAAAAAAAATGTTTCCCCAAAAAAGGTTTTTTATTGCAGAAAAGTGGAAAAACCTTAAAAACAAAACAAACAAAAAAAATTGGTATCGTTGTAATCGTACCGACCCGCAGAAAAAATGTGTTGTGTCATTTATGCTGCATAATTAACGCTTTAAAAAAGAAAAAAAACTCTATGGCAGAATTGATGCGTTTTCTCTCCCTGTGATCAAATAAAATAATAAAAGTTTTACCATATAGTCTATGTACCCAAAAATGGCACCGATAAGAACTACAGTTCACCACACAAAAAACAAGCACTTATACAACCGTGTCAATGGAAAAATAAAAAAGTTATGGCTTTTGAAAAATGGAGATTAAAATCCGCCAAAAATCGTTGATTCCTTAAGGCCAAAATAGGCCATGTCCTTAAAGGGTTAAGCATGTTACGAAATTGTGATTGAAATCTGTAGGTAGGGTTATTACCTAATTTCTCATAGATTTCTACCTTATTGAGTTTATCAGCAGGTTTATCTACTATTGTGCTATCTTTCGACTAGGTTCTTAACCCTTTCCAATCCATTTATTTTTTCTCACCCATTCTCCCCAGCTCCAAATAAATTGGAGCTGGGGAGAATGGGTGAGAAAAAAATACATTTTCTCTGCACCCTCCTGATCTGACAGAGTTCAGGAGGGTGCAGGGAGGGACCTGCTTACCTGTCCAGCGTCTTCCGCATTCTCCTTCTGCCTCCCGGCTCGGCGATCATGTGACCGCTGGGGTCAGGTGGCACCTGGCGGTCACATGATCGCCGGGCCGGGAGACAGAAGGAGAATGCGCAAGACGCCGGTCAGGTAAGCAGGTCCTCCCACAGTGCAGGCTCCCGCCTCGGCCTTCATGTGACCGCCGGGGGTCAGGTAACACCGGCGGTCACATGATCGCCGGCCGGAATCTATGCATTGCATAGCGCTAATTGAGCGCTATGTAATGTGTAAAGGAGAAGTCAGAAAGGGTTTTCAACCCTTTCGGCCTTCTCCTCGGGGGTCCTCGATGAGGATCAGTGCACAAGTGTATCTGCACCCGATGTGTCTGACGATCGGGTGCAGATCCACTCCTGCACTGCAGTGTCGGGCCTGCCCCGACATCGGAGCTGTGGAGGGAAATTATGATGTCGGGGCAGGCCCGACATTGGACTGAAAAGGGTTAATGCCTCATTTTCCATTCCGATGCAGTGGAATGATCCGCACCACAAAATATGGACTATATATGATATATGGACTCGCCTGTTGCAAAACGAGACCCCTTTAGAGAGCAGGTGCCCGCTCGCATCGGAGATCCTGGCAGGCTGGAATAAATTGTCAGTTGAAAATTTGGATTTTATGGGATTTTTCCCGTTCTGGATTGTCTAGGCCCACAACACAAGCGCGGAAGAGAGGTTTTACTTTTTTCATTTTCCAATCTGCTCAGATAATATTTCATGGAGCCCTGTTTCCTCAACACATTGGATCTTAATTTACATATATCACTACGAACCTGACTGGCGAATACCTCCGCAAAGTGGTTCGTGGCCGGTGGTTGAACATTACTTCTGTTGTGCAGACCAGTCCCAACCAAGTAAAAGCCCTCATGGGGGCTGGTCTGCACAACAGTCTCTGGTGTTTTGTCAGCAAAAAAGCTTTTCAAGCATATATTCCTAGAAAAATGATGTATGTCAAGATCGAATTCAAACCAATTGGTTTTTAAACTTGGGCAAAAAGATAAACCTTTTGACAATACTGAAATTTCAACTTTAGTCACAATGTCAGTATTCAAATTTTTAATTGTTCCATCGGAGGCCGTCTCCTGGTTGAGTGTGTCATTATCGAGTTGATGTTTTTTAAACATCCTCCCATGTCTCTTGCCTCCTCTACGTTTCCTGTAGTCGAAACTTCTTTCCTTTTCCTTCTGACCCAAGTGTTCCCGACCTACAAAAGTTGAAGAGGCACCACCCATTGTCTCCACTCTTGTAGATTAATTCGCTGAATTGGACCCATTGAATGAGAAGCTGAAGCGTGGTCTGGTTCTAGGTGTCCATCTGGGTGTACTTCTCTTCGAGCAACATTTATTAGATGTTCCATCAAAGGCATCCATTGATGTAGGTTTAGAGGTGTGCTAATTAAAGATATGTCCGTGATTGTAGTCTTCTATATCTCTAAACCATTAAGTCCTTTTGACATTTGGAAATAGATGGTGATCACACAGCTGTCCATAAATGTCACATGTGAAGGCCAAGTACAAGAATGGTGATCACACAACTGTCCATAAGTGTCACGTGGGAAGGCCAAGTACAAGGATGGTGATCACATAAACCTTATGTGCGGAGGCCGAGTACAGGGATGGTAACCACACAACTGTCCATAAGTTATGTGCAAAGGCCGAGTACAGGGATGGTGATCACCCAACTATCTATTAGTGTCACGTGCGATGGTCGAGTACAAAAATGGTGATCACCAAACTGTCCATAAGTGGCATGTGCGAAGGCCGAGTACAGGGATGGTAACCACACAACTGTCCATAAGTGTCACATGCGAAGGCCGAGTACAGGGATTGTGATCACACAACTGTCCATAAGTCACAATAGAAAATGACTGGCAGCATAAACAGGATTGCAAATGTGAAAAAAGGCTTCTTTATTCCCCCATTACATAGGTAGCTACATTGCTACCTATGTAATCAGGGAATAAAGAAGCCTTTTTTCACATTTGCAATCCTGTTTATGCTGCCAGTCATTTTCTATTGTGGATCATAACGTGGACCTTTGGTTCTTTTTTGGTCCGGACCTGGCTTTGCATCATTTGACCTGACCCCTGATAGGGTTGAAGTGTGCTGCTGGTGTACTATATTTTGTACGGACAACTGTCCATAAGTGTCATGTGTGAAGTTGTGTGAAGCGGCTGTTGTGTATATCAATAAAGCAGAGAAGGTCACGCTTTAAAAGTGTACACAGATGGGATTTAGAATATTGAAATACATTTTTGCCATTTTTTCATTTTGAAAATCCATAAATGCCTTGCTTACTTAACCCCTTAAGAACCCAAGCATCGTAAATTTAATCACATGGACCTGAGCTTTAATCGTGGCCTATAGCAAAAGTATGGTGTGGGAATAAAGCTCCTGTTCCTGTAATCTAGCAAGAACAGGAGGGATCCTTGGTTGTTAGTTACAGCTGAGGACCCGGAGGAGAAGGCAGAAGCGGTTTTTAACCACTTCTGCCTTCTTTCTTGCAGGGTACATAGCGCTCAATGAGTGCTATGTACTAAAGAGAGAAAGCGAAAATATTATTTCCACCATTCAAGACGGCGATCACGTGACCGCAGGGTGTATCCTGTTATAGTAGAGATGCAGGGTCCTAGCAGACCCATATTAGCTCTGCCAATGACTATTGTCACTATAGGGAGATGTTTTCTCCTGTAGCTGGGGCTCCTATGGATGCCCCAGCTACAGTGGAAAAGTGTGGAATTTAAAAAAATATATTGTGAATAACCCTCAGAGGTCCTATATGACATCACTGGGGACATACAGTGTTTCCCTGAAAATACAACACTGTCTTATATTAATTTTTGTCCCAAAAGAGGCACAGTGTCTTATTTTCAAGGGGGGGGGGGCTTATACTGACCTGGTCATTCACTGAGTGGCTGTCATTGGCTCATCGAGCACCTGCTGTGATTGGCTGCTGCCACTCAATTAGCCAATCACAACGCTCGCTTTGCTGGAGGCGGGGTATTCAAGGCCCTGTTACCAGAAAGAAGCTCAGATGGCAGACAGGGAGGATACTGCAGTTTGCCGCAGCACCGCCGGAGACCATCAGGACGCAGCAGACCAGGTGAGTATTGCTTTTTTTTTAATGCAGGTTAGCTAGGTCTTATTTTCAGGGGAGGCCTTATATTTGAAACCTCCCCCGAAATGGGGCAGGTCTTATTATTGAGGTAGGTCCTATTTTCGAGGGAAACACGGTAGATATTAAAAAAATACTTACAAAAATAAGTTTAAAAAATTACAGAATAAAATAAAAATATATACATAAACAATCCACCACTGACACCAACCAAAACCATCGCCGTATGTGCCCTGTAATCCGAGACTATACAAATTACATATTAAAATGTCTGAAGCAAAATGAGGAACCCATTCCTGTACTTTATGTTTATATATAATTTTAAGGGGTTAGAAGTAGGTGGTAAAAACTTCATAGAATTTACACAAAACTGTCTTATTTTATATATTCGGGAGCTACGGATTCTGAGAGGTTTATTTATAGAGAGTATTTCCATCTCAGACATTTATGGTACCTCCACAAAAAAATGCTGTAAATGTCTTATCGATACGGGTTCCTCCTCTGGTTCCACAAAGTATCTCAAAACCAGCCCCCCCCAAGCCTGTCCCCCTCTCCTCCACTGACCAAGGTGGCTGATGTTATGGAAACAGCCATACGGAGTGTTCTACATTGTATTGGTAACTCCCATAGAAGTGAACTGAACTACGAGATACTTTTTCTGCATCTCAGAAGGACTTCACTTCTATAGGCATTATGGAAGTGGCCCAGAACAGCCAGGTTAGTTATTTCCATAATCCCAGTCCCCACTCACCTATTGCCATCTGGTAACTCCGACACCAACAGTCTGACGGTATATTATATATATATATATATATATATATATATATATATATATATATATATATATATATATATATATACACACATACATACATACTCCTTCTAGGGGAGTAGATTACTGAGAATGAGTGTGTATATATATATATATATATATATATATATATATATATATACTCCTTCTAGTGGAGTATGATACTGACATTGAGTGTATATTGTAACAACTTGGGATCATTCGCTCAGATCACAGGTAGACTAATACGTTAAACTCCAAATTCTTATTTATTTCTACCTTCACAGCAATATCAGCTTGTTTCAGCACAGCACTTTAGCAAATAACTTAAATGTCCTTTTAATTCAGGGTTTTAATAAACAGTCTGTTTCTCACCCACTCTCCAGAGTAACTTTATACAGTTTTCCTCAGTCCAGGTCTCACACAACTTTCCCCAGGAACGCTTCACCTAACTTTCCTGAGGCACATGATCAGTCTTTTCAAGTGTCCAGGTCTCTCTCTGGACCTCTTGCTCTGCCTCTCAGCCCAGGTCTCTCTCTGGACCTCTTGCTCTGCCTCTCAGCCCAGGTCTCTCTCTGGACCTCTTGCTCTGCCTCTCAGCCCAGGTCTCTCTCTGGACCTCTTGCTCTGCCTCTCAGCCCAGGTCTCTCTCTGGACCTCTTGCTCTGCCTCTCAGCCCAGGTCTCTCTCTGGACCTCTTGCTCTGCCTCTCAGCCCAGGTCTCTCTCTGGACCTCTTGCTCTGCCTCTCCGCCCAGGTCTCTCTCTGGACCTCTAGATCTGACTCTCAGCATAGGTCTCTCTCTGGACCTCCTGCTCTGACTCTCAGCCTAGGTCTCTCTCTGGACCTCCTGCTCTGACTCTCAGCCTAGGTCTCTCTCTGGACCTCTTTCTGGCTTCCAGACCACTTTTTCTCCTAAATGTAGCAGGAATAAACACCTATATCCTACTTCCTGCCCACACCTGTGGGTGTTTTCCCTTGTCTCAGGCACCAGAATGCATGTCTGTTGCCCCCTGCAGGCCGTTCTGTGTAGTGCCCCTCTACATATCCCCCCCCCCCACCACCACCACCACCTTGATAAGGGCCATAGGCCTTATCACAGGTTTTTGCCCTCCATGGTCAAATCTCCAGGCTAGGGGGATCTCTTACTATTTTTACTTCCTCAGCTTCATTCTTTTGGCTGTAAAAATCGTGTGCATTCTGCACTGCCTCTTCTTGCTTCTCTTGCATCTTTTATTTTACTTGTCTGACAAGTTCTTTCTTCTTGTCTTCATTCTGCTTATCACATCCTTGCAGATTTCTCTCAGACTATGCCCTCAGAGCTTGCACGTTGATTTTCATCTCCTTCTGAGAACTTGTCAACTCTGAACCCAGTCTCCTCATTCTCTGCTTCGGTTCTGTAATTATTTTTTTCTTCTCACTTTGTAACAATTCTATTTCTTCTTTTAGTACTGTGTTGTCGTCGGTTAGAGCCATTAGCATACTTCGAAGTTCCTTTACTTCTAAATCTAACTTTTCCTTGGTAGTTTTCAGTTCACTGATGAGTTGGAGCCAGCATCCATGTAATAGGCTTTCCACCATTATTTCCTGTTGGACAAACTGTTTCTTCACTTTCTGGGTTTGCTTTTTGAGGTCAGCCCATGTTCACACAGCTTCTGTTTCTTCTCCAGTTTGGACGCGAGGTCCTGCTGGTGACCAAGCTTCACAGTAACATGTTCTAACTCTTGCTGAAGACTTACTTTAACCTTCTCAAGTTTATCATAGGCGGCTGTTTTCTCTTTACACTGCTGCCATGTAGCTTATAACTCTGCTTGTATTTCTCTTTTCTGCTCAACAGAACCCAAGCACACAGCACTCTTCTCCATTCTATTTTCCAAATCCAACACCTCAGCATGAAGTGTTACAATCTGCTCTGACAGGTCTCTCTTAGTATCTACATTTTCCTCTAACTGCTTGAGGAACACGTTTCTCTCATCTTGCATTGTCTTTAAGTGTGCACTAAGACCAAGCCTCTGCTGCATCTCTTCTTGCAGCAGCTTCTTGGACTCTTCATTCTGAGCTTCCAGCTTGACCTGCAGTCTGTTCACCTTCTCAGACAGCTCTGTCTGAACGCTGTCACCTTCAGTGATTTTTATTTGTAGCTGTTGAAGCTTCATCTCCACTGCTTTCCTCTCTCATTCAGACTCTTGCTTGTCTTGCAATAGTACCTTCACATGCATAGTAACATACATAGTATGTTAGGCTGAGTGAAGACAATGTCCATCTAGTTCAGCCTGTTTCAACACCCCCCTTGCCCTTATTGGTCCAGAGGAAAGCAAAAAACCCTCTTAAATTCCTCTATGGATTTTGCTATTACCACGTACTCAGGCAGAGAGTTCCACAGTCTCACTGCTCTTACAGTAAAGAACTCCTTTCTATGTTGGTGATGAAACCTGCTTTCTTATAGATGTAGAGGATGCCCTCTTGTTACCGTCACAGTCCTGGGTATAAACAGATCACGGGAGAGATCCTTGTATTGTCCCCTAACAAATTTATACATAGTTATTTGATCGCCCCTTAGCCATCTTTTTTTTTTGCAGGGTAAATAATCCCAATTTTGTTAGCCTCTCTGGGTATATAATCCCAATTTTGTTAGCCTCTCTGGGTATTCCAGTCTTCTCATTCCGTTTATTAATTTAGTTGCCCTTCTTTGAACCCCCTCAAGCACTGCAACATCTTTCCTGAGCACCGGTGTCCAGAACTGTATTCTATGTGGAGCCTGACAAGTGCCTTATATAGTGGAAGAATAATGTTGTTGTCCCTCACCTTTACACCTCTTCTAATGCACCCCAAGACTTTGTTTGCTTTTGCAGCAGCTGACTGGCATTGATTGCTCAAGTTAAATCTACAGTCCACTAGTACCCCCAGGTCTTTTTCCATATCACTTTTCCCTAGCAGCACCCCATTTAGTGTATATTGGTGACATCTGTTTCTCCTACCCATGTGCATAACCTTACATTTATCAACATTGAACTTCATTTGCCCTTTTTCTACCCAAGTCCCTGGTTTATCTAGGTCCTTTTGTAGCCTTACATTGTCCTCCTTAGTATTAATTACCCTATATAATTTTGTATCATCTGCAAATATTAATATTTTACTGTGTAATCCCTCTATCAGGTCATTGATAACTATATTGAACAGAATGGGGCCTAATACTGATCCCTGTGGCACCCCACTAGCAACAGTAGCCTAATCAGAGTACAAACCATTTATTACCACCCTCTGCTTTCTATCTCTGAGCCAGTTCTTTACCCAGATACAAGTTTTCGCCCAGTCCGAGCTGTCTCATTTTATATATCAGCCTATTATGCCTATTATGGCACAGTGTCAAATGCTTTAGAGAAGTCCAGATATACAAGATCAATAGACTCTCCCAGGTCCAGCTTAGAACTTACTTCATTGTAGAAGCTGATCAAATTGGTCTGACATGATCGACCCCTTATGAACCCATACTGATGAGGAGTTATACTGTTGTTTTCCTTGAGGTATTCTAGGATGGCATCTTTTATAAACCCCTCAAATATTTTTTCAATAATTGAAGTGAGACTTACCTGCCTGTAGTTATCAGGCTCTCTTTTGGACCCCTTTTTGTATACTGGAACCACATTGGCAATGCACCAATGCAATGGTACAACCCCGGTCTCTATAGTGTCCATAAATATAAGAAATAATGGTCTAGCTATCAAGTCACTTAGTTCCTTTAGAACCCTTGGGTGTATTCCATCAGGGCCCAGCGATTTATCGATTTTAATCCTCTTTAACCGGTTCTGCACTTCCTCCTATGTTAGGCATGCAATATTTAGCGGGGGATTGTTTTATTCCCCTACATCTCGTGTGACTTTTTTAAATTCGTGAATACACTTGAAAATAAACTATTTAGTAGATTTGCCTTTCCCCCCCATATCGTCTTCTATGGTTTCTCCTGCATTATTTGTGAAAAGGCCAGTGCTTTCAGTGTAAATCCTTTTTCCTTTTTATATTTAAATACAAAAATAGTTTAGGGTTATTTTTGCTCTCTTTGGCAATCAGTCTTTCTGCCTCCTTAGCAATTTTAATGTTTTTTTTTTAACATATTTAGTTTTTTTCCCTGTATGAGTTTAACGCTTCTTCACTGCCTTCTTGTTTTAGTAGTTTAAACACTTTCTTTTTTTCATTTATTGCCCTCCTTACAGTCTTGTCAAGCCACATTGGTTTCCTTCTACTTGTAGTTCTTTTATTTTTAAAGGGTATGAACTGCTCACATGAGGTAATTAGGATGTTTTTAAACTTCTCCCATTTGTCATCTGTGCTTTTATTTTTGCGGATGCTGTCCCAATTAATGTTACCGATAGTAGTCTCCCTTTAGGTGGCTCCCGTACAAGTTGGGAAAGGTAGTTGTCTTTAATTGTTCTCAAGAACTTATCACCCTGGTGAGATTTGCAGGTTTTGTCTTCCCATATTATATCCGAATAATTAAAGTCCCTCATAATAATTACTTTATTGCGGTTTGACACCTCTTCTATCTGCCTTAATAATAAGATTTCCGTTTCTTCTGTTGTTTCTGGTGGCCTATAGAAAACCCTTATCAGGATTTTATTATTTTTTTCTCCCTGTATTTCTACCCACAGAAATTCCACGCTTTTATCTCCTGCACCTATATCTTCTTCTAGCCTCAGCATTAGGAAGGATTTAACGTACAGACACACCACTCCCCCTCTCCATTCCCCACAGTCTCTTCTGAAGAGATTGTAACCCTGTAAATTCACCGCCCAATCGCACTTATCATCAAGCGATGTTTCCGTTATTCCCACTATGTCGTAATTTTCATCAGTCATTCTCTCTTCAAGCTCACCCACTTTACCGATCAGACTTCTTCCATTTCTTGCCATACAATTTATATGGTTGTTGTTATTCTTTATATTCAGTATGCTACTAATTGTACTATTAGCTGTTCTGTCAGTTTTAACTGTACTAACCCTACCCCATTCCCATTACTTGGTTCCAGGTCGCTATCTACACTGTTTACCCCCCTGCTTCTCTTTTTTGCCTTCCTCCCCAGTCCCTAGTTTAAACACTCCTCCAGCCTTCTAGCCATCTTCTTCCCTAGCACAGCTGCACCCTCCCCATTAAGATGCAGCCTGTCCCTATGGTAGAGCCTGTAGCTGACAGCAAAGTCAGCCCAGTTCTCCAGGAACCCAAACCCCGTCTTCTTACACCAACTCTGGAGCCACTTGTTTACCTCCCTAAGATCCTGCTGCCTTTCTAGTGTGGCTTGTGGTACAGGTAGTATTTCTGAGAAAACTAGCTCGAGGTCCTCGCCCTAAGCTAGGATCCTAGATTCCTGAAACTGTTTTTGAGGGCCGTCCATTGACCTGTAATTTGTTCATTGGTGCCAATGTGCGCCATGACTGCCGTATCCTCACCAGCCCCTCCCAGTAATCTGTCAACCCGATCTGTGATGTGTTGAAATTGAGCGCGAGGAAGACAACACACCGTTTGATGACCCCGGTATTTGTGGCAGATTGCCCTATCTATCCCATTTATAATTGAGTCCTCCACCACTAGGACCTGTGTAGCCTGCCCTACGCTCCCCGTCCTGTTCTTACTGGAGCAGTCCTCTCCCTGGCGTTCAGAGGGCATGTCGTGCTGGCTCTGTAATGGCATCCCCCTCATCTGCCAACTTTGCAAACTTGTTGGGGTGTGCCAGTTCAGCACTAGCCTTCCTGGTTTTCTTCCTTTTACCCCTTCTAACTGTCACCCAGCTAGCTGCCTGCTCCCCCTGCTCTTCCGTTCAACCATCCGTCCCTGCCTCTACCCCAGCAAGTGCCTGCTCAGTGAGCAGCAAATTCCTTTCCATGTTGTCCATGGCTCTCAATATTGCCAGTTGCTCATTTAGATCCACGATTTGGGCTTCCAAATGCGTGACGAGCACACATCATGCGCAACAGTATACACCCTCGATCGGTTGATCAAGGACCGCATACGTTGCACAAGTAGCACACTGGATTGCATTGTCAGACATGGAGCTCATCCTAATGGGGATCTACAATTTACTTCTGGAAATAGTGAAGATAGACTAGATCACACTCCAAACGCACCTCTGCCTATTCGCAACCGCTCACTTTTTTTTTTTCACCTTATAGGTCAACATAATACACTTACTTTCCATGGCTTGTTTGACCTCTTCTAAGGTTTCTTTCACTTTTTCAGCTTGCACTAACTGTTTGAACAGACACCTGCTCCCGATGAGCTTCTTCAGCTTCCTTGAAGTCCAATATGCCTCTTAAGACCTTTGTTTGCTTCTCTGCCTGGCTGCAAGCAGTTTTCTCCATTTCCAGCTTTTCTTACAGCTGATTTATCTGAAACTCCTATTCATTATTTCTCTTTGCTGACTGTGTTTTCAACTTTTTCAAGCCTTGTTAACACTGAATGGTTTGTTTTCCCAGCAACACCCTGTCATCAGCTTCAGTTTTAGTTAATCATGTGAGGCGCTCATTCTCCTCTAAGGCTGTCTCACTTTGGCTTGGAGGTGCAATCTTCTCTATGGCCTTGACTGACTCTGTCAGTGCAGCCAACTGCTTCATTAGGAGTTGTCTTTCTTCCAGCTGCACCTGCATAGCCTTCATATTGTGAGGGTATATATATATATTGCCATATGTTTTTTATGCTTTATACCTATATGCAAGTTCTATTCAATTCCAAATGAGAAAAAAACTTATATGTCGCCTTACATCAGATATTCCAAAGGCCTTGCAAGGCGAAGACAAAATGTATCTTGAACAAAATGTATCTTAAAACCCAGCAAAGGAAGAACCAGACACAAGGACGCATACTTGGCTGTTTTTCCAGAGGCGCCGTAGCAAGATAACGACTGTTTTCACTGTCTCAGGCCGGAAATCCGGACTTCCCATATATGGTTATGAGCCCATCACCCATTGCTGGTGATGAGACAAAGGGTATAAGATCTCATGTAATCTGTAATAAAGGGAAGCGCAGTCATGTCCCGTGTGAGAAACTATACCAGACCTCTGTGTGGTGTTTTTTCTTTCCGCTGGCAGCGGGGCAAGTGGGGTGGGCCTGATTGGTGCTGTACTTAGAATTTTACCCTGACAAATGGCGCAACCAACTGGGGCGACAAAGCCGGAGCTTACAACGCATTCCACCCGGATCCACGCCACGGAGAAGCCGTCCTGCTGCAAACTGAGCCTGATCAACTCACAGAACTCCAGGTAAGACCAGCATATATTTATGTTGTGTTTTACACTGAGAGTCTTGCAGCAGGACTGACTATCTGTGTTTTGTGACCGGACGGGTTGGGTTAAGAGTTCTACACGGTAACTCGTGTGGGCTCCGGGTTTGCCGTCATGGACCACTGACCGTGATATGCGCACCAATAGGTCACCCAGAAACTAGTCTGTAGTTTATTTGTACTTTGAAGTCCGTAGTGTTTTAGCAATAGTGAAGGTTGTTTGTTGTATCTGCAGAAGTTTTTTTTTTCTCTTTCTTTTCATTTAGTCTCACAAGAGAAGGGACCCTCGGTTGTTTTTCCAGTATATAAGGGGCTAACGATTTGAAAATTAAGAGGGATGCATTTTGTGAGACAGGCTTCATAGGAGAAGGGACCCTCGGTTGTTTTGCCGGTATATAAGGGGCTGACAATTTGAAAATTAAGAGGGATGCATTCTATGGAGTGTGTTATTATTATTGTTGTTGTTCTAATATGCGTAAGACCTTATTAAAGAAGACAGAGCCCCTCAAGGGCTGCCGCCGTGTGGATGAATTTGTAGAATGTAAGAAAACTTATGAAAATGTGTGACATCGACCCGCACGGTAGATTACAAAAATGGTGTCTGGGAGGAGGTTTTTAGGACCGAGAGATGCCTTGGAAGATCAAGGTTTTCTAGAAAGTGCTGGAGGAGGAGGAGAGAGAGAGACAGTCAGAGAAAGTTGTATGTACACATTATTTGTTTAAGAAAGTATCCGTAAGTGAAATGTTGAAAAGTACAGTAAGTGATCAAGAGGGCGTCAGGAGAGTGTCTATTGAAGGTTATATTGGCAGCTAGGTAGGGAGAAAGTGCTGAAGGAACAAGCAAAGTCGAGAAGAAAGTTACAATGCATGTGATTTGTTGGCAGAGAGAAAGAAGGAAAATGTGTATATTACAAGATAGATAATAGATATATGTATGTGTGTATATATGTATATACTGTATGTGCAAATAGTTAACTGAGCTTGCTTTTAGAAGAGAAGGTTTTGTTGACATGTAGCTGCGGTCTGTCTAGTTTTCAAGGTCGGAAGATAACAGCGAGAGAGAATGAAGTGCTGACCCTGGAGAATGTCTCTGCTTGCTTAAAATGAATTGAAATGAATTTAATTAATTATACCGTCTTAGTAGGCAGGAAATATAGCAATTTCTAAGATATATTCTTACTTATACAGGGGTTGAAAATGAATGTTGCAAATGCATATGAGTTCAAATGCAGGGAATAGTTAAGCTAAAACAACTTATTCAGTCTGTGTTTCATATTCGTAGAGAGATAACACATGTTTTAAAAAGGTGGGGGCTTTCAGATTCACTCTAAGCTCAGGGTCACAGATTCTAAAATACTTCAGCGTTTAATACAGCATATAATAGCTTCAGTAAATAAGAAATATAGAATGTCTCAGTCACTCAGCAAACTTTTTTTTCACATAATTTGTCATAAATAGCGCTCATTCACAATCTCATCTCAATAGAATCATGTACTTTATAACATTATAGCACTCACCTCAATGTTTTTCAACTGATGTACTGTATGTATGTTTGTCAAACTTTTTTTGCCTGTGCGTCTGTATGTACTGGGACACCTTCAATGGGGGGTGACGGAGCAGACTTGAGAGCATGGATGGATGAGAGTTAGTGACCCGTGTTCGGGCTGTGGTGAGTGTGTGATGCAGATATTGACTGGGGATAAAGTTTCCCCCCATGCATGGGACTTTGCTTGGTTGAGATGTGGACGTGTAGACTGTTAAGCTGAAATGAGCTGTGAAGAAAGACGCAAGGAGCCAATATCAAAGGGGTGGAGCTAGATGATGTAATAGTACGTAATGTTTCATTCCTCTTGTCCAAGGGAGGGGGTGAGGATCTTGAGCAGCTAGTAAAAGTTTTTTTTTTTCTTTTCTCTCTCAAATTTGATAAGACATTGCAGGCAGGAACAGACTAATAATGAATTCACTTAAAGGGATATCACATTTCCAATATTAGTAGATGTTTTGTAGATTATTCTTTCCCGGTGTAACTCATGTCTCTGGTATTGGTGCTAACATTTTACAGGCCTTATCTGCATCCATCAAATCTTTTTACAATGTTGTACTAACTTGAACCCGGCTACTATTTCTTCCAATTGCGTACCCGGGTTCAAAGGGGGGGGGGGGAGGAGAAGGCATAGGTGATCTAGGTATTGCAAATCAGCCATTTTAAAAATTTTTGCAAGCCATTTTTAAATTTTAAAAATTTTTTGCAACAAGGTTCTAATCTTTTTGAAATAGAATATCAGCCTGATTGTCTAGCATTGATGCAACAAGAAAATTTAAGTTTTAAAAAAGTTACTGAAAGCCCTTATTAACAATACATATTTTGAGTTGTTTTTTATAGATGGTACCAGGGGTGATTGACGACTCCACACTGGATATGCAGTGGTCGCACAACAAGATGTCCTAAAAGCAGAATGCCTCCGCATGTCGCAGTACAAGAAG
Organism: Eleutherodactylus coqui; assembly: GCF_035609145.1. NCBI lineage: Eukaryota > Metazoa > Chordata > Amphibia > Anura > Eleutherodactylidae > Eleutherodactylus > Eleutherodactylus coqui. The sequence continues at coordinate 182,162,993 of NC_089840.1, read as the reverse complement.
CGGAACTAAAAAGGCACTCACGGAGGCGTGTAGAGTGGCCACAGGTAAGACGGCAAACATTTACACTGACTCCCGGTATGCATTTGGCATAGCTCATGATTAAGGCCCAACATGGAAGGCCAGACAGTTTTTTACTTCAGCAGGACAGCCAATTAAGAATGATGCAACAGTGCAGGGTCTCATGGAGGCCCTACTTCTACCTAACAAGGTGGAAAGCTCACACCAATTCCTACACCAAAGAAGCAAGAGGCAACGCCATCACAGACCACACAGCAAAGGCAGCGGCCCTCAAGCCGTGGAAGAAAGAAGAAAAGAAGAATTTGACTAAAACTTGGACTTTGATAAAAACTTGGACTTTGATAAAAATTTGGACTTTGATAAAAATTTGGACTTTGATAAAAACTTTGAACTTTGATATGCTAATGACTTTACAGTTACAAGCCAGCAAGGAAGAAAAGGAAAAATGGACTAAAAAGGGACGGCGTATGGCGAACAGTCAACAGCACTTGCCTACCACGGTCCCTGTGCCCCATGATGGCCCAGCTGACGCACGAAAAGACGCACCTCTCAAAGCAGCAATGATGTCGACGCTTGAACGAGGCGAGTTGCTCCTGGGTTTTCTGTAGCTGCTGCATCATTTGTCCAGTTTTGCATGATCTTTGCCGTAAGCAACAGGGCAGAAGTAAATTTGCCACATAACACTTGCCTGGACCACTCTACCCATTTCAGGGATTGCAAATTGGCTACATTCAGCTCCCACTTGTTGGGAAGCATGAATATGTGCTTGTTGTTGTTGATGTTTTCAGGTTGGAGGCCTACCCTGTTACCAAAGTAAATAAGCAGGTAACCGCACAGAAGCTCATGAATGAGGTAATCCGCAGATACGGGGTACCGGAAGTGATTGAGTCAAACAAAGGTACACACTTCACAGGTGAAATAATGCAACACATCATGTCTGTTTTGGGTATATTCCAGGCTTTTCACACACCCTACCATCCACGGAGTAGGGGGAAAGTAGATACAAAAGGCAATGAAGAAAATGGGCAAATCTTGAATTGAGTGTCTTCTATTAGTTTTTCTTTTTCTCCGGAGGGTACATGCCTCAGTAGCAGAGTTTGGGGAATGAGTTTTGTGTTAATTTTGTCATAGGCCTCTCCAAGGAATTGTCAATAATGCATTCTGCAGTCTCTGCTTTTCTCCCAGGTCCTACAGATGAGTGTCACTATCTGAAACCAGGTGACAGGGTCTATGTAAAAAAGTTTGAGAGACAAACCCTGTTTGAATGTCCCTACCAGATGTTGCTCACCACCCCAACTGCAGTCAAGCTTGAAGGAAAGCCCACTTGGATCCACACTTCGCACTGAAAAAACTCATGATCCTGCATATCCTTTACATGCTATAATGTGGTACAATTCCTCTAACACACACCTTTGACTACTGTACACTAGCCCCCTGTTTCAGAACAAATTAATACAATCAAATGTGCAATATGGAGACTACACTGAGGGTGAGAATCCAACACCGCATCGTGCTAAGAGAGAAGTTGACGCTCCAGGTGGTAACTTTGATCCACATGTATACATAGATACAATAGGAGTGCCAAGGGGGGTGCCAGATGAATTTAATTCTAGAGATCAGGTTAAAGCAGGTTTTGAGTCCTTATTTGCTATTGTCACTGTTAATAATAATGTAGATTGGATGAATTATATCTATTACAATCAGCAGAGGTTTGTAAACTACACCAGAGATGCTTTATAAGGGTTAGCGGACCAGTAAGGGCCCACTGCATCCATGGCGTTCCAAAATAGAGTGGCCCTGGATATGATTTTAGCAGAAAGAGGTGGGGTATGTAATTTCCTGTATGTGTATAATCGCTTTGATCAAAAAGAGTATGAGTAAGGGACTGGATAATGTGACACCAACATTTCCCTTGTTTAAAAAAGATGAAGAGCCAGTTCCGATAATGCCAGCCACGTACGTTACCAGAAGAATGGAGAAATGTACTAGTACTGCGCCTGCCCCGGTCTCATAAGATGGACTGTCAGTGGAATTCCCATTTGCCTAGGGAAAGTGCAGAAGACCTTAGGTTCCGGCGAGGGCACACCCTGTGGGGTGTTAACTCGTACAGATAGAGGGTATGGATGCCCGGAAATAAGCCCAGGGAATCCATGGCCTCCTTCTGAGGTGAGGTAGGGATCCCCCCCTCCTAGGAGTAGGGACTTACAGGCAGTGGAGAAAACCCTGACGCAAGGGAGAGACGACCGAGGAAGAGTGCAAGGTCTGGTACTTGATCTCCATATTAAGTTTTTTAGGGGGGTTTGTGAGGGTATATATATATATATATTGCCATATGTTTTTTATGCTTTATACCTATATGCAAGTTCTATTCAATTCCAAATGAGAAAAAAAAACTTATATGTCGCCTTACATCAGATATTCCAAAGGCCTTGCAAGGCGAAGACAAAATGTATCTTGAACAAAATGTATCTTAAAACCCAGCAAAGGAAGAACCAGACACAAGGACGCATACTTGGCTGTTTTTCCAGAGGCGCCGTAGCAAGATAACGACTGTTTTCACTGTCTCAGGCCGGAAATCCGGACTTCCCATATATGGTTATGAGCCCATCACCCATTGCTGGTGATGAGACAAAGGGTATAAGATCTCATGTAATCTGTAATAAAGGGAAGCGCAGTCATGTCCCGTGTGAGAAACTATACCAGACCTCTGTGTGGTGTTTTTTTCTTTCCGCTGGCAGCGGGGCAAGTGGGGTGGGCCTGATTGGTGCTGTACTTAGAATTTTACCCTGACAATATGGGCTTTTTGCTGCTGAGCAACTGTCTCCTGTCGCTGCACATTCACCTCTACTAATTGCTCCACCAATTCCTCCATACTCTTAGAGGCTGTTTGCATTTTCACTGCAGTTTTGAGCCAGGGCATTCACCGCTTATGCCCGCATCCTCCACCATATGTAACAACTTGGGATCATTCGCTCAGATCACAGGTAGACACCAATAGGTTAAACTTCAAATTCTTATTTATTTCAACCTTCACAGCAATATCAGCTTGTTTCAGCACAGCTCTTTAGCAAATAACTTAAATGTCCTTTTAATTCAGGGTTTTAATAAACAGTCCAACTGTATTTCTTACCCACTCTCCAGGGCAACTTCATACAGTTTTCCTCAGTCCAGGTCTCACACAGTTTTCCTCAGGAACGCTTTACCCAAGTTTCCTGAGATGCACAATCAGTCTTTTCAGAGTCCAGGTCTCCCTCTGGACCTCTTGCTCTGCCTGTCAGACCAGGTCTCCCTCTGGACCTCTTGCTCTGCCTGTCAGACCAGGTCTCC